>NC_140701.1:13452500-13952811 GCF_054131305.1 Coturnix japonica
CTGTGCACAAGAGCTGCTCCTCAGCACAGCTGTCTCTGTGCAGCTCTGCCCAGTTTTATGAGCTCCCTGAGTCCCAGAAGCCCGGACAAGCAAGCAGCAGTTGATGTCATTTTTATCCTTCTAAGTCATCTCTCCTGACATGTCCCTGGGTCCTCATGGCCAACAGCTCATGAAAGACAACAGCATCATGTCTCTGCTTTGAAATCCGCTCAATTAACCACCACACGTCCAGTGGTCAATGACTGATTGGAGACATATAGCGAGTACTACCAGAGTTCGTTTGATGAATCACAAAGGGCACCCAGACAAGGACGGGGTGGTTTGGACTTTCTCTGTGCAGGACAGTGATCCAGCTGAGGCAGTGCAGGAGTCTCATCCCTTGTCAGAAATCCTGGAGCTGAAATGGGATACAGCTCCCCACAGAACCACAGGAGCTGGGATTCCTCTGGTTCAGTTCAGAAGTGCACAAGGAGTTGCCTGCATGTGAGCTCCTGCTCTGAGTCCTTGGTCCTTCATCTGGGAGGCAGCTGCTCACACACAGACACTGGGTAATGCCCAAGGTGCCTGGGCTGCTCCTGATGTGTGCCAGTGTTTGTAAACCGTGTGGGAAATCCCTGAGATAGACACCTCCTTCCTGGGCATCAGCTGAGGGCCAGAGAAGGGATAGCACCGGCTGTCTGGTGAATTCACATGCAGCTACAAGAGCAGCACAGGGCCTTCGGGAAAGCCATGCCATAAGTGCGTCTGTGCTGCTAAGTCAACTCCAAGACCCATGATGGGTCTAATGTCTGTGTGCCACCTTCTGCACACTGATACCATAGATGAGCTGCAGACCTGCGCTCCTGTTAGGACCACAGGGACACAGTTAAATGGCTTCCACAACTTCACTGTAGCGCAAGGGGGATACAGAGTCTTTAGGATGGATGGGCGAGGATTCAAGGAAGGGTGACTGCCCTCTGTGAGAGTGCACTTAGCTCTGCCTGGGGATGGAAGAGCAGCCAGGTCAGAGCTAATGGAAATGGTAAAGAGAGGATTCCCACAGTGTCTGTTCCTGGCTTCTTGATCATGGAGAGCAAGTGGAAGGTGCCCTCTGCAGACAGATGCGAGTCTCATGTTGTCAAACCTGAGTCCCCTTTGGGAGTCTTTTGCACTGCAGTAACAACAGCAGGGACAGCACAGCAGGGCATGTGCCATCCAGCAGATCTGTGGAGAGCACAGATGGCAGATTCTTAACCAAGCCATGGAGGAACAAAATAGGAGAGGTGCTCTGCTGGATCTCATACTGTCCGGCAATGAAGGTCTGGCGGGAACTGTGAAGGTCAAAGGGGCATCAGGCCAAGTACAAGACGCAAATTTATCTCTTTTATTTATTTATTTATATATATATATATATATATATATATATATTTTTATTTGAGTCCGTAAGCTTAAAAGATGTTCATTAATGTCAATAAAATTGACAGAAAAAATTGAAGACAATGAGCGAAATCAATGAAAATGTGTTTACCCTTCTCAACATGAGAAATTCTCATGAGTCTTGTCCCATTTTAAGTTGTAAATATGAATCTGTGAGGTGATTTGATGTCTTTTTTTTTTTTTTTCTTTTTTAATTCTTTTTCTGAAACTACGATGTTTTTCAGAACTGTGTTTGCTGGACATGAATGCCATACAGTTCAGGGACACAGACACTGGTGCTAGTGCCAATGCCCTGTGACTAAATCCTGGCGTCACCGCTGCTCTTCCCTGCTGCCTATTTGATGTCCCTCATCCTCCAGGTGTCTCCTGCTCTCCTAAATAAATGGCCGTGGCTAAGGTCATGTTTTCAGCAGGCAATTTAGACACACGCTCATGCCACAGCCTGCCAGATTTCCCCATCCCTTGCTCTTTGTTCAGTCAGATACCTCCCAATTATCTGTCTGATTTCTGACTTTTAGAGGGATGACTCAAATTTGCTCCATCTCGCCAAAGTCTGATGGACTGTGTTGTCAGCTCCTTCACCGTGATTCTATCTATCCTTTTTTATTTTTTATTTTTTCTTTTTCTCTTTCTTTTTCTTTTTGTATGTGGATTTCTTCCTCTTTTTCTTTCCTCTTCCTTTTCCTTTTCCTTTTCCTTTTCTTTTTCCTTTTCCTTTGCCTTCTCCTTCTCTTTCTCTTTCGTTTTTTTTCTTTTTCTCTGTTTTTTTTCATGCTTTAAAAAAATCATGAATTCTGTAAGATGTTCATTAATGTCAGTAAAAGTGAAAAAAGAGTTGAAGATAAAGATAGAAATCAATAAGAATGTGTTAGCCTGTCTCAATGTGTGAAATACGAGTCCTGTTCAATTTTAAGTTGATACCTCCCAAATCCCTGGCTGATCTATCCCAGGGAGATTACTGAAATTTGCTCCATTCCCCAAAGTCTGTTGTCAAATCCTTCACCGTGATTCTATCTATCCCATCCTATCTGTTTCTAACTCATTTCCTGTGCAAATATTCCCTATGAAAGATAAACATCAATAGAAGAAGCTCGGATATAGCATGCAGTTGATCACTGTATTTTACTGTTCATTCAATTGCATCAACTTTCCTTCTGTTTGTTGGCCATAAATAAAGAGAATTCTTTCTTTTTCTGTGTGCAGCTGGTTCTCTGTGGAAAGCCAGTGGGAGTTGGTACAAAGGAGGTTTAACACTGAGTGGGTGACGGCAGAGGAGAAGAGTGATGTGAGGAAAAGTGATGCAAGTCCCATGGGGCCAATGTGAGTAGAAGAGGGGTGGGGAGGTTGAGGAGGAACTTTGACCACACAGAAACAGAATAGAACTCATTGGGACATCTTGGATTGACATCAGTTGCAAAGTGCTTCTTTAACTTCTTGTATAAACCCAACTATAAATAAATAGACAATAAATGCATTTTGGATTCTTGCTCTTTAAGCTCTCTCCATTTTGCTGAACAAGTTCTGAAAACCTGAAGAAGAGAACAGGAAGGCACAAGGCACTGGAGACTCTTTAGGTTATAATGGGCCCCAGGGCGCATTTGATGCTGAGTTCATCAGCCTCCAGTGCAGAGAGATGTTTGCACAAAGTACTTAACAAGACAAAGTCAGAAGTAACAGTAAAGTTTCTTGGAGCATTAATGGGCCCACTGAGGAACATTAACAGGCAAGCTTCCCAAGGGACTTGTTAGAGAAGATAATTGGAAGCCATGACTCCAGTCAGGCAAAGGTACTGGAATGGTTGACTTGCGGAATCAAACTCTATAATCCAAAGAGGGGTTATAAAGCAGGTATGTTTATTCCAGCATTGCGCAGCCCCGGGTGCAAGGGGGATAGCTCCACCAAACTTGCACACCGTAAGGAGAAAAGTGTGTTACATATATAGGTCAAGCTAATACATAATCAATAGTCTCCTCCTCAGTTTGATTACATATTCATTACATTCCCTATGGCCCCATTCCTCACAACCCCATTCCCTCATTCCCCCTGACCCCATTCCCTGCGACCCTTGCCGTTGTTTTGGGGTGAAATTCTTCTTCTGTTTTCTTCTTGGTGTTATCTGCTGCTATCGTTCTCCCATGTCAGCATCATCTTGCCCGGGGGTATCTAATCCTTCTTCTTGTCAGAGGTCTCCGGACAGTTTCTTCTTATCTTTATTGCCCTCTTCTCTGGTTTTCTTTTGACAAAGTGTCTGTAATTCCCCTTTTCCCTGCCCTTTTAAATGTAAACTATCTACAGTTACCCTTTGTCTTGGTTTCTGTGAAGTTCCCCTTTCTATAGCAAAGTGTTACCTTACCACCATTTTGAGGCTTTGCTCACTCTTCATGGTGGCTCTGATGCTGAGAAACCCCTCCTTTGTCTTATGAAGCAGAAAGCCCTGATTCCCCGAACCTTAGCAGGGAGGACCTCATTTTGACTAAGGATCCTTCCTGGAGCAGTGAGTCGGAAGTCTGTATGATGTTTAATGAAAGACATGGGGACAGAAGATCCCAGGCTCTGCATGTGGTGCAAGGATGCTGTCAAGTTCATGTCCCGTGTGTGCCCTGTGTCTCATCACAGGATGTAGGATGTGAGAAGGGCCCAGTCTGAACAAGCAGTCAATCCCAATGAAACTCTGAACTTCAGATCTCTCAGTTCCAGTGCCCTCCTGTGCACACCCTCCCATAATTTGATGTCCTTTATTTTCTGCATTGCCCAGAAGTGCACCCACTGCTCCAGGTGATGCTGCAGCAGTGCAGTGCACACAGGGACAATCCATTCCCTCACCCAGATGGCAATAAATTGCTTGATGCGCTCCAGGGGACTGTTGGCTTTCCTGGCTGCCTGGGCACACTGCTGAATCATGTTCAATTTGATTCTGACCAGGACCTCCAATTCTTTTCAGTCAGACATCTCTCATGTGTCCCATATCCAGCCAGTGTGTATGTCCAGGGTTGCCCCTAGCCAGGTGCACAAGCAGACACTTTTTCTTGTTATGCTTTATGCACTTGGTGCTTTGTACCAACTGGTACCCAGTTCTCTGACTTGTCCACATCTCACTGCAAGTTCTCTCCACCCTCAGTGGAGGCAACAGCACCTCCTCATCTGGTCACATCAGCAAACTTGCTCAGAACATCTTCTAGTCCTGAATGCAAGTCATCCACAAAAACATGAAAGAGAAGTGGCCCTATAATGGAGCCCTGGGGACCCCTGATAGTGACCATCTGTTACCTCGATCTGGTAACCTGGAAAGTCAAGTCCCTTTGTGAATGTGTATCGACGGCCCCGACCAAGTCACAGCTGTTTGTTACACCAATATGGTCAGCGGTAAAATGGCGTTTATTGGAATGTGAGGGTCCCTTATATAGGTATCCAGTTTCATCTTTATCTTTTTTACATATGCATGACCCAGCAGGGGAGGGCCTATCACGTTACATCCCGAGGGTCCGATTTCGCCTAATACAACATTTCCCTCTCCCCATGCTTAACAAAACCATGCCCCGTTACAACGCAAGCGCCGATCCTAATCCTAACATATAAAAGTGTTAGTACTTATATAATTTAAACTTTGTCACATATTAACTATAAAGTGAGGCATACAGGTTAAAAAGCATGCAGAGATAAGTGGTGCAATGTCTAACAATGTTAGCGGTGTTCTAAACAGTATGCCCAAGGCATCTTTGGTTATATTATACAGTTCATCCTTCTGCTCAAAGCTTCTCGTATATCTGCTGGAACTCCATTCTCTCATTCAAAGTCCTTGCACCTGTGCCTCTTGAGCCAGCAGCAGGAAATCTATTGCAGCTCTATTCTGTAAAACAGCATGCCTGAAAGAAAAGTACTCAGATTTCGATTAGTTTTCTGTTTTTCCCAGACCGCCCTTTTGGGTGATCACTGCATCAGGTTTTATTTTTCTCGACGGGACCCATAAAATTTTTCTGGATTCTCTATCCTTTACTGTGCCATAACCTCTTCGTTCATAATGATTGAGTGCATAATGTGCTGTGCCAATACTTCCGCCTGCTGGGCTACCGGGATCATACCTCTGTGACCTTCCCCCTCCCCAAGGACACGTATCTTGTCCTTCAGGAGAGGTTGGCCCTTTCCACAATTGCTTGCCCCTGGGAATTCCCAGGGATTCCTGTTGAGTGAGATATTCCCCAATGCTCGAGCCATTCTTGAGTAGATCACGAGATGAAGCGCGAGCCATTGTCTGTCTTGATGTGTCGCAGCACACCAAGGACCATGATGGCAGTGGCCCAGTGTCGCTGAGCTGCAGGGGACTTAAATGTTAACATAATCATCATCACTCAATCAAAACCTTGACTGATAATGCGCTAAACATAAGGTTACATGTAAGGTCATAATTTTTTGAGTAGACATATACACACTCATTCCAGCATTCATTTTAGACAATTCTATAAATGGAAATTTCTAAGCTAATGTATTATTACTTATCGATAACTATGAGGTGGCAAACCACCAAAAGGAGAGAGAAGGAACACAATAGTGGTGGATGCCATAGGCAGTGCCTGCAGGGCGTCCCCTGCTTCAAAGTGCACTTTGTCTTTCTCACCCATCACAGACTCTATCCTGTGCAGGGTTTTTTCACACGTACTCCATATATGCATGGCCAGTGCATGATACAGAGCCCAGGTGGAACACCTGCTCATAAAACATAACAAACCACTATATTAGATCTCTCTACAATACAAACTACTCAGAAAAGTTATTTACAGCTATAGTTACTTATTTCTACTGTTACTTGCTTCACCCTTAGCTCCCCCCCCCTTTATCTTTTAATTGGTAAGCTTTTTCTTGTTGACCTACTCCTACTATAGATACAAAAATCATCTATGGGTAATAATTCTTGATGCAGTATAGAGTGAGATGCACCTGTAACTGTCAGAAAACAAAGATCTTAACACCGCTGTGTGCACACTGCGTTCAGCCCACTGGGGGCAAAACTCATCCTGGGATCTTCAGGTCCTGCTCTAGTAAAGCTGCCACCGTTCCATCCAACTCCACCACCACAATTCCCCCTCCATACAATTTCCAAGCTCCATAAATAAATTTGTCCAAGTACCCTACCCTAGTTCCCTAAATGTGTATATTATTGGGAGAAAATGAAGACATTCTTGCTCCGACTAGCAAGAGATACTTCTAATGTTTTGCTTTTGACCCCATTCAGAAGTAACGATTTGTTTACTTTCACAAGCGGAGGAGGATGAGGGGGGGGGGCCAGGGAGGAGGGGCAGCGCGGGGGTTTGCATTCTCTTGCTGGCACTTAAAATTCTCTGGCTAGAGCAGATCACATTCAATATTTTAACTCACTGTTCTTTTGTAACCTTTTTGCTGTTTTTTGTTTTTCACAATTCCACTACTCGTACCCTCAATTACACTTCCATGTAACATTAATAATTCCACTTCCATATAGCATTCATGTTTACACATCCCTATAACATTAACAGTTCCATATACCATTTGCATTTATACTTTCATATACAAACACTTCTAGGTTTTTCAAAAGCAATAAACTTCTTGGAGAAGCACAAACGTCAAAAAATTACTTTCTCACTTCCCCAAGAGGTGCACACACAAAACTTTCCAAATTCCAAGATACGTTACAAGTTACTTAAACCACCAATCTTCAAGCCATAACCAAATTATGTAGTTTTAACACATCCAAGGACTGATATCAATCACAATCCACAACCACAACAAACAAAAACATAGATGAAAAAGACTTCTCAAAGTTGTTAACAGCAGTTTAACCGACTCCGACTGCCCGTGGCTCTCTCATCAGCTGGTCTTGTTTCAGCTTCAGAGACTCCACTCGTGCCCGGGCCCCCTGACCGGACCCCCAATTAACGATAAAAAGGAATGCCTCCCTTATCTTTGACCAATCCGAGACTTGGTCGCTCTTGTTCTCCCCTCTCCCTCCCCCCAGGTAGAGCCGGACCAGCAGCCCACCCTCTTGGGGAAGGGTTATGATGACTAGGAACGCCTCCGCCTCCGCCCCCGCTGATGCGGATTGGCTTCCATCTTGGTTACGCCTATCCACCCCGCCCCCCGGGGCAGAGCCACACCCACAACCCATCCCATCTCGAGGAAAGGACCCATCCTCCCGCCCCTGCTCACTCCCCTTCCCCACCCCCAAGGATGGGCGAAGGAGTGCAGAAGACACCGGTTGCTTTGGATACCGATATGGGGCCTCATAGGAAGGCTTCTGCGGGTCAAGAGATAAGGATGTGGAATGTGTGGAATGCCGCTGGACAGGGCCGTCTGCTTGTTGTTCAGCCGGAGTGATGGGTGCGGTCGGGATGGCTCGCGCCACCTTGTCTTTGTCTTTCAAATCCTCACATCTGCAAGAGAAAAAGCCTCCCGACCCAATTCCCAAAGCAGCCCCAAGCCGAGCATCAGTCTTCCCTTCTTTCCAAGCCGCTTTCAGCGCCCCAAGCACCAACCCCCACGTTTTGATCTCAGCATCTTTCTGCTCATTCATTGCGCGCTCACAGAGCGAAAAAGTTAAAGAGTCCCACTTATTGTGATCCAAAATCTCCCGAGGAGAGGAAAGCTCCCTCTCCTTTTCAAGACAACTAATGACGGCCGCAATGTCCTTCTTAGAAGGCGTATCTTTCCTACCATAGTAGGTTTTACAAAGTTGCAATACTACTCTAATAACGGAATCCATTTACCCAGAGACCTAAAGTCTTCCTGGTCTTCTACGAACTATCGGCCGTAGGATAGGCGCAGCGCTGCATTCCCCTTTGCACCCCACCGAGAGTGCTTCCACGGGCTCGAACCGTGGATACCGCGTCCGTCAGCGCGGTTTTAGCCGTCGCACACTCACCTCCAGGACTTTCCTCACACGGGGCACCATTTGTTACCTCGATCTGGTAACCTGGAAAGTCAAGTCCCTTTGTGAATGTGTATCGACGGCCCCGACCAAGTCACAGCTGTTTGTTACACCAATATGATCAGTGGTAAAATGGCGTTTATTGGAATGTGAGGGTCCCTTATATAGGTATCCAGTTTCATCTTTATCTTTTTTACATATGCATGACCCAGCAGGGGAGGGCCTATCACGTTACATCCCGAGGGTCCGATTTCGCCTAATACAACAACCATCTACCAGCCTGATGGAACCCAATTACTACAATCCTTTGGGCCTGACCTATTGACCAGCTGTTCACCTACCACGTTATGTTTGTGTTTAGCCATATGCAGTACATTCTGTACAGAAGAGTACTGTGAGAAATAGTCTCAGAAGCTCTTCTGAAATCTTCAAGGATAACATCAACTGGCTTCCCTTGTTCGGCTAAATGCATAACTAAGTCATAAAAGGATCTATAGTTAAACAGGACCGTCTCCTTTTGAACTTGTGTTGGCTGCGACCAATGACAGACATTCGGCAGGGCTGAAGAGGTTGCTTCCAAATGCAGGGCTCCCGTGTGCTCTGTGGGAGCTCAAAATGGACTCCAAGGGGCCCAACAAGGATGGCCTGGCCAGCAGGCTGCAGCACGGCCGGGTAAGGCTTGGACTTGACAGGCCTCTCCTCCTGACCCTGAGGGTACGTACAGCAGAGCTTCTGCCTGGAGGGATCACATCCATATGGCAAGGCAGGCTTCGGCTGGTTAGTGAGCAAGGCTGGGAAAGCTCGCTGTTGTGGTTTTGTAATTTGGTTGGTATTGCTATTCCACATCAGAATGTCATGTGGGATAATGGGAGTTAAGGGGACAACGTTTTTCTTTCTTTTCTTTTTCTGTGGACTACCTTAAATGGGCATGGGGGGAGGGAAGTGGCACTGGAGGGAAGGTCAGGAAGGGGTTGGGGTCTAAGCCGGTTCCCTGCAGGAGACAGCGTGGTTGGAACTTCCCACCTCCCACAGCCTATCGGTGAGATTTCGCCTTTTTTTTCTCCTTGTTGAAACTCTCTCTTTGCTGTTTAGTGTCACAGGGTTCATTAAAATGCCGCTTGTTCTCAGATCGTTGTTTTTTTTTCATTTTTTCCCTCCCTAGGGGGAAATTCCTATTCGCAATCTCCCTCACCATCCACTCTCTTGGAGCGCACGTGGCCGGGCCGTGCCTCTGTGCAGTACCACGCTGTTAGAGCAGGGATGTACTTTGTCCCTTCTCTCCCCGGGTTTATTTCCACTGTCACGGAGTGAGCTCTAGAGAGAACTCTGTGACAAAACGCATCAATCACGTCACAGCTTCAACTATGGCACTTATGACTCTTGGATTGCAAGCAGCACGTACTGTGCGGCCATCACCTGCCTCCTGATGAGGCCTTGGATGAGCCAGATAACAGTTAGTGTAAAGCATAAGATCACAGAGCCAATTTCCAGACACATGAGCACAGTGCCATGAACACCACCAAACCACAACCAATTCCAGAAGTCAGAGATACCCAGCTTGCTGCCCCACAAGTCGCGACTGATGTACCCTTTCTTTTCTAAGAGCCTCTGCAAAGCATCCTTCACTCACTGCAGGGTGGTAGTAGTGTTCTTTTCCCCGTCGGAGGTTCTATTCCTTTTGAGCGTGTTAAGAACCTCAGTCATTACTGCAATCCCGGTGACCTTGGTTAGTGGCCAATGGAGGGTGGAGCAGAACCCTCTGAAGTTCCTCCTCTTCCTCATCCTCCTCATCCACCAGCACTCAAAATGCCCCTGGCATGTTTCACGGCACAGCCACTGAGTAGGTGCAAATGAGGGCTCGCCAAGGGTCCTGGCATGTCAGGTGTTGTTTACCGACACATTGAAGGTAAAAACTGAGATATTAAGTCTTGCGCTGTAGTTCCCTGGCTTCAAGAAATACCCAAGGAGGGAAACCCCAAATGAGCAGAGTGAGAAAGGGTCCCCTACAGTGATAAGGCCAGGCATATCACGCCATTCTCCCGGTGGGAAGTCAGAGTGGCCAACTCTTTCCAGAAAGGAGATGCCACATGGTTGAGCAGAAGTGAAAGAATCAAGGATAGGCAATGTAGAGGTCTTACCCTGGAGTTCATGGAAGATTGAATTTCAGGATTTAAGAAATCTAGTCTTGAACTGAAACATCTTTGTCTGGAGTATATGACTCCCTGGCCGTCCAATCTGGTCTGATTCTGCAAACACAATGACAATGCAAAGCGTCAGCGAGTCACTGCTATCCTAGCTAAGCCTATAACAATAACAGTAAATGAAAAGCAGATGTATCCTTCTATTCAGGCTAGAATATGGGGAAGCCTTGAACAGATCACAGATCTCCTTGACGTAATGCTGGACAGTTTCATCAAAATTTGTGCCACAGGGGACTTAGGATCCATTAAGGCTGAAGTTACAGCAACCACCACAGCCCTTCTTGAACTGTTCTCGTCCGACTTCTTTGACTCCTCCCCTCCCACCCCTGTTGATGGTTCCTGATCTAAAGTCGCTTTGGCATCGGTATTTGGTATTTCACCAGCCACAGGCTCCATCTGATTCCCCTTGTCCAGTGCCGCGTCTGAGGGAGTGGCAAGGTTGTCAGACTCAGACTTGGGACAAACCTTATTAGACAAGCAGTCATACACTGCTTTCCATAGCTGCTGTGATTCCTCCGCCCAGGAAAAAAGACATTGCAATGACCCAAAGGCTGGAAGCAGATTTGCTGCTTCTTTACTACCAGTGCAAGAATAGTTCTGGAATAGTTATCCTCCCGCCTTCTCTAAATTACCTTTTCTAATGCATTCCCCAGGGGTTGAGCCAAACCGCTTCTTCATCATCCAGTGTATTAGCGGCTTCAGTTCCTTTTCATGGACTGGATAGTCCACATTCTGCCCTGTCCCTGTTAGCATACTCACCACTCGCTTCAATGAAGCCATAATGAGCAGCCTTCTCTCACCACGAGTGTGCACTCAGTTGTATCAAATTGGGGTCACCAAATGTTGCCACGATGCTAAAGACCTGCGTTGATTGAATGGCAAACCAGCTAGGCTAGCCCCCTACATTCTGGACATCCACAGCTCAGAGCACACAGAACAGACACACGCACCGAGTACCCCTGACCCAAATGTCCCACACATGTGTCCGTCCCCTGGTGCACTCAGGCAGAATGTAAATGAGTTTCAGGAAAATAATGAATATGAAGATGAGTTCCAGGAAATTTGTTGGATATGTATCTGTTTGGCTTTCAAATATATAACACTTCTGCTTGCAGGTATGCAAGATAAGAATGATCCCCTTACACCAGGTGCCTGATAAACATATTCCTACTTTATAACCTAACTCTGGGTTATAGAGTTTGATTCCGCAACTCAAAGCCATGCCTCTGGAATCAGTCTGTCCACTGATGAATAAATAATATGTCATCCAAATGCATTCAGCAGAGATGAGCCTGCTGTCTATCAAGAGCTTTCAGCCATGGAGCCCCAGGGAAATCTCCAGGGGAAGCAGTGAGGAAGAGAAACTCAAATCCTCGAGTGTGCTGATCTGGGCTGGGCTCCTGGGATACAGGGAGCTCATACATGTGGGCAAAGCTGCAGAGAGACAGCTGTGCCCAGGAGCAGCTCTTGTGCACAGCACAGCCTGCATCTCCCAAATTTTTAGTATCAGCTTAATGTTTTGGTGCTTTGTTTTCAAAGTGGTGTCCTATGTGCAGATCTTCATTGCCGTGCTGAGGATGCCCTCTGAGCAGGGACGGCACAAAGCCTTCTCCACGTGCCTTCCTCACCTGGCCGTGGTCTCCCTCTTTCTCATCACTGCCTTTTTTGCCTACCTGAAGCTCCCTTCACTTTCCTCCCCACTCCTGGATCTGACAGTTGCACTTCTGTACTTAGTGGTTCCTCCAGCACTGAACCCTATTATCTAAAGCTTGAGGAACAGGGAGATCAAGCACGCTCTCAGCAGGGTGTTGCAATATGCACTATTCCAGGTTCCATAAAGTGCACATCTTCCTCACAAGATTCCCTGTGATGGTTCTTTATCTTTTATTCGTGTTTGTATTTTTGATTTTGTGTAATACTGTATTTTGCAAATACACCAGATTGGTGTATGCCCGCAGTTATTGGCCCCGACCAAGCGGTTGTTCAGACACGCAAGGGTTAGCACACAGGCTTGAAGAACCATATGCCACCAGTGGTGCCCCTTGTGAGGCAAGACTGTTGTGTTTTATCCCCCTGTGTGGGTGCTATACTGGGGTAGACGGTGCACTGTATCACACTCGCACAACTAACAAAAGACAAAAGGCAAGGTGACTAGCTTCAACCAACAGCACCTTTATCTGCCAGCAACATTCCACTGCATGAGCTTGAATCCCCGCCCCATATCCTTGGCAGTCATTATACCCATTATTGTGTAACTCTACCTCTCCTGTTGGAGGGGGAAAGGGGGAAGAGAAAGGGGTGGAGCTCGTAAGGCCAGAAAGGGGTGGTTCTTCTGCCTCTGTAAGAGACCATGCTTTTTACATTACTGTCTCAAAGTTTGCTGAAATGGACAAGTTCAGGCAAGTCCTGGCCAAGGTTCCAGGGTTCCCTTTGTCTGAGACACACAGGAACCAAGGTTCGAGAAATCCCTTTGTTCAAGAGATGGACAAGTCCGGGAGCTATGAAAGGGAGATAAGATGCAGGTTAATGGCCCTAAAGTGGTCTTTTTGTGTGGGCCTATCTCAAGGAAGATGGCCATCTCCGAGGAATTCACATGACTCTGACCCAAGCCTTCCAGAAATGTCACGAAAGCTGGGAAGAAGAAGGATAAAAAGGGCACGTACAAACCCCGAATGGAGGTTTTCTGACACCAGATGCCTCACTACGGAAACAAGGAGGTTTTCTGTCATCAAATGCCTCTCTACATGAACGCCTGCATGCTGAAGAAGATGCCTGCATGCTGAAGAACCTTTTAGGTTTTCTAGGTATCTGACCTCAGATTCCTCCACCGTTGTCCTACTGCTGCCTACTGTCTCTTCTGAGATTGCTGCTCGAGACTCTGCTTCGTGAGACCTCGCTGCCCGAGACTCTGCTTCTTGAGACCTCGCTACGTTGACCACTTTCTCTGCGTTTCACCGATCTGCTGTTTGCGGCCTGCTACACTGCTGCTGCTCTCCCCTACGCTTGTTTTGCCCCAGACCAACGTTAACAACGTGCTACGGGACACTGCTGCATCCAGGAGGTGACTATTACCCGCTTTAACGTAATTCTTGCTCTTTTCTACCTTTTTCTATCGCCTACTTTCCCTTCCCATCACCCTAATTTTGATATTCGTCGCTCTCCCTTCCCCATCCCCTCAATTGTCTATCATTTCTAATAAACTGGTCGGATCAACATTTGAATGCTCTTCTTCTTAATCTCACGCCGGGCATAACATATCAAAAGAACCTATGCCTCACTCCTAAATTGGAGCGAGACAGCCCCCCCCCAGTGAATGTGGTGAATGGTCGTAAGGCTGCGATGGGGACCAGAGGATGCTGGTGTGGCCCGATCACAGATTGGTTAAAAATAAGAGAAGAGGTGGAAGAAAAAGGCTTTTCGGTGGCCGTAGAGGCGTTCTGTGAAGTGATGAATAATAACCTTAATAATATAATAACTTTAATAATATTGCTTCTGGATAAGCAGAAGTCCGCAACCTTAACCAACGAGGGGCTTGCAGATGCTATCACTAATGTGATGGCTGCAGCTTCTGTACCACTGCGAGCCATAGAGCCTTCCAAAGGCCCTTGTTATCAGTGTGGCCAGTATGGTCAAATTAAGGCTCAGTGTAAAGCTACAAGTGGGGGAGAGAGAGAAAAAATTGCATGTCAGCAGAGAGAGAAAAAATTGCTTGTCAGCTGTGTGGTAAGGGAGGACATACCGCTTGGCCATGCAGAAACCACAGAGTCCAGCCACAGGGAAACGGGGGGGATGGGGGGGGGGCACAGGCCCGACGCCCCTCCCACATTCCACAGAAAGGGCCATCAACAACACCTATACTCAACCCACTGGTTATGCCAGCTTCACCCTTGAAGTTCATAACACACATACCATGGTGTTAACACTAGACGGTCAAGATCGCCCCTTAGTCAGGGCTTTCATGTCCTACCTTGACTTGCCGCCTGACTTCTCAGGTTGTTACTCCGTTCTGATTACAGCGCTTATTGATTCGGGAGCGGATGGGATGTTACATAAGGACTGGCCTGAAGCTTGGCCAGTGGGCCCCTCTCAGGTGATTAGAGGGGTGGGAGTGACCACCTCTAAAAGGTCCCTGGCTGAGGTGGAAACTGTCATAGTTAACAGAGACGGCTCGCTGGAAAAACTGGCTTTGCTTGTTCCGCTTATTACCAAAATACCAGGGAGTCAACTAGGACAGGATTTCATAAACAGCGTGGGTGCACATATTACAAATTTATAATATAGACCACTGTCTACCAATTGTCTACCACACATGCAATCCCATTGCGGTGGAAACAGGACGCATGCCCTGTTTGGGTAGATCAGTGGCCACTTCCTCATGATAAACTTGATGCACTCCAACAGTTAGTCTCACAAGAGCTTCCATTTGGACATATAGTTCCCTCCCTCAGTCAATGGCACACTCTGATCTTTGTCATCAAGAAACGCTCTGGTGCCTTTCGCTTGCTGTGCCCAATTAGTACCTTTCAGAGCAGTACAGCAATGAGGGCCAGTGTTATCAGCTATATCCAAAGAATGGCCACTGGTGGTCATAGATCTTAAAGACTGCTTTTTCTCCATTCCCCTCGCAGAAGAAGATTGGGAGACGTTTGCCTTCATGGTATCGACACTCAATTATTAAAGTCCCGCTAAGAGATTTCAGTGGTGCGTCCTCCCGCAAGGAATGACGTATCCACCATGATCTGTTAGTTAGCAGTAGGCGGAGTGTTAGAATCAATCAGGTGAGATTTCCCTCAATATATGATCCTGCATTACATGGATAACCTTTTGCTTGCAGCCCCTACCGAGTTAGGGTTACAGACACTTGAAACACAGGTAATCACCACGCTTACTGCTGCTGGGTTCACTGTTTCGGAGCACAAAGTACAGAGAGGCCCAGGAGTTGAATACCTGGGGTATAAGTTTGGTCCTGAATGGTGCAACCTGATGGCCTTGATATTCAGCCACATATAGAGTAACTATGGGACATACAGAAATTGTTGGGAGCCCTCCAGTGGGTTCAGGGCGCCTTGGGAATATCTCCACAATTAATGAAGCCCTTTTATGATCAGCTGAGAGGGTCTAACCCAAGGGAGTCCCGAGAACTGACCCCCTAGATGGCTGCAGCTTGGCAAGAGATCTTACAGAGCTGTATGGAAAAGTTGCTTAAGCGGTGGGATCCTGCCCAGGCCCTTGAAATAGCTGTTTGTAGGTGCGAGGCAGGTGCCGCTGCTATGCTGGACCATTCCCTCGATGCTAAACCACAACTGCTTTGGTGGCTGTTTTCGCTACAGCCTACACGTGCCTACACATCTTGGACTGAGATACTAGCAGTGCTGCTCAGGAGATCCTGACTGCTTTCATTACAGGTCCTGGGGAAAGAGCCTGATACTTGCCGAGTGTGTTTTGTGATGTACAGCCGCTCCCTGAGAGCCTCCTCACAGGGTTACAGGACTTCGGAGGGACGATCACGTCCTCGGACACCCTGCCTATCTTTGATGTAGCTAAACCTCTGGATGTTTCTCTGTGGTTTCGAGTTCAAACCTCTCCGCTTGAGGGGCCTACACTGTTCACAGATGCCTCTTCAAGAACAGGCCAGGGGGCAGTGGTTTGGCAAGCATCTAATAATAACTGGCAGACCGCTATTTTCGTAGACCCAGTGGTTAGTGTGCAGATGCTTGAAGTAATGGCCGTAGCAGTTTCAGTTCACTTTTGGCTGGAGATACCCTGTAATATTGTCACTGATTCCACATTTGCTGCCAATCAGCTGACCAGGATGGGCCGAGAGGGCTTCCCAAGTACAAAAGCTGCTGGTGTTTTGGAAGAAGGCCTGGCTACCTGCATAGCCCCTATTGCAATCTTCCATGTGCATAGCCACTCTGAGGTGCCAGGTTTCTTCACCACAGGCAATGAGGTAGCAGATAGAGCTGCTAGTACACACATTTTTACAGTTCAGGATGCCTGTGATCTTCACTCCACCCTTCAAATAGGTGCCCATACGCTATCTAGGACTTGCTCCATTCCGCTGTCTGTTGCACACGATGTTGCCCAAACATGCCCTCTTTGCAATTCAGCGCTGGTGATAGGGGTGGGAGTGAACCCTCGTAGTCCTGCCCCATTGCAGGTCTGGCAGAAGGATTTCACTTGAGAAGACTGCACGGGGCCCCGCAAATTGTTGGCGTTAACAGTGGACACGTCTTCAACTGTCATTGTAGCCAGTCAGCATGATAAAGCAAACTCATCGGCAGCACAGAGTCACTGGACTGTTGCTATTGCTGTAGTTGGCCAACTTTGTCAGATCAAGAACGATAATGGGTCCTGTTTCATGTCTCGCTCAACAAAGAAATGGTTAGCAACATGGGAGATCCATCATATCACGAGTATCCCTGGTATCCCATGGGCTTCCCTGCTGCAACGTTGTTTGACAAACTGTTTTGATAGTATAAGACAGTGTAATTGTTACTGGCACGTGGAAATGTACTTGAGGCTATGTGGAAGTGTATCTGAGGGTACAAATAGTGGAAGAGTTTACAGAGGAAAAAAGGGTTAAAGAGAAAGTGAGTTTATCTGCACTGACATGAGAGCAAGCCCCCACACCGTTCCTCTGTGAGCAGAGCAGAGCAGAGCAGAGACACAGTCCCCATGTATCAGATAGTGTTATTCTGCTTACCAAATGAATGAGCTCACAACAGAAGAGGCAGATCTTCCTCTCTGCACCATCTGTGGCATACTCTGGAGTTCAAGGCATTGCAAAGCTATGGCACATCTACGTTCTTGCACTGATGACACCTTAGTATGTTCTGGGCTCTCATTTCAATGGCATCTAAAGAAGTCTAGGGTCATGCCAGCTGACAGGAAGCTGGAAAATGTTGTCTCATTGTAAGGAAGAGCAAGAAAGATGACAGGGGCAATTATGGACCTCTCAGTCTCACTCCAGTTCTTGGTAAAATTATGGAGAAAGTGATGGTGGGAGTGACTGAAAAACACCTGACGAACAATTGGGTCATTGGTCACAGCCAACACAACTTCCTGAGGGGAAGGTCCTGTTTAACTGTAGGTCTTTTCATGACAAGGTTACCAAATTGGTTGACCAAGGGTAGATAGTTGAGGTTACCAGTAGAGCTTTTGAGACTATTTCTCACAGTACCCTTCTGCACAGAATATACTGCATACGGCACCAGGTCCATAAAATATAACAAGAAGAAGTGCCTGATTGTGCACCTGGGTAGGGGCAACACTGGACATGCACACTGACTAGGTATGGGACACTGGAGAGCGGTATGACTGAAAAGGACTGGGGGTCCTGCACAACATCTAACTGAACGTGAGTCAGCAGTGTGCCTAGGCAGCAAGGAAGGCAAACGGTCCCCTGGAGTGCATCAAGCAAGTTATTGCAATCTGGGTGAGGTAAAGGATCATCCCTGTCTGCTCTGCACTGCTACAGCCTCACCTGGATCACTGGGTGCACTTCTGGGCACCACAGAGGACATTAAACTATGGGAGAGTGTGCACAGGAGGGCACTGGAACTCAGAGATCTGAAGTTCAGAGTTTCACTGTAACTGACTGCTTGTTCAGACTGAGCCCTTCTCACACCCCATATCCTGCGCTGAGACACAGTGAAGAGTGAGCAAAGCCTCAAAATGGTGGTAAGGTAACACTTTGCTATAGAAAGGGAAAGGGGAACTTAACAGAAACCAAGACAAAGGGTAACTGTAGATAGTTTACATTTAAAAGGGCAGGGAAAGGGGGAATTACAGACACTTAGTCAAAAGAAAACCAGAGAAGAGGGCAATAAAGATAAGAAGAAACTGTCCAGAGACCTCTGACAAGAAGAAGGATTAGATACCCCCGGGCAAGACGATGCTTACCTGGGAGAATGGTACCAGCAGATAACACCAAGAAGAAAACAGAAGAAGAATTTCACCCCAAAACAACGGCAAGGGTCGCGGGGAATGGGGTCAGGGGGAATGAGGGAATGGGGTTGCGGGGAACGGAGCCATAGGGAATGTAATGAATATGTAATCAAACTGAGGAGGAGACTATTGATTATGTATTAGCTTAACCTATATCTGTAACACACTTTTCTCCTTATGGTGTGCAAGTTTGGTGGAGCTGTCCCCCTTGCACCCGGCGCTGCGCAACGCTGGAATAAACATACCTGCTTTATAACCCATCTCTGGATTATAGAGTTTGATTCCGCAAGTCACAGGGCACATGTGGGATATGAACTTGACAGTATCTTTGCACCCCATGCAGAGCCTGGGATCTTCTCTCCCCTTGTATTTCATTCAACATCATACAGACCTCCATTCCACTGCCCCAGGACGTTCCCTGAGCCAACATGAGAGACAGGATCTCCCTACCACTGGTCTTGCAATCAGGGCTTGACCTGTCTGCTTCGTAAGGGAAAGGAGAGGTTTATTTGCATGCCAGTGCCTTTGCCTGCCTGTAGTCATGGCTTCCAATTATCTGCTCTAAAAAGTCCCTTGCGAAGCTTACTTGGTAATGGCCCTCAGTGGGTCCATTAGTACTCCAAGAAACTTCACTGTTACTTCTGACTTTGACTTGTTGAGCACATTGGGCAAACTTCTCTCTGCACTGGAGTTTGATGGACTCAGCATCAAATGCGCCCTGGGACCCATTCTAACCTAAAGAGCATCTTGTGCCTTGTGCCTTCCTGTTATCTATTTTAGGTTATCAGAACTTGTTCAGCAAAATGGAGAGATATCTGGAGAGAGCTTAAAGACAAAGAATTCAGCAGACATTTACTGTTTATTTGTTTATAGTTCTGTTTAAAGAAGGTATTAAAGAATCACTGTAAAACTACTTGTGAACATCTGAGCTGAACCAGAGGAATCCCAGCTGCCATGGGTCTGTGGGAAGCTGCATCCAATTTCAGCCCCAGGATTTCTATCTGGGAATGAGTTACCTGCACTGTCTCCTCTGGATAACTGCCCTGCACAGGGCAAGTCCAACCCTCCTTATCCTTGTCTCGGTGCCCTTTTTGTTTCATCAAAAACCCTCTGGTAGGACTCATCACAGGTTAAAAATTGACTGGTGAATAATGGAGCAGATTTTAACGAACAGTTATGATACTGTTGCCTCTCAGGATCTGATGGCCATGAGGACACAGGGACAACTCTGGGGAGATGAGTGGGAAGGATTAAAATGACATTATCTGCTGCTCAGCTGGGCCATGCTCCTGGGACACAAGGAGCTCATAAAAGTGGATGGTGCTGTAAAGACACAGCTGTGCCCAGGAGCAGCTCTTGTGCACAGCACAGCCTGCAGGTGACAGAAAAAGAAGAGAGAAATTGGAGAGAGCTTATAGGATGTGTGCAGAGTGAGCGGGCTGTGAGCTCACTGCAGGAACATTGCTCACAGACCATGACATGGTAAGTCCCTTGCAGTAGGTATTTCAGCTGCTATTCATAGAGGGTTAACTTAATCTGGGACATCCTGTAGCAGATCAAGCTTCAGGCACTGCATGTTTCTTTACAGTGTTAAATCCTTCTGCTACAGCTGAGGGCTTCCATGCTGCAGCATCTGAGCACAGCCCTGAGGGCTGCGTGTCCCAGCACGGCTGCAGGCTGTGCAGCCGGGGCTGCAGGTGGGTGCCCAGGGCTGTCCTGCAGAGCAGGGTCCCTGCTGTGCCCCAGGGGCTGTGTGCCAGGTATGGGACTCTGCCGCCTGCCAGGCTCAGCACTCAGCCTGCCCAGGGAGCTGCCCAGGGCGCTGCGGGGAGACGTGAGGGGGGAAGGAGCCCCCCGGCAGGGCTTGTGCTGCCACAGCTGATGCTTGGGGCAGGGGGATCACAGCTCCACTGCACAACTGAAAGTTTCTGTGCGTACTTTGCAAGAGGAGAGACAATGTAGCAATTTTCTATTTCTTGTTTGGACGGAAGGCGAAAGGATTGGAAGCAGAAATCTAAGAGTCTGTCAGATTTGAACACAGCTCTGAGACTCCCAATTCTTCTTCAGTCAATTGCTTGTTATGTGAACTGTCACACGTGATATATTTTCAGCCTCTCCTTTTATGAAAAGGAACCTTTCCAAGGGTGGAACTAGTTGAAATTATCAATTTTGTTGACAAGAATAATGCACATTGCAGATAGGCATGTTTCCTGAACAGAAAGTGAATGGCACAAACGTTGTGACAGAGGGCTTTAAGAGCAGTGAGGGTAAAGATATGAGGCACAAAACAGGTGAAAAAGTCCAGGGAGATGGAATAAGACTAGAAGATGAAAGGAAGATTAAAGCTCCATATGCTTCTTCTATTTATAGAATGCTGAACTTCATGACATTCAATTCTATTTGTGGTGCTAAATAAACATTGTAATAAGAGAATGAAAAAATTTCATAATACAGTAGAAGGAGTGTCTCTGAGAATGGTCTGGACTTGTCATTATCTTCTGCACTCTGAACAGGACTCCAAGCCCAACAACAGCAGATGCCCAACAGCAGCTCCATCAGTGAGTTCCTCCTGCTGCCATTGGCAGACACACGGCAGCTGCATCTCCTGCACTTCTGGCTCTTCCTGGGCATCTACCTGGCTGCCCTCCTGGGCAACGGCCTCATCAGCACAGCCGTAGCCTGCGACTGCAACCTGCACACCCCCATGTACTTCTTCCTCCTCAACCCGGCCCTCCTCGACCTGGGCCGCATCTCCACCACTCTCCCCAAAGCCATGGCCAACGCCCTCTGGGACATCAAGGCCATCTCCCACACAGGATGTGCTGCATAGCTCTTTTTCATTTTCTTCTTCACGTCAGCAGAGTATTCCCTTCTCACCATCATGTCCTATGACCGTTACGTTGCCATCTTCAAGCCCCTGCTCTACCGGGCGTTGATGGACAGCAGAGCTTGTGTCACCATGGCAGCAGCTGCCCGGGGCACTGGACTTCTCAATTCCCTGCTGCACACTGCCAGTACGTTTTCACTGCCTCTCTGCCAAGGCAACATTGTGAACCAGTTTTTCTGTGAAATCCCCCAGATCCTCAAGCTCTCCTGCTCTGGCTCCTACCTCAGGGAAAGTTGTGCTTATCATTTTTAGTGCCTGTTTAATCTTTGGATGCTTTGTTTTCATAGTGGTATCGTATCCTATGTGCAGATCTTCATGGCTGTGCTGAGGATGCCCTCTGAGCAGGGAAGGCACAAAGCCTTCTCCACGTGCCTCCCTCACCTGGCCGTGGTCTCCTTATTTGTCAGCACTGCCTTTTTTGCCTACCTGAAGCCCTTCTCTGTTTCCTTCCCACTCCTGGATCTGACAGTGGCTCTTCTGTACGCAGTGGTTCATCCAACACTGTTACCTCGATCTGGTAACCTGGAAAGTCAAGTCCCTTTGTGAATGTGTATCGATGGCCCCGACCAAGTCACAGCTGCTTGTTACACCAATATGGTCAGCGGTAAAATGGCGTTTATTGGAATGTGAGGGTCTCTTATAAAGGTATCCAGTTTCATCCTTATCTTTTTCACATATGCATGACCCAGCAGGGGAAGGCCTATCACGTTACATCCCGAGGGTCGAATTTCGCCTAATACAACATCTCCCCTTCCTCATGCCCAACAAAATCAAGACTCGTAACAACGCGACCGCTAACACTATCCCTAACATATAAAAGTGTTAGTTTTCATATATAAATTTTGTGGTGAGTTATTTAAAAAGTGACGTAAACATGCAGAGGTATGTGGTGCAGTGTATAGTAATGTTAGTGGTTCTTTAGTTAGTATTTTCAAGGCATCTTGGGCTTACACAGCTCATTATCATGCGCTGTAAACAACCCTGAATACATTGAAACAAATAAGGTAAACAAATCCTTAAAACTAAAAAGACTAAAATGATAGGAACACTGTGGTGGCATTAGCTTAACGGGCCAGCATGCCAGCCTCTCAATTTCTCTAAAAGCATAGACTACAACTACTCCTAGAGCTAAAATAAATGCAAAAATTCTGGCTGTAGGACCCCACAAACGAACCTCATCCCCTTATAACAAAAACAATCACACAAAGGCACACAGTCAGTGATGTAACAGATATCTTTCTCGTGGGTACTGCCAGCTGTTCTTCATTCGTCCCTTTTCTTTTTCCAGTGGGGTCGCTTCGTGGATGCAGCTGGTGGGCTCCCATCAACCGTACCTAGAAGGAAAGTACTCAGCTTTTCGATTAGTTTTCTGTTTCTCCCAGAACACCCTTATGGGTGATCACTGTATCAGGTTTTATTTTTCTCGATGGAACCCATAATATTTTTCCCGATTCTCTGTCCTTTACTGCAGCATAAACTCTGCCCCAAACTAAAACAGACCACCCTGATTCCCAGGTACCATCATCCTGTTTTATCTTTACTGGTGGCCCCTCGTCAATGATTCTTGGTTGCCAGTGTTTCTGTATTGGGGTGTGCTTACTCTCTCCTCGTTCAAAATGATTGATTGCATAAAGTGCTCAGGCCAATACTTCTGCCTGTTGGGCTATTGGGATCCTACCTCTGTGACCCTCCTCCTCCCCAAGGACACGTATCTTATCCTTCAGGAGGCGGTTGGCCCTCTCCACAATTGCTTGTCCCTGGGAATTCCCAGGGATGCCTGTAGAGTGAGATATTCCCCACCGTTCAAGCCAATCTTGTGTAGATCGCGAGATGAAACACGAGCCATTGTCTGTCTTGATGTGTCGCGGCACCCCCAGGACCGCGATGGCAGTGGCCCAATGTTGCTGAGCAGCAGGAGAGTTAGCACGCGTATGTTGGGTGGCAATGATGATCGTCGATGATGTGTCCACGGTGACCGCCAACCATTGCTTTGGAGCCATACGTTGTTCTAAAGGGAAGTCAGTCTGCCAGATATCTAGAGGAGAGAGCCCCCGGGGGTTAACTCCCGCCCCCAACGCAGGTGCTGAATTACAGTGTGGGCATGTTTGAACCACTTCTCGAGTGGTGGATAGAGGAATGGAACATGCTCGTGGCAAAGCTCGTGCTCCAATGTGCAGAGAGGAGTGTAAGTCACGTGCCTTTTGAAGGGTAAGCACCTGTCCACCCGCTACCCGGTCAGCCACCGCGTTTCCAGCTGTAAAGAACCCTGGTACCTCCGAATGACTGCGGACATGAAGAATGGCCACAGATGCAGATCGGGAGACCAGAGCCTCCTCCAGCAAGAAAGCGATCTCAGTGTTAGGCACACCCTCATTGCCCATGCGAAGCAGTAACTTAGCCACAAATGCTGAATCAGTGACCACATTACACGGAGTTTCTGGCCACAGACGTAAAGCCACTGCTACGGCCCTGGCTTCAAGCACCTGAACACTGACCGTTTTATCTGTTATCAGCTTGTGTTCCCACCTATTGGATGAATTCTGCCAAACCACCGCTCCCTGACCCGTGGCAGAAGAGGCATCTGTGAATACAGTTGGTCCCTCCATCGGGGTGTCAAGTACCCTGAGCTTTAATGAAATCTGAAGGGGCTTTGCAAGTTCAAAGATCGGCAATGAATCCGAGTAGAAGATTTTTCCACTAAAGCCTTGCAAAGCAAGTAAAATGGCATCAGGCAGAGGGTTGACATTTCTGAAGGCACTTGGCATGTATATGATATCTGGTTCTTTTCCTAACGCTCTCACAGCAGCAAGCCTAATCTGAAGCAAGGAGGATAACTGTTCAAGCCAGGAGGTAAATGCTCTCACTGGCTGTACAGAGAACAGCCACCAGAGCGGACGCGGCCGGGAACCCAGAGTATGTCCAAGTATCCCCACCGCCCCATCTTGGCACTTGGTGACAGCCCCCTCCAAGGGTCGATCAGGGCTCCATCGAGCAAGGACATTGGAGGAACAAGCCTGTAGGATTTCCCGCCAGGCCAAATCCATTTCCTGTGTCCATGCTCTCTCTTCCCTGGGATCCGAACCCTTCAACTGATCATAAAATGGCTTCATGAGTCGTGGAGGTATGCCAAGGGCATTGCGCACCCACTGAATAGCCCCCACCAGCTTCTGGACGTCCCACAAGGTCCTAACGTGGGGTTTAATATCCAGGCCCTGGGGAGCTACCATTATGGGCCCAAAACGATATCCCAGAAATTCAATCCCTGGCCCCTTCTGTATCTTTTCCAGGGAGATGGTAAAACCCGCTGTAGTGAGAGCATCAACCACTCGCCTTTCCAAATCGTGTAACTGAACCTCACTGGGAGCAGCAAGCAACAAGTCATCCATATAATGAGTAATTCGACAATCAGGCAGTGATGTTCGTACCGGCTCAATTATTCTTCCCACCACGAGTTGGCAGATTGTGGGAGAGCATGCCATACCTTGAGGAAGTACCTTCCAATGGAACCTCTCCGAAGGCCCTTGGTTATTGAGAGTGGGTACAGTAAAAGCAAAGGCCTCCCGATCTTTCACTGCTAAGGGGATAGAGAAGAAACAATCTTTAAGATCAATAACCACCAAAGGCCATCCCTCCGGTATGGCTGATAGCAGAGGACCACCTTGTTGCACCGGACCAAAGAGGATGAGTTGTGCATTAACCACGCGAAGGTCGTGTAACAACCGAAATGACCCTGAAGATTTTCGGATAACAAAAACAGGAGTGTTCCAAGAACTAAGAGAGGGCTCCAAATGGCCTAAAAAAAGCTCTCTCGAAACCAACTTCTTGAGCGCTGTTAACTTTTCATGAGTAAGGGGCCACTGATCTACCCAAGCAGGACGAGCATCCTGCTTCCAGCGCAAGGGAATGGCGTGTTTCATTGCTAATTGGTAGACAGTGGCCCTTACTATAAATTTGTCATGCGAACCCCTAAGGCATCAAGGAAGTCTCGGCCCAAAATTGTGCCTGGAACAGACCCAATCAGAGGTCCCATCAGTACAGGTTTGTCTATGGAACCGTCCCTATTAATCAGAGTGATTTCCACCCGTTCCGCTGACTTGCCAGTTGACACTGTACCCCCAACCCCAGAGATGGATTTTGCCAAATCAAGCACTGGCCAGGATGGAGGCCAGTCCTTTTCTGCTATTACCGTAACATCCGCTCCTGAGTCAAGCAAGGCTGTGATAAGGACGGAGCGAGGAATCTTTTTATAAGGCAATTGTCCCATATAAGCCATAATTATCTTGACTATAGGCCGTTGACTGAGATCCATAGTTAAGGCCACTGCGGGTGAGAGATGTGGACTCTCCCCTGCGCCGAACTCAATGGCATGTGGGGTCCAAGTACTTGACTGGGGGAGGGACCCTGGGCCTGAGGTGCCCTCCCATTCTCGTTTCCCTGCGGCATAAGAGTGTATTTTCGGCATTGACGAGCTGTACGACCCAGCCTATTACAGGCTTGACACTTGCTGTTAGTCTTCAGCTGCCCACCTGAAGCTTTACACTGTACCTTGAAATGGCCAGGCTGACCACATTTAAAGCAGTTGCCCTTGGACTGACCATTTTGCATGGCCATGACAGAAAGCAATGCGCTTGCTAGCCCCTCATTAGACAGCGGTGTTGTTTGTTGTTTGTCCAGCACATACTTAATAATTTCACCCGGAGTCTCAAGATCGTCAGGGGCAGCTCGAATGATGTCCCTAACATTTTTGTGAGCCTTCTGCTTCAGGCAATCCTTTAAAACAGAAGCTTGCGCGTCCTTAGGTAGATCCGATCCTTCTACTGCTCGTATCAATCGATTAGCAAAATCAGAGAATGACTCTGTGGGACCCTGAGCAATCTCTGACCACGGGGCTGCAGGCTCTGCCTTTCTTATAAAGTTTCTAAAGGCAGTAGCAGCCGCCCCTGTAGTGGAAAGCAATTCCCCTGGGCGCAGGAGCCTAAGCTGTCTCTCCAGGGACCCAGCCATTTCCGCAGTTACTCCCGAAAGCCTCATTATATCAGTTCTCGGTTCCCCCTCCCTCCCATTAGCTGGGTGTTGTGCATCACGTCCAGCCTCAGCTACAATAGCTTTAAGTTGTATCATCCACTCCTCCCTCCACAAAGTAAACTGAACTGGCTCGAGAACGACTCTCATTAGACTCTCAATGTCATACGGGAGTAGGGGACCTGGGGCAATGAGTGCCTCAAAGGCACTTAGTGTCATCGGAGATCTCAGCCCCTTTTTCTCAATCGCTTCTGCAAACCGAGTAACTGCTTTTGCTTCCAAAGGTACCCAAACCGATTCCTCCTGTCTGACGACAATCGGGAACACTGCATGATCTCGCTCCTTGAGCCCCAACTCACGCATTGATTCCAATTAGTGGGCTTGCGTGTTAACTCTTGGTCCCCCCACAACTCCTCCCTCCGTGGAGGCGAACCCGATCCAGTGGGGCCGGGCAAAGCCTTCCGTTCCTCCCCCTTTTTGGAACACGATCCCTCCTCTGAGGGGGGCGGGTATGAGGGCGAGCCCACGCCTCCACGGCGCGCCACCTCCATAAATCCTCCCCCCTCCGGACAAGAACCGCCCCCTTCGGGTGAGTGAAAGCTCTGCAAAGAGGGGTAAAGGCGGGGATATGATGGTGGCGCCTCCTCCGATGAGTCAGCTTCCGCCTTCTCTTCCGGAGTTGTTGTTTCGAGCGCGGCCATGGCCATCTTGGAAACAGCCGGCGTGGCCGACGCCATCTTGGATCCGGAGTCACTGCAAGAAAGCAGATCCCCCGCACCCCCCGAGACCCCGGATGTCCCGGAATCCAGACCAAAGACCCCTTTCGCGATGGCCTGGACTTGCTTCTCCTCCCTAGCCGCTTTAAGCGCACCTAGGACCAAACCCCAGGTTTTTAATTCTTTCGCTTTATGCTCGCGGGTGGCTCTCTGGAGCAGGGCCTCAGTGAAAGAGTCCCACCGCCCCGAATGGAGCAAAACGCCAGGGGTGGGTAAAAGCCGCGCCGACTCCAAGCAAGAGACAACAGCGGCAATATCCTTCTTAGAAGGAGCATTCTTACCACAATAGGTTTTACAAAGTTGCAATACTACTCTAAGGACGGAATCCATTTACCCAGAGACCTGAAGTCTTCCTGGTCTTCTACGAACTATCGGCCGTAGGATAGGCGCAGCGCTGCATTCCCCTTTGCACCCCACCGAGAGTGCTTCCACGGGCTCGAACCGTGGATACCACGTCCGTCAGCGCGGTTTTAGCCGTCACACACTCACCTCCAGGACTTTCCTCACACAGGGCACCAATTGTTACCTCAATCTGGTAACCTGGAAAGTCAAGTCCCTTTGTGAATGTGTATCGACGGCCCTGACCAAGTCACAGCTGTTTGTTACACCAATATGGTCAGCGGTAAAATGGCGTTTATTGGAATGTGAGGGTCTCTTATATAGGTATCCAGTTTCATCCTTATCTTTTTTACATATGCATGACCCAGCAGGGGAAGGCCTATCACGTTACATCCCGAGGGTCGAATTTCGCCTAATACAACAACTAACCCTATTATCTACAGCATGAGGAACAGAGAGATCAAGCACGCTCTTAGGAAGGTGTTGCAATATGTACGATTCCAACTTCGATGAAGTGCACATCTTCCTCACCCAACACTCAGTGATGGTTCTTTATGTTTTATTCTTTTTGTTTTTTTGTTTTTTTTGTAATACTGTAATCTGCAAATAAGTTGCAATTTATTTCACTACTTCTTTCCTACCTAATTTCCATTTTCTCACTCCAGGTGCTCAGGTAAACATGGATCCTTATTCCTTGAATATATTAAGAGATAAATAAAAAGTTTTAAAAACAGACTTTTCCTTAGCACTTCTCTTTTCTTATCATGTCTGGGTCATGGGGAGGTACAGCCACAGACAGCAGTCTAACAAGCTCTTTTCATTCCTGCTCTCGTTACCCTGCCACAGTGCTCTCAAGTCCTCTCAGTTTTGCAAGCCTGAAGGTCTTGTGTGTCTCACAGCAGTCCTGTTGTCTCTACAGCAGCACTCCGGGACTGCAGTCAGTAGCCAGCAATATGAACGGCTGTGTCAGAGCTGGTCTCCTTGCTGGCACTGCCATAACAAGAGGGCTGCTTCAGAGCAGGACCAGAGAACAGGAGGCGTCTTCCAAAGCTGGTGTAAGGAATATAGTAAGTATAGTAAGGAATATAAGGAGGAGCTGCTCCCTGAGAATAATTTGAGATCTTTTGTTGCTCTTCACTGCATGACTGGGAGAGATTGACTATTCACAAGGGGATCTGTAAGGGACTCAGGGCAGTGCTGTGGTTTAAATTTTATGAGTTGAGATCAAGAGAAAAAAAAAAAGGAATATATGACAAATGTGTTTATACATATATAACATCATGAGTATATTTTCACACCTATACAACATATGCAGGTGCAAACATTTATGAACTATGCTTATCTGTTTGCAAGTCCAGGACTAGTTGCAGGGGTTTTAACAGCCATAGGGTTCACTGTTGGAGCTGAAGTGACTGTCTGGCTGTTGCAGGATTTGAAGCGACCTCAGAGTTCATTGTCAGAACTGGAACACCACAGGACATGTGACTAAGTTGGAGCAGCCACTGTGCTCATTGGAGGTGTTGGAGTGACCACAGGGCTGTACCTCCTGGCACAGTGCACCTCCCTTGGGAGGAATTTGTTTCATTTTCTTATCTCAATACTTGGAATAGCTACAGGACCTGTAGCAGAAGTGACCGCAGAGCTCCTTATGAGGGGTGGAGTGACAGTGGGATCTTTCCAGAGCGTGGAGCAACTGCAGGATGTGTAGCAAAACTTGGAGCTATTGCAGGGTCTGTTCCAGGAGTTGCAGAGGCTGCAGCACTGTCAGCAGATCCAGCTCTCTTCCCCTTGAAGATGCTGAAGAGTGTTGAACACAGCTCAGTAGGTTTGGGCAGGCCCTGGCACACTGCAGTCATTTGTGCCTGATTAGGATTACCAGTGCCACAGCAGACCTGCCCCCAATATTCTACCAATTTCTCAGGATCCTGTAGTTGCTCAGAGATGAAATTCCAAAGCCCTGGGGGTGCCCACTGCTCCAGGTAGCTGTCCAGAAGGCCATGCAGAGCCTTCTCACCTTGGGGCAGATCTCTCACTGATATACCTGAATAATTGTTTAACCTCAGTCCTAGAATCATAGAATCACCAAGGTTGGAAAAGGCCTGAAAGATCATCCAGTCCAACCGTTCACCTATTATCAATAGCTCCCACTAAACCATGTCCCTCAACACAACATCCAGTCGCTCCTAGAACACCTTCACGGCCAGGGACTCCACCACCTCCCTGGGAAGTCCATTCCACTGCCTGACCACCCTTTCTGAGAAGTAATACTTCCTAATTTCCTGCCTGAATTTCCCCTGCGGTAGCTTGAAGCCTTTCCCTCGGGTCCTATCACTAATAACACGAGAGAAGAGGCCGATCTCCAGCTCACCACAACCTTGCTTCAGGAAGTTATAGAGAGCAATGAGATCTCCCCTGAGCCTCCTCTTCTCCAGGCTGAACATTCCCAGCTCCTTCAGCCTCTCCTCATACGGCCTGTGCTCCAGACTCCTCACCAGCTTTGTTGCCCTCCTCTGAACACATTCCAGGGCCTCCATGTCTTTCCTGCAGTGAGGAGCCCTAAACTGGACACAGTACCTGAAGTGCGGCCTCACCAGAGCTGAGTACAGGGGAACAATCACCACTATGCTCCTGCTGGCAACACTGTTTCTGACACAAGCCAGGATGTCATTGGACTTCCTGGCCACCCGGGCACAGTCGGCTCACGTTCAGCCAAGCATCAATCAATACCCCCAGGTCCATTTCCTCTACGCAGTCTTCCAGTCACTCCGGCCCAATCCTGTAGTGTCACTCGGGGTTGTTGTAGCTGAAATGCAGAACGCAGCATTTGGTCTTGAGGAACCTTATCCCATTGGCTTCAGCCCAGCTCTCCAGCCTGTCCAGATCCCTCTGCAGGGCCGAGCTACCCCCAAGCAGATCCACACTCCCAGCCAATTTGGTGTAATCTGCGAACTTACTGAGGGTGCACTCGTTGCCCTCATCCAAGTCATCAAGAAATATGTTGAAGAGGACAGGCCCCAGCACCGACCCCTGGGAAACACCACTCGTGACCAGTTGACAGCTGGATTGAGCTCCATTCACCACCATTTCCTGAGCCTGGCCCTCCAGCCAGCTCCTTACCCAGCCAAGAGTGTACCCATCCAAGCCACGGGCTGCCAGCTTCTGCAGGAGAATACTGTGGGAAACAGCATCAAAGGCTTTGCTGAAGTCTATGCAGACTACATCAACAGCCTTTCCCTCATCCAGCAGATGGGTCACTAGATCATAGAAGGAGATCAGGTTGGTCAAACAAGACCTGCCCTCATGAACCCATGCTTGCTGGGCCTGATCCCCGAGTTGTCCTGTGCATGCCCCGTGATCTCCCTCAAGACAATCTGCTCCATAACCTTCCCTGGAACCTAGGTCAGGCTAACAGGCCTGTAGTTCCGTGTATCCTCCTTACGACCTTTCTTGTAGATGGGAGTCACATTGGTGAGCCTCCAGACTTCTGGGAACTCACCAGTCAACAAGGAGCACTGTTAGATAATTGAAAGCAGATTGGCTATCACCTCTGCCAGTTCCCTCAGCACTCTCGGGTGGACCTCATCCGGCCCCACGGACTTGTGGCAGTCCAGTTGGAGTAGTAAGTCTTGACTGTTTCTTCCAGAATCACAGGGGGGTTAGTTTGCTCCCAAGCCGAGACTACCGGGTCAGAGAGAGGAGTACCCTGAGGATAACTGGTCTGACGTTTAAAGACAGATGTAAAGAAGGCATTCAGAACATCCGTCTTTTCCTTTACAAACTCCACGATGTTCAATCTGGTTTCCAGGCTGTCTTCCCAGATTGCCACACGTTTTTGGAAAGCTGAGTTAGTGTTCATTCTCATATTCATACTCACGTTCATGTTATCAATATCAGAGAATGTACTTCTCTCCATTCGTTCTATGCAGAAGTCTCCTTCAAAACCAGAGAATGCTGACTGGCAGGGTATATAGAAAGGTTTAGGAAAAATCTTAGAACCCTCAGTGCTGTGGCATTTAACTCCTGAACACATGAGGCACCCTAAGAAATTGAGTATTTGAGTCAGAGATGGTGTGGCTTACAGAGATCTAAGGAGGTAAACCTTATTTGTGGTTTGGCTTATGCGTACTGTGCTCTGTATAATACTATTCTGGAGAGAGAGAGTTTCCAAGCTGAGGTTCAAGCCAAAAAAGAAAATCACCAAGTCAACTCTAATCAGTCACATGAGGCACCAGTAACCAGCTGTTAACCAAAAGGTTGGTGGTCCACCAAAATCTGTCACGGTTTAAACGAAAAATCCACCTGCGTTCGTGACAGGGGGCCGTGGGCCCCGCAGGGGCCTTAGGCCGAAAGGAAAAAGTAAATTAGGAAAAGAAAGCAGCGGCAACGATCTAAGGAGGCACACTTATTTACTAAATACTATATCGAAATACAGGATAACACAATATAATACAATATAATTGAAAATTGAGCTAACGAATCAAGCAAAATAGGAGAGAGAATGAGTCCCGTAACCGAGAGGCCTACTGTGAATCTAGGCGAAACGGTGAAGGCTCCCACACACTCCCCTGAACGCCAGAACTCGAAAAACATCAGTCTAGCCTGCGACAGACTTAATATAGTGTCCAGGTCCCGTGACCTATCTCTCTGCTCGTGTTGTTCTCTGGGAGATGTAGTCTTCTTCTGTAAGTTGCAGATTCAGTAAAATTATTCATTCTTTATATGATGTTATGATGTGGAATACTGATAGCAAAATAATAAAACTATTAAACCATGACATTCCACCCCTTATTCTACATCATTACATTATGCTTATACACACATACACACTCATACGTATAGTTGTGAGTAATCAGCAACCTTATTTTCTCAACAATTTATATTTATTCCATACAAATCCCTAAGTTGAGAATAAAACTCTATAACCTAAACCACTATTATTTATTAATTTTGAGAAACTTGGCAAAACTGCCAGAAAAAGGAAAACATGACAGCGGTGGAGGAGAAAGGCAGTGCTAGTAGGGCGTCCCCCACATCAAGGTGCACTCATCCTTTCCCAGCCGCCACAGTAGATTTCCTTTTGACTTATACTTCTTTCCATGTGTGCTCTACACATGCATAGCCAGTGCACGATATAGAGCCCAGATGGAAAACTTGCTTACAGAATGCCTAATTAAGGTATATAGAAAAAATGTGTTTCCTTAACATTAATCCACTCTATCTTAAGTCCTGTACCTAATTGGACATTCGTCAAATATTTCTGTGACTCTACCTATATATCTACAAGAAATCACTGGCTGCACTCCCCCAACATCAAATTCTCTTGTGGTACACATTGGACATTCCCATTTTTGTCCATCACCTACCACGTGCACCCAGGTCCCTGGGCAAAGACAGTACCCCGGAGAGGTTTGCCCTTTCCAGACGCTGGAAGGACCCAAACTGTTTTTCCCAACACACTCTTTATGTGTACTACAGGAACCTTATCTCCCTCCACAGTACGTAGGGAGCTGGATTGGTTAGGACCATTACGATTACTAGATCCTCGAGAGTTGACCAACCAGGTGGCTTCTGCTAAATGGTTCTCCCAATTTACATACGTTCCGCCACCCATTGCTTTCAACATAGTTTTCAACAACCCATTGAATCATTCAATCTTACCAGAAGCTGGTGCATGATAGGGAATATGGTAAATCCACTCAATGCCATGATTTTTGGCCCAAGTGGTTACAAGAGAATTTTTGAAATGGGTCCCATTATCTGATTCAATTCTTTCCGGAGTGCCATGCCGCCACAGGATTTGCTTTTCCAACCCTAATATGGTGTTTTGGGCGGTAGTATGGGGTACTGTGTATGTTTCGAGCCACCCAGTGGTTGCCTCCACCATGGTGAGTACATAACGCTTACCATTGTGAGATTGTGGCAAGGTGCCACAATCAACCTGCTGTGCCTCTCCATATTTATACTTTTGCCATCGCCCTTCCCCCCAAAAAGGTTTCATCCTCTTGGCTTGTTTAATTATGGCGCATGTTTCACAGTCATGAATAACCTGAGCAATAGCGTCCATAGTTAAGTCCACCCCTCGGTCTCTGGCCCACTTGTATGTTGCATCCCTTCCTTGATGACCTGAAGTCTCGTGGGCCCACTGAGCTAGGAATAATTCACCTTTGTTCTGCCAGTCCAAGTCTATTTGAACCACCTCAATTTTGGCAGCTCGATCAACCTGATGGTTATTTTTATGTTCTTCAGTAGCCTTACTTTTAGGTACATGAGCATCTACATGGCTCACCTTTACAACAGTGTTCCTTATTTGGGCAGCAATAACTTTCCATAGTTCAGCAGCCCAAACAGGTTTACCCTTTCGTTGCCAATTATCATCTTCCCACTGCTGCAACCACCCCCATAAGTCATTTGCCACCATCCATGAATCAGTATAAAGATGAAGCATTGGCCACCTCTCCTGTTCAGCCACATCTAAAGCCAGCTGAACAGCCTTTACCTCTGCGAATTGACTTGATTCTCCTTTACCCTCAGTGGCCTCTGCAACTTGTCGTGTGGGGCTCCATACAGTAGCTTTCCATCTGTGATGCTTCCCTACAATACGACATGATCCGTCTGTGAATAGGGCAAATTTCTTTTCGTTTTCTGGTAGCTCCTTGTATGGTGGTGCCTCTTAAGCACGTGATACCTCTTCTGTAGGTGGTGTTTCAATTTTTTTACTCTCAGGCCAGTCCATGATCACTTCTAGAATTCCAGGACGGCTGAGTTTTCCCGTTCTAGCTCGTTGAGTAATTAATGAAATCCACTTACTCCAAGTGGCATCAGTAGCATGATGGGTAGAGGGAACCTGTCCTTTAAACATCCAGTTTATTACTGGCAAGCGAGGTGCTAGAAGAAGCTGAACCTTTGTCCCAACTACTTCAGAAGCAGCCCGAACCCCCTCATACACGGCTAAGATCTCCTTCTCAGTTGGAGTGTAGCGCTCCTCAGACCCTTTATATGCTCGACTCCAAAATCCTAGGGGTCGGCCTCGGGTCTCTTCTGAGGCTCTTTGGCACAATCTCCAGGTGGGACCTTTCTCTCCAGCAGCAGTGTAGATGATGTTCTTCACATCCTGTCCCGTCCGTACTGGCCCCAAGGCCACGGCACAGGCTATTTCTTGTTTTATCTGCTCAAAAACCTGCTGCTGCTCAGGACCCCATGAGACATTATTCTTCTTCCATGTTACCTGATAGAGGGGGCTCACTATGTGTCTGTAGTTTGGGACATGCATTCTCCAAAATCCCACTACTCCCAGAAAAGATTGGGTCTCTGTCTTGTCAGTGGGCGGAGACATAGCAGTGATTTTGTCAATCACATCTGCTGGGATGTGGCGACATCCATCTTGCCATTTTATACCTAAGAACTGAATTTCCTGGGCAGGCCCCTTCACCTTGCTGCGCTTAATGGCAAAACCAGCTTGCAAGAGAATTTGGATTATCTGTTTCCCTTTCTTGAAAACCTCTGCTGCTGTATGGCCCCACACCACAATATCATCAATATACTGCAAGTGCTCAGGAGCATTACCCTGTTCCAAGATGGCTTGGATCAACCCATGGCAAATGGTTGGGATGTGCTTCCACCCTTGAGGTAAACGGTTCCAGGTATACTGAATACCTCTCCAGGTAAAAGCAAACTGTGGCCTACATTTTGCAGCCAATGGGATGGAAAAGAAGGCATTAGCAATGTCAATGGTGGCATACCACCTAGCTTCTTTTGACTCCAACTCATACTGGAGTTCTAGCATGTCTGGTACAGCAGCACTCAATGGAGGTGTGACTTCATTCAGGCCACGGCAATCCACCGTCAGCCTCCATTCCCATCTGGCTTTATGCACTGGCCATATGGGGCTGTTAAAAGGCGAGTGAGTTTTGCTAATCACTCCCCGATTCTCTAATTGGCAAATTAGCTTGTGAATGGGGAGCAATGAGTCCCTATTGGTGCGGTACTGCCATCTGTGAATTACTTTGGTAGCAATTGGTACCTCTTGGTCTTTTACCCGGAGCAACCCCACATCAGAAGGATCATCTGACAGACCAGGTAAAGCTGACAGCTGTTTAACACCGTTTGTGTTAACAGCAGCTATCCCAAAGGCCCATCGATACCCCTTGGAATCCTTAAAATATCCCATCCTAAGGTAATCGATTCCCAGTATACATGGAGCCTCTGGACCAGTCACAGTAAGGTGTCTGCCTGTTTTTACCAGTGAGGCTTATTTCGGCCTCCAACGTAGTCAATTCTTGGGAACCCCCAGTCACTCCATGGATATATATTGGTTGTGTCCCTTGGTGACTTGAGGGCATTATGGTGCATTGTGCACCAGTGTCCACCAAGGCTTTATATTTCTGTGGTTGAGATGTGCCAGGCCACTTAATCCACACAGTCCAGTATACTCTATTGTCCCTTTCCCCCCCCTGGCTGGGGGCAGGACCCCTCTATTGTTTACCTCGTTGGCTTGCAGCAACTGGAACTCTCCCCTTCTTGGAAGAGTTCACCTTGGTGGTTGTTTTGCATTGTAATTCTTTCACTCGTGCCTGAAGTGCAGAAGTAGATGAATTACACCACTTCTTCATGTCCTCCCCATGACTACAGAGGAAAAACAACAAGGCAAGACGTGTAGTCTTATCGTTGTCATTTGCTTGAATACGAGGACGTCTCTTTTTTATGGTTGAGATTTTCGATGATACGTGTCGAGAGGAACTCATGTTATTTAGCTTTCTCAATAGGCGATCGTGGAAATCCTGGTTTCCATCATCTGGTACAACCATGGATTCATCTACATCAGGCACGTTAGCCAATTTGTCAATAATATCACTTTGTGTTCCCTCCATTTTGTTTAATCTTTCCACTATTTTGACAATGGCTGAAGTATACAGATTAACTTCTGTAGCGCTTATAAATAATTCAAGTTCCTGAAGTCTGCTAATTAGTTCATTGACAAGGGGTTTCCTTTCCCCTTTGCCATATACTAATGCAAGTGCACTGGCATGCTTTTCTGGAGCTGCCTTTGTAATGTCACGCCACATTTGTCGTGGAACGCGGACTGTTTCAGGATCATGTAATTGGTTTGGGTCATTACGATTGAAGTGGCAGCTGTATAGCATTTCCACCAGAGCACTTTCTCTCAAAAATTGGATATCTTTCTCTATATCAGTCCATTTCTTTTTCTCAGGCTCCAAGTCCCATTTAAATGGGAATCTATCTCTTACCGCTATCAACATCCGCTTCCAGAGGGTGTAGGACTGATTTTGGCAGGTGCCAATACCTCTGTCCACACGTGAGTCCCTGGAAATGCTACCCAGTTGGCGAGCTTCACTGCCATCGAGCCATGCACTGCTGGCACCATTGTCCCAGCATCGAAGTAACCAAGTGACCATATGTTCTTTTGGCTGACGTGTGAAATCCTTTCTTAGATCCCGAATTTCACTCAGTTTAAAAGATCGTTCAATAATGGTCGTAATACTTTGCTCGCCTTTTACTCTATCAAGAGTCCCAGGTGTTGATGGTGGCAACTGTGTTGATGAGGCTGCACCATCTAGAAGTTTGGACTCGAGTAATTCTCGTAAAGAAAATCTAGCTTTTGGCTCCTCTTCTTCTTCTGACTCTGACTCTTGTATTATTTCCTCCAGGTAACCCTCCTTTTTTTTCCTCTCTGCTAACTTCCTCTGCTCCTCTAACTTCTTCTGCTCCTCTAACATCCTCTGTGCCTCCAATTTACTCTGCTTTTCTGACTCCCCCTACTCTCCTGAGTCTCCCTGCTCTCCTAACTCCCTCCGCTCCTCTAACTCCTTCTGCATTTTCTCTATCTGAGTTGAAACTCGTTTTGTCTTTCGCCCTCTTACAGGGGCAACCAACATTGTATCTGTTGCCCCCGATGGTTGGTCCAATTGGACTACATGTGCCCCCTGTGGTTGGTCAGATTGGACTTCATGTGCCCCCAGTGGCTGGTCAAATTGGACTACATGTGCCCCTGGTAGTTGGTTAAATACATTCAGTTCACCCCGGAGGGCACATAGCTGGTTTCAAAGAGTGTTCCGCTCGAACTGGACAGCACCGAACTCAGTCTGGAGGCTGTTGTACTTCCACTGGAGGGTGTTGCGGTCGGATAGGAGGGTTTTACACTCGAACTGGACGGTGTTATTCTTATACTGGAGGGCATTATGCTCAGTCTGGAGAGTGTTGTTCCGGAGGGCATTGTACTCTGACTGGAGAGTGTCATACTTGGACTGGAAGGTGTCAGTCTTGGATTGGAAGGCGTTGTGCTTGGGCTGGAGGGTGTCGCGCTCAGACTGGAGGGTGTCATACTTGGACTGGAGAGTGTTGTACCCGGACCGGAGGGCGTTATGCTCGGACCGGAGGGCATTGTGCTCAGTCTTGAGAGTGTTGTGCTCGGTCCGGAGGGCACTGTGCTCAGTCTGAAAAGTGTTGTGCTCAAACTGGAGAGTGTTGTGCTCGGTCCGGAGGGTGCTGTGCTCGGAATGAAGAGTGTTGTGCTCGGACTGGAGGGTGTCGCACTTGGGTTGGAAGGCATCGTGCTTGGGCTGGAGAGTGCCGCGCTCAGACTGGAGGGCGTCGTACTTGGACTGGAGAGTGTTGTACCCGGACCGGAGGGCGTTGTGCTCTGACTGGAGAATGTTACACTCAGACCAAAGGGCACTGTGCTCTGACCAGAGGGCGTTGTGCTCAGACTGGAGAGTGTTGTGCTCGGACTGGAGGGTGTCGAGTTTGGATTGCATACTCTCATTCTCGGCCCTGAGACTCTCTCTCTCAGCCTCAAAATCTTCCCTCTCAGGAATGGTATTGAATAAGGCCCGATAAGCATTAGCTAGTCCCCAAGTCATTTGTGCCTCCTTAGATCTGCCTGAGCCACAACATTCCTGTCTCAAATATGCGGTCAAACTCTCAGGATTCTTTAAGTGTTCAGGAGTAAAGCTCCATGACACTAAAGATGTCTGTCTTCTAAAAGTCTCTCCAAAGTCTCTCCACACTCCCTGCCAATCAGTATTCTCTGGTTCTAGGGAAGACTTCCTCCTGATGTAACAAATGTAATAAATCCAAGAACCAATAAGTTAAAAAGTCAACAGTAAGTTCAGGGAGATTGACACAATTGACAGTGTGGTCCACAGGGACAACTGGTAATTCGAAGACTGCTTAAAGGATGCAAAGAGAAAACGAGGAGCATGCCCAAAACCCACCATTTCTGTACTATTAGTTGCACTAGTTGCTCTCTCTGGAGCTGCATGCAGATACCAAGTAAGCGTTGCTAACCTTGCTTTCAATCCATTATACATTTCTATAGCTCCATAGGAAAAAGTGGCTAGCTTAAACATGGTCCAATATGTTTGGAGCATCACAAAAGAGGAACTAATGACATGCAGTCCCTTGTAAAAAAAATTACTAGAGAAAACATTTTTTTTTCTTTTTTTTTTCTTCAACAGAGAGAAAAAAAAGTAAAAAAGCAAAGCTCAGCAGTGTTTACAAAATCTCCCGGAATATTGGCAGTCCGCCTGGACTTTCAAGGTCAAGCTTGCAGGTGCAGAATCTCAAACCTAAGATAGGTCCTTAACAGAAAAAAAAAACTCGTACCTCTGTTAAAAGCTAAAAGAGCAACAGAAGAAAACACAGAAAAACAGCAACTGAATTTGCCCGCATTCTCCACAAAAATCTGTCACAGTTTAAACGAAAATCCACCTGCGTCCGTGACAGGGGGCCGTGGGCCCCGCAGGGGCCCTCAGCCAAAAGGAAAAAAAGTTAATTAGGAAAAGTAATCAGCGGCAACGATCTAAGGAGGCACACTTATTTACTAAATACTATATCGAAATTCAGGATAACACAATACAATACAATATAATTTAAAACTGAGCTAACGAATCAAGCAAAATAGGAGAGAGAATGAGTCCCGTAACCGAGAGGCCTACTATGAATCTAGGCGAAACGGTGAAGGCTCCCACACACTCCCCTGAATGCCAGAACTCGAAAGACGTCAGTCTAGCCTGCGACAGAGATAATATAGTGTCCAGGTCCCGTGACCCATCTCTAACTGTGTTGTTCTCTGGGAGATGTAGTCTTCTTCTGTAAGTTGCAGATTCAGTAAAATTATTCATGCTTTATATGATGTTATGATGTGGAATACTGTTAGTAAAATTACAAAATTATTAAACCATGACACTATCCCAGGGAGATTACTGGAATTTGGACTCATTTTGGACATGGCATGCAGTTAATCACTGTGTTTTACTGTTCATTCAATTGCATCACCTTTCCTACTGTTTGTTGGCCATAAATAAAGAGAATTCTTTCTTTTTCTGTGTGCAGCTGGTTCTCTGTGGAAAGCCAGTGGGAATTGGTACAAAGGAGGTTTAACACTGAGCGGGTGACGGCAGAGGAGAAGAGTGATGTGAGGAAAAGTGATGCAAGTCCCATGGGGCCTATGTGAGTAGAAGTGGGGTGGGGAGGTTGAGGAGGAACTTTGTCCACACAGAAACAGAATAGAACTCAATGGGGACATCCTGGATTGACATCAATTGCAAAGTGCTTCTTTAACTTCTTGTATAAAACAAACTCTAAATAAATAGACAATAACTGCATTTTGGATTCTTGCTCTTCAGGCTCTCTCCATTTTCCTGAACAAGTCCTGAAAACCTGAAGAAGAGAACAGGAAGGCACAAGGCACTGAAGGCTCTTTAGTTTAGAATGGGCCCCAGGGCGCATTTGCTGCTGTGTCCATCAACCTCCAGTGCAGAGAGAAGTTTGCACAAAGAACTCAGCAAGACAAAGTCAGAAGTAACAGTGAAGTTTCTTGGAGTATTAGTGGGCCTACTGAGGAACATTAACAAGCAAGCTTCCCAAGGGACTTGTTAGAGAAGATAATTGGAAGCCGTGACTACAGGCAGGTAAAAGCACTGACATGGTGGCTCTGATGCTAAGAAAATCCTCCTTTGTCTTATGAAGCAGAATGGCGAAACCCTGAATCCCCAGACCGTTGGTTAGGAGAACCTCATGCTGACTAAGGATCCTTACTGGAACAGTGGGATGGAAGTCTGTATGATGTTAAATGAAAGACAGAAGGACAGAAGATCCCAGACTCTGCATGGGGTTCAAGGATGCTGTGAAGTTCATGTCTCATGTGTGCCCATGTATGCCCTGTGTCTCATCATAGGATGTGGAATGTGAGAAGGACCCAGTCTGAACAAGCAGTCTATCCCAGTGAAACTCTGAACTTCTGATCTCTCAGTTCCCTTGCCCTCCTGTGCACACTCAGCCATAGTTTAATGTCTGTTATGTTCTGCATTGCCCAGAAATACACCCAGTGCTCCAAGTGCAGCTGTAGCAGTGCAGAGCAGAGGGGGATGATCCTTTCCCTCACCCAGATGGCAATAAATTGCTTGATGAACTTTAGGGGATTGTTGGCCTTCCTGGCTGCCTGGGCACACTGCTGACTCATATTCAATTTGATGCTGACCAGGACCCCAATCCTTTTCAGTAAGAACTTTTTCCAATGTCACGTATCCAGTCAGTGTGTATGTCCAGGGTTGCCCTTACCCAGGTGCACAATCAGGCACTTGTTCTTGTTATACGTTAATCACTTGGTGCTTAGTACCAACTGGTACCCACTTCTCTGCCTTGTCCACATCTCTCTGCAAGTCCTCTCCACCCTCAGTGGAGGCAGCAGCACCTCCTCATCTGGTCTCATCAACAAACTTGCTCAGAACATCTTCTACTCCTGCATGCAAGTCATCCACAAAAACATGAAAGAGAAGTGGCCCTAAAATGGAGCCCTGGGGAACCCTGACAATGACCATCTACCTGCCCAATGAAACACAATGACTATAGTCTGTTTGGCCTGACATATTGGCCAACAGCTCACCCACCACATTCTGTTTCTGTCTAGCCGTATGCAGGACATTCTGCCCAGAAGGGTGCTGTGAGAAGTAGTGTCAAAAACTCTACTGAAATCCTCAGGGATAATATCAGCTGGCTTCCCTTGGTCAGCTAAATGGATAACCGAGTCATAAAAAGATCAGAAATTAAACAGGATCTTCCCCTCAGGAACTTGCGTTGGCTGCAACCAATGACAGAATTGTCCTTCAGCTTTTTTTACATAACTCCCACCATCATTTTCTCCAGAATTTTACCAGGCGCTGAAGTGAGACTGACAGGTCCATAATTGCCCCTGTCATCTTTCTTGCTCTTCCTTACAATGAGACAACATTTGCCAGCTTCCTGTCAACTGGCATGACCCTAGACTTTAGATGCCATAGAAATGAGAGCCCAGAGCACACTAAGTTGTCATCAGCAAAAGACCGTAGATGTGCCATAACTTTGCAATGCCTTGAACTCCAGAATATGCCACAGATGGAAGATGCAGAGAGGAAGATCTGCCTCTTCTGTTGTGAGCTCATCCATTTGGTAAGCAGAATAGAACTACCTGATACATGGGGACTGTGTCTGTGCTCTGCTCTGCTCTGCTGTGCTCTGCTCACAGAGGAACGGAGCGGGGCCTTGCTCTCATGTCAGTGCAGATAAACTCACTTTCTCTTTAACCCTTTTTCCTCTGTAAACAATTCCACTATTTGTACCCTCAGATACACTTCCACATACCCTCAAGTACACTTCCATATGCCATCAACTATTACACTGTCTTATACCATCAAAACAGTTTGTGAAACAATATTTTTTGTTTCCATACACACCCATAATGCCTTCTGTAAAACAATGTGTATTGTTCAGTTATAAATACATCGCCACTGTACAAGCACTGATTGTCCCACCTCCCTCACACGCTTCCTCGCAAGCAGAACATAGTATTACATAAATGGGTTGACACTCATTGAAATGGACAATAAAAAAGGTTTTTTAAAGTATGTTAAGAGTAAAAGGAAGACTAGGGTGACTTTGGGACCCCTACTAAGTGAGAGGGGTATTCTTATAATGAGGCATGCTGAGAAGGTGGAGATACTGAAGGCCTTCTTTGCTTCTGTCTACAGTGAGAAAGCTCTCCCTCCGGAATCTCAGACCCTGAAGCTTAGTGAGAGGGTCTGGGGAATGGAAGATTTCCCTTTAGTTAAAGAAGAGCTGGTCCGTGAGCACCTAGGCCACGATGAGTTTCATAAAGCCATTGGATATGATGAGGTGCATCCAAGGTTGCTGAGGGAGCTGGCAGAGGTGATTGCTGAACTGCTCTCTATCATATTTGAGATGTCATGGAGAAAAGGGGAGTTGCCTGAAGACTGGAGGTTAGCCATTGTCCCCCTTGTCTGCAAAAAGGGCAAGAAGGAAGATCCGGGTAATTACAGGCCAGGGAGCCTCACCTCTGTCCCTGGAAAGGCGATGAAACACCTTGTGCTGGATGCCATCTCCAGACAGTTGGAAGAAGAGGAGGTTATCAGGAGTAGTCAGCATGGTTTCACCAAGGGGAGGTCATGGTCAGCCAACCTGGTAACCTTCAATGACATTTTCACTGGCTGGGTGGATGGGGCGAGAGCAGTGGATGTTGTCTACCTTGATTTCAGCATGGCATTTGATACTGTCCCCCGTGACATCCTTATAACACCTCAGATATTACAGACCTGGATCAAGTCCCCTCTCAGTCTTCTTTTCTCATGGCTAAACAGACCCAATTCACTCAGCCTTTCTTCATAGGGGAGATGCTCCAGGCCCTTCACCATCTTTGTGGCCATACGCTCGACTTTTTCAAAGAGATCCCTGTCTTTTCTGTACTGGCAAGACCAGAACTGGACACACTACTCCAGATGAAGCCTCACCAGGGCAGAGTAGAGGGGGAGGATCACCTCCCTCAACCTGCTGGACACGCTCTTTTTAATGCACCCCAGCATGCCATTGGACTTTTTGGCTACAGGGGCACACTGCTGCCACATGGCCAACCTGTCGTCCACCAAGAAGCCCAGGTCCCTCTCTGCAGAGCTCCTCTCCAGCAGCTCATTCCCCAGCCTGTACTGGTGCATGCAATTATTTTTTCCTAGGTGCAAGACTCTACACTTGCTTTTGTTAAACCTCAGCCGTTGAATGGACACCCGTTTCCATTTCTTGCCTTCCACAGGGGCAACTGATATTGTGTCATGGTTTAATAATTTTGTAATTTTGCTATCAGTATTCCACATCATAACATCATATAAAGAATGAATAATTTTACTGAATCTGCAACTTACAGAAGAAGACTACATCTCTCAGAGAACAACATGAGCCGAGAGATAGGTCACGGGACCTGGACACTATATTAAGTCTGTCGCAGGCTGGACTGAGGTCTTTCGAGTTCTGGCGTTCAGGGGAGTGTGTGGGAGCCTTCACCATTTCGCCTAGATTCACAGTAGGCCTCTCGGTTATGGGACTCATTCTCTCTCCTATTTTGCTTGATTCGTTAGCTCAATTTTCAATTATATTGTATTATATTGTGTTATCCTGTATTTCGATATAGTAATTTAGGAAATAAGTGTTCCTCCTTAGATTGTTGCCGCTGTTTTCTTTTCCTAATTAACTTTTTTTCCTTTCGGCCTAGGGCCTCTGCAGGGCCCAAGGCCCCTGTCACAGACGCAAGTGGATTTTCGTTTAAACCGTGACAGATAGATCAGCCAGGGAGTTGGGAGGAATCAACTTAAAATTGAACAGGACTCGTGAGTTTTTCACACACTGAGACGGGTTAGCATGTTCTTATTGATTTCTATCTTTGTCTTCAACTATTTTTTTCAATTTTACTGACACTGATGAACAACTTTCAGAATTCATGCTTTTTTTTAAATCATGAAAAAAAAAGAAAGAGAAAAAAAAGAGAAAAATGAAAAAAAGGAAAAGGAAAAGGAAAAGGAAAAGGAAAAGGAAAAGGAAAAGGAAAAAGAAAAGGAAAAGGAAAAGGAAAAGGAAAAGGAAAAGGAAAAGGAAAAGGAAAAGGAAAAGGAAAAGGAAAAGGAAAAGGAAAAGGAAAAGGAAAAGGAAATGGAGAAGAAAACGACATAGAAAAAGAAAAAGAAAATAAAAAAGACAGGTAGGGCTAGATAGAATCACAGTGAAGGAGATGACAACACAGTCCATCAGACTTTGGTGAGATGGAGCAAATTTGAGTAATCCCCCTAAAAGTCAGTTATCAGACAGATAATTGGGAGGTATCTGATTGAAAAAAGAGCATTGGCACTAGCACCAGTGTCTGTGTCCCTGAACTGTAAGGCATTCATGTCCAGCAAACACAGTTCTGAAAAACATCGTAGTTTCAGAAAAAGAATTAATAAAGAAAAAAAAAAAAAGACATCAAATCACCTCACAGATTCATATTTACAACTTAAAATGGTACAAGACTCATGAGAATTTCTCATGTTGAGAAGGGTTAACACATTTTCATTGATTTTGATCTTTGTTTTCAATTCTTTGTCTCAATTTTATTGAAATATATGAACATCATTTAAGCTTACAGCCTAAAATAAATAAATAAATAAATAAATAAAAAGACATCCATTTACGTCTTGTACTTGGCCTGATGCCCCTTTGACCTTCAAAGTTCCCACCAGACCTTCATTGCCGGACAGTATGAGATCCAGCAGAGAACTTCTCCTCTTTGGTTCCTCCATGGCTTGGTCAAGAATCTGCCATCTGTGCTCTCCACGGATTTGCTGGATGGCACATGTCCTGCTGTGCTGTCCATTGCAGCAGATACTGGAGTGCAAAAGGCTCCCAAAGGGGACAATGGCCTGATAACATGAGACTCCCATCTGTTTTCAGAGGGCACCTTCCATTTGCTCTCCATGATCAAGAAGCCAGGAACAGACACTGATGGTCTCCTCTGTTGGCCATTTCCATTACCTCTGACCTGGTTGCTCTTCCATTCCGAAGCAGAGCTCAGTGCACTCTCACAGAGGGCATGCACCCTTCTTTGACTCCTCGCCCATCCATCCTAAAGACTCTGTATCCCCCTTGTGCTACAGTGAAGTTGTGGAAGCCATTTAACTGTGTCCCTGTGGTCAAATCAGGAGCTCAGGTTTGCAGCTCATCTATGGTATCAGTGTGCAGAAGGTGGCACACAGACATTAGACCCATCGTGGGTCTTGGATTTGACTTAGCAGCACAGATGCACTTATGGCATGGCTTTCCTGAAGGCCCTGTGCTGTTCTTGCAGCTGCGAGTGAATTCACCAGACAGCCAGTGCTAACCCTTCTCTGGCCTCCAGCTGATGCCCAGGAAGGAGGTGTCTATCTCAGGGATTTCCCACATGGTTTACAAGCACTGGCACACATCAGGAGCAGCCCAGGCACCTTGGGCATTACCCAGTGTCTGTGTGTGAGCAGCTGCCTCCCAGATGAAGGACCAAGGACTCAGAGCAGGAGCTCACATGCAGGCAACTCCTTGTGCACTTCTGAACTGAACCAGAGGAATCCCAGCTCCTGTGGTTCTGTGGGGAGCTGTATCCCATTTCAGCTCCAGGATTTCTGTCAAGGGATGAGACTCCTGCACTGCCTCAGCTGGATCACTGTCCTGCACAGAGAAAGTCCAAACCACCCCGTCCTTGTCTGGGTGCCCTTTGTGATTCATCAAATGAACTCTGGTAGAACTCGCTATACGTCTCCAATCAGTCACTGACCACTGGACATGTGGTGGTTAACTGAGCAGATTTCAAAGCACAGTCATGATGCTGCTTTTTTTCAGAAGCTGTTGGCCATGAGGACCCAGGGACATGTCAGGGGAGATGAGTGGGAAGGATAAAAATGATATTATCTGCTGCTCCGGTCTCCTTGGACACAAGGAGCTCATAAGGTGGGCAGAGCTGCACAGAGACAGATGTGCCCAGGAGCAGCTCCTGTGCACAGCACAGCCTTCAGGTGACAGAAGGAGAGGAGAGAAATTGGAGAGAGCTTACAGGATATGTACGGTATGAGTGGGCTGTGAGCTCAGTGCAGGAGCATTGCTCACAGACCACGACATGGTAAGTCTCAATGCAAACCGTGAGCTGCTTTTCATAGAGGGTTAACTTAATTTGGGATATCCCATAGCAGATATGCATGCAGGCACTGCATGTTTCTTTACTGTGTTAAAAGCCTTCTGTTCTAGCTGAGGGCTTCTGTGCTGCAGGGTCTGAGCACAGCCCTGAGGGCTGCGTGTCCCAGCATAGCTGCAGGCTGTGCAGCCGGGGCTGCAGGCGGTTGCCCAGGGCTGTCCTGCAGAGCAGAGTACCTGCTGTGCCCCAGGGGCTGTGTGCCGGGTATGGGACTCTGCCGCCTGCCAGGCTCAGCACTCAGCCTGCCCAGGGAGCTGCCCAGGGTGCTGCGGGGAGACGTGAGGGGGGAAGGAGCCCCCGGCAGGGCTTGTGCTGCCACAGCTGCTGCCTGGGGCAGGGGGATCACAGCTCCACTGCACAACTGAAAGTTTCTGTGCGTACTTTGAAAGAGGAGAGCCAAGGTAGCAATTTTCTATTTCTTGTTTGGACGGAAGGTGAAAGGATTGGAAGCAGAAATCTAAGAGTCTGTCAAATTCAAACACAGCTCTGAGACTCCCAATTCTTCTTCAGTCAATTGCTTGTTATGTGAACTGTCACACGAGAAGTGTATTCAGCCTCTCCTTTTACGAAATGGAACCTTTCCAAGGGTGGAACTAGTTGAAATTATCTATTTTGTTGGCAAGAAAAATGCACTTATATTGCAAATAGGCAGGTTTCCTGAATAGAAAGTGAAGGGCACAAAGGTTGGGACTGAGGATTTTGACAGGAGTGAGGGTAAAGATTTGAGACACGAAACAGATGAAGAAGTTTAGGGAAATGGGATAAGATTAGAAGATGAAAGGAAGGTTAAAGCTCCATATGCTTCTTCTGCTTATAGAATGGTGAACTTAATGAAGTTAAATTCAATTAGTGTTGCTAAATGAATATTGTCATAGGAGAATGAAAACTTTTCATAGTATAGTAGGAGGAGTGTCTATGAGAATCGTCTGGACTTGTCATTATCTTCTGCACTCTGAACAGGACTCCAAGCCCAGGAACAGCAGATGCCCAAAAGCAGCTCCATCAGCGAGTTCCTCATGCTGCCGTTGGCAGACACGCGGCAGCTGCAGCTCCTGCACTTCTGTCTCTTCCTGTGCATCTACCTGGCTGCCCTCCTGGGCAACGACCTCATCAGCACAGCCGTAGCCTGCAACCACCGCCTGCACACCCCCATGTACTTCTTCCTCCTCAACCTGGCCCTCCTCAACCTGGGCTGCATCTCCACCACTCTCCCATAAGCCATTGCCAACGCACTCTGGGACAGCAGGGCCATCTCCTACACAGGATGTGCTGCAGAGCTCTTTTTCCTTCTCTTCTTCATGTCAGCAGAGTACTCCCTTCTCACCATCATGTCCTATGACCGCTACGTTGCCATCTGCAAGCCCCTGGACCTTGATGGACAGCAGAGCTTGTGCCACCATGGCAGCAGCTGCCTGGGGCACTGGGGTTCTCAATTCCCTGCTGCACACTACCAACATATTTTCACTGCCTCTCTGCCAAGGCAATGTAGTGAACCAGTTTTTCTGTGAAATCCCCCAGATCCTCAAGCTCTCCTTCTCAGTATCAAATCTCAGGGAAGTTGTGTTTATCATGTTTAGTTTAAGTTTAGGCTTTGTATGCTTTGTTTACATAGTGGTGTCCTATGTGCAGGTCTTCGTGGCTGTGCTGAGGATGCCCTCTGAGCAGGGATGGCACAAAGCCTTCTCTACGTGCCTTCTTCACCTGGCTGTTGTCTCCCTCTTTCTCAGTACTGCCTTTTTTGCCGACCTGAAGCCCCCCTCCGTCTCCTAGCCCTCCATGGACCTGGTGGTGGCAGTTCTGTTCTCCGTGGTACTTCCAGCAGTGAACCCCCTCATCTACAGCATGAGAAACCACTTGGTCAAGGGTGCAGTGAGGAAAGTGTTGACCAGATGTGTTTCACAAACATCGAACTGCCCATCCTTTTGAATTCCTGTCATGTAATGCAGCTTTTTACTGATGCAAACTCTGTTTTGTTTTGTTCTGATCAATTTTTATAACTATAATTTTTATTATTATTATTTTAATACTGTAATGTTTTTCACTAAAACATCATTACACAAATCTATTCCTCTTCAGTTTGTAACTTTTTAGTGTAGCCCAGACACACTGTACATAATGTATCAGGCTCTGTGTGAACCTTAACATAATAAAGGATGTGCAGTGACTCTGTCTGTCCTCCTTCTTGTGCGACATTTCTGGAGCTGTTGGGGTCGGATGTTCTCAGAAACCCCGCAATCCAGCAGGAAGCACACGGCTGTTCATCAAACTATGCGGTGACTTCAGCTTGAAACACTTTCCAGCTGGTCCCTTGCCCAGTGTTGCCCACAACGCTGACAAAGGAGTTTCAAAATATTCTTTTCTTATCTGACCTGACATCCTGCTTACCCAAGCCCCTCTGCAATAGTTAAGCCTTAGATTGTCCCCTTGTTTGAACTCAATCCCCACTTTTCTTGGACCTAGCAAATACTTTTGCTAGATTATTACATTCTGGGAAAGGTAAGATTTCAAATAACTTCTGCTCTCCACTTTCTGTCTTAGCTTGTGCTTTTTCTATTCTTCATAGCTATTCCCACAGGTTTTACATTGCACACCTCATTTCAAAATACAGCAAGATGATTACAATAGTACAAAGAAATAAAGAGTTGCTTTAGCCATGCAAAATGTGGTAGCCAACCAGTAAGTTTTTCCCACAGTTCGGGTGAATCCAAATATCTATCTATCGATACTTGATGAAGTAGTTTAATATATTCCCAAATATAGTAGTTCGGATTCTCTTTTTTGTTGTTTGTAAGAGATGTAGTTAATTCAGCCCACATTGTTAATTGTCACCCACCAGAACAGTGATTCAAACCCTGCAGCAATTGTATTTCTCAACTTAAATTTATCAGAGACACCTCTGATCACTCCATTTGAATCTGTATCTATATACAGCATCATCAAATGAGAACCCTAAGCTCCTTTTGTTCCTTTAGGGGCTATGTGACATCCCCTTTGTGAATGCCAGGGTGAATGGTAGAACTCATTGAGCAAGTGCACAGGTACCTCACAGTGAGATGGGAGAGTGAACCGTAAGATCTTCCCACCCGCTGCAACACCACCAGAGATCTGCTCTACAGATTCCCAATCTCAAATAGTTTCCTGCTGAATCTTCCATAACATTCAGGGTCTCACTGCATAGGGAGAAATTCCCTGTAGGCCTGGTAGCTCTTACACCCTGCCTTGAGAGGCAAGCTGTATGGTTACATGTGGCCATGGTGAATGCAGGAGGGCTTTTGGCATCCACCTCAGGCACTGGAGAGAGAAGAAAAGATAGCGATTTACAGGCTCTGTTTCCTCAGGCAGCTTTCTTTTGATACAGGGTAATCATGTATCACATCCCTTGGGGGTCCCGGGTCCACTGCAGTGGAAGGTGTACTACCTGATCCACAGGCCATCCTGATGAATGATGAAGCATAGCAATCGCTATGGTTGAGACTCTGGACGGTATATTTAATACATTCTACCCAGGTATTCATATTCCCGTACCCTGTCTCAATTTCAAATGTCTGTCTGAGATCCTTTATTTCTGCAACTATTACAACTGCAGAGTTTATTCACTCTCTTTTCCCTATGCTGGACATTCTGAGTATGGTCAGGGAATGAATCCCATATGGCTATTCTGAAATGTATTGGTCAGAACTAGCATATAACGAAACCATCCATTTCTTGGGAGTTCAGGGAAATCCATTTGCCACTGTTGCACAGGGTGAATTCCCTTCCCTATTTGTTCCACAGAAACCTTGGGGCTGGTTCTAGGATTATTCTGCAAACAAACCTCACATTGCTGTGTTACCTATTCAGCGGTGGTGTATAACCTCCGAGCCATAATCTGATGGCTCAGCTATTTATAAAGAGCCTCTGTTCCCCTGTAAGTTTTCCTGTGCTCAACCATAATTATGGCGCATAATAGGGACTATTATTTTGTTTTGAACCCTAACCCACCCTCATTCTCCCACCTGCCCTCCTAAGACCTCTATCAATTTTTGGTATCTTGTTTTTTAATCTCATTTTAAATATTTACTGTCTGGAAACAAAGCCTGTGCCTCCATGTCCTCCGTTTTTGTATACTCTCCAAACCCCCCTGCTCTTCCCCCTGCCATTAATTTCAGCAGACATGGAGGGAGAAAACTGAAAGACTGTGACTGTCCATGCCAGACAGACCCTCTCAACATAATCACCAGACACCTAGTGTTGGTGTTAGCAGATGCTATAAAGACCATTGGCAAGCCCCACCAAAGCTGAGGTGGCTTGAAGTGAGCGGTAAGGAGCCATGGGTTCATGTCTGACAAAGGAGCAGATGGCGAATCCAGAGGAGCAGACAGCAGAGTGCCAAATGGTGGAAGATGAGCCACGCGGTGGGCAGCACATTGCTGAGTGGCTGCTGACAGAGTACTGCACTGAGATGGGGGCTCCTGATGGCTCCTTTCTTGTCAGGGAGTGTGAAATTTTGGTTGGGGACTGTATTCTGTCCATCTCTTGTAATAGGAAGGTGCAGCATTGTCACATCCACCGGCAGCAGGACGCCAGCATCCACAGGTTCTTTCTGACTGACAGCCGAGCATTTGACAGCCTCTACAACCTCATCACCCACCTTTTTATGACACGATTATCCATTTAGCTGACCAAGGGAAGCTAGCTGATGTTATCCCAGAGGATTCATTAGAGTTTTTGAGACTACTCACAGCACCCTTCTGGGCAGAATGTTCTGCATACGGCTAGAAAGAAACAGAATGTGGTGGGTAAACAGTTGGCCAGTATGTCAGGCCAAACAGACTATAGTCATTGTGTTTCATCGGGCAGGTAGATGGTCATTGTCAGGGTTCCCCAGGGCTCCATTTTAGGGCCACTTCTCTTTCATGTTTTTGTGGATGACTTGCATGCAGGACTAGAAGATGTTCTGAGCAAGTTTGCTGATGAGACCAGATGAGGAGGTGCTGTTGCCTCCACTGAGGGTGGAGAGGACTTGCAGAGAGATGTGGACTAGACAGAGAAGTGGGTACCAGTTGGTACTAAGCACCAAGTGCATAAAGCATAACAAGAACAAGTGCCTGATTGGGCATCTCGGTAGGGGCTACCCTGGACATAAACACTGACTGGATATGGGAAATTGGAGGGTGGTCTGACTGAAAAGGATTGAGGGTCCTGGTCAGCATCAAATTGAATGTGAGTCAGCAGTGTGCCCAGACAGCCAGGAAGGCCAACGGTCCCCTAAAGTGCATCAAGCAATTTATTGCTATCTGGGTAAAGGAAAGGATTGTCACCCTCTGCTCTGCGCTGCTCTAGCATCACCTGGAGCACTAGGTGCATTTCTGGGCAATGCAGAATAGAAAGGACATCAAACTATGGCAGAGTGTGCACAGGAGGGCACTGGAACTGAGAGATCTGAAGTTCAGAGTTTCATTGGGATTGACTGCTTGTTCAGACTGGGCCCTTCTCACATCCCACATCCTGTGATGAGACACAGGGCACACACGGGACATGAACTTCACACCGTCCTTGCACCCCATGCAGAGCCTGGGATCTTCTGTCCCCATGTCTTTCATTTAACATCATACAGACCTCCATCCCACTGCCCCAGGAAGGGCCCAGAGCCAACATGAGGGACAGGATCTCCCTGCCAAGGGTCTGGGAATCGGGCTTGTCTTGTTTGCTTCTTAAGACAAAGAAGGATTTTCTTAGCATCAGAGCCACCATGCCAGTGCCTTTGCCTGACTGGAGTCATGGCTTCCAATTATCGGCTCTAACTAGTGCTTTGGGAAGCTTGCTTGCTAATGGCCCTCAGTGGGCCCATTAATACTCCAAGAATCTTCATTGTTACTTCTGCCTTTGTCTTGCTGAGTACTCTGTGAAAACTTCACTCTGCACTGGAGATTGATCGATTCGGCATCAAATGCGCCCTGGGGCCCATTATAACCTAACGAGCATCTTGTTCCTTGTGCCTTCCTGTTTTCCAGGTTTTCAGAACTTGTTCAGCAAAATGGAGAGATATCTAGAGAGAGCTTAAGGAGGAAGAATCCAGCAAACACTTATAGTCTATTTATTTATAGTTGGGTTAAAACAAGTCATTAAAGCAGCACTGAGCAACTGATAGTGATCCAGGATGTCCCAATGACTTCTGTTCTGTTAATGTGTTGACAAAGCTCCTCAACATCCCCACCACATTTCTACTCACATTGGCCCCATGGTATTTGCATCACTTTTCCTCACATCACTCTTCTCCTCTGTTGTCACCCGCACAGTGCTAAACCGTCTTTGCACCAACTCCCACTGGCTTTCCACAGAGAACCAGCTGCACACAGAAAAAGAAAGAATTCTCTTTATTTATGGCCAACAAACAGAAGGAAAGGTGATGCAATTGAATGAACAGTAAAACAGTGATCAACTGCATGCCATGTCCAAGCTGCTTCTATTGATGTTTATCTTTCATAGGGAATATTTGCACAAGAAATGAGTTAGAAACAGATAGGATGGGATAGATAGAATCACGGTGAAGGATCTAACAACAGACTTTTGAGGAATGGAGCAAATTCCAGTAATCTCCCTGGGATAGATCAGCCAGGGATTTGGGAGGTATCAACTTAAAACTAAACAAGACTCGTGAGTATTTCACACATTGAGACTGGTTAACACATTCTTATTGATTTCTATCTTTGTCTTCAGCTCTTTTTTTCACTTTTACTGACATTAATGAACATCTTTCATAATTCATGCTTTTTAAGGTATGAAAAATTAAAAAGAGAGAAAGAAAGAGAAAGAGAAAGAGAAAGAGAAAGAAAAAGAGAAAGATGAAAGATGAAAGAGAAAACAAAAGGAAGATAAAGAGAAAAAGGAAAAGGAACCCGGTGGCGCAGTGGTTAAAGACGCCGCCTTGCAACACTGGGGCCCGGAGTTCGAATCCCCCCTGTGGCGCAAGTGGTAGAAGTGCCGCTCTGCTACACAGAGGCTCGAATCCCGGGGGCTGGACTCGATGATCTCTAAGGTCCCTTCCAACCCGCACGAAACTATGAAACTATGAAACTATGAAAAGGAAATGGAGAAGAAAATGAAAGAAAAAGAAAAAGAAAGAGAAAAAAAAAGACAGGAAGGGCTAGATAGAATCACAGTTAAGGAGTTGACAACACAGTCCATCAGACTTTGGCGAGATGGAGCAAATTTGAGTCATCCCTCTAAAAGTCAGAAATCAGACAGATAATTGGGAGGTATCTGACTGAACAAAGAGCAAGGGATGGGGAAATCTGGCAGGCTGTGGCAGGAGCGTGTGTCTAAATGGCCTGCTGAAAACATGCCCTTAACCACAGCCATTTATTTAGGAGAGCTGGAGACACCTGGAGGTTGAGGGACATCAAATAGGCAGCAGGGAAGAGCAGCGGTGACGCCGGGATTTAGTCACAGGGCACTGGCACTGGCACCACAGTCTGTGTCCCTGAACCTGAAGGCATCTGTGTCCAGCAAACACAATTCTGGAAAAACATCATAGTTTCAGAAAAAGAAAATAAATAAACAATAAAAAAACAATTAAAAAAATCAAATCAACTGAAAGATTCGTATTAACAACTTAAAATGGAAGAAGACTCATGAGAATTTCTCATGTTGAGAAGGGTAAACACATTTTCATTGATTTTGATCTTTGTTTTCAATTCTTTGTCTCAATTTTATTGACATTTTTGAACATCTTTTAAGCTTACGGCCTAAGTATAAATAAATAAATAAATAAATAAATAATTAAATGAAAAGAGATCCATTTGCATCTTGTAATTGGCCTCATGCCCCTTTGACCTTCACTGTTCCCACCAGACCTTCATTGGCAGACAGTATGAGATCCAGCAGAGAACTTCTCCTCTTTGGTTCCTCCATGGCTTGGTCAAGAAGCTGCCATCTGTGCTCTCCACGGATCTGCTGGATGGCACATGCCCTGCTGTGCTGTCCCTGCAGCAGATACTGGAGTGAAAAATGCTCCCAAAGGGGACAATGGCCTGACAACATCAGGCTCCCATCTGTCTGGAGAGGGCACCTTCCACTTGCTCTCCATGATCAAGAAGCCAGGAACAGGCACTGCGGGAATCCTCTGTTTGCCATTTCCATTAGCTCTGACCTGCTCTTCCATCCCCAGGCAGAGCTCAGTGCACTCTCACAGAGGGCATGCACCCTTCTTTGACTCCTCGCCCAACCATTGTAAAGACTCTGTATTCCCCTTCCGTTACAGAGCAGTTGTGGAAGCCATTCAACTGTGTCCCTATGGTCCAAACAGGAGCACAGGCCCGCAGCTCATCTATGGTATCAGTGTGCAGAAGGTGGCACACAGACATTAGAGCGATCGTGGGTCCTGGAGTTGACGTAGCAACACGGACACTCCTAGGGCATGGCTCTCCTGAAGGCCCTGTGCTGCTCTTGCAGCTGCGAGTGAACTCACCAGACAGCCGGTGCTATCCCTTCTCTGGCCCTCCACTGATGCCCAGGAAGGAGGTGTCTATCTCAGGGATTTCCCACACGGTTTACAAACACTGGCACACATCAGGAGCAGCCCAGGCACCTTGGACATTACACAGTGTCTGTGTGTGAGCAACTGCCTCCAAGGTGAAGGACTGAGGACTCAGAGCAAGAGCTCACATGCAGGCAACTCCTTTTGCACTTCTGAACTGAACCAGAGGAATCCCAGCTCCTGTGGGTGTGTAGGGTGCGGAATCCCATTTCAGCACCAGGATTTCTGTCAAGGGATGAGACTCCTGCACTGCCTCAGCTGGATCACTGTCCTGCACAGGGAAAGTCCAAACCTCCCTGTCCTTGTCTGGTTGCCCTTTGTGCTTCATCAAACGAACTCAATTAGTACTTGCTATATGTCTCCAATCAGTCACTGACCACTGGACATGTGGTGGTTAATTGAGCGGATTTCAAAGCACAGTCATGATGCCGTTTTTTTTCAGAAGCTGTTGGCCATGAGGACCCAGGGACGTGTCAGGGGAGATGAGTGGGAAGGATAAAAATGGCATCATCTGCTGCTTGCTTGTCTGGGCTCCTGGGACACAGGGAGCTCATAAAAGTGGGCAGAGATGTAGAGATACAGCTGTGCTGAGGAGCAGCTCTTGTGCACAGCACAGCCTTCAGGTGACAGGAGGAGAGGAGAGAAATTGGATTGAGATTACAAGATATGTACTGTGTGAGCGTGCTGTGAGATCACTGCAGGAGCTTTGCTCACAGACCATGACACATTAAGTCTCTCTGCAGACCGTGAGCTGCTTTTCATAGAGGTCTAACAATCTGGGACACCCCATAGCAGATATGGATGCAGGCACTGCATGTTTCTTTACTGTGGAACAATACCTCTGCTCCAACTGAGGGCTTCCGTGCTGCAGTATGAAAGCCCAGGGTGCTGACGGAGACGTGTGGTGTGGGGGGAAGGAGTCCCCCGGCAGGGCTTGTGCTGCCACAGCTGCTGCCTGAGGCAGAGGATCACAGCTCCATTGCACAACAGTATGTTTTTAAGGGTGCTTTGCAAGAGGAGAGCCAAGGCAGGGATTTTCCATTTCCTGTTCTGAGCAAAGGCAAAAAGGATTGGGGGCAGAAATCTAAAAGTGTATGTCTAATTTAAACACATCTCTGAAATGAGCAAATGTTTCGTCAATCCATTGTTTGTTCTCTGAACAGTCAGAGAGCAAGGTGAAAACACAGGTTGTGCTTTCAGCCTCTCCTTAATAAAAGGAAACAATCAGTTTAACTTATTGGATTCTGCGGATATTAATAGTTGATTCCTCCTGTAAACAGGCAGATTTCTCTAAGAGAAACTGAAGTGCACAGATGCTGGGTCTGGGGTCTCAAAGAACAGCTGCAGTAAAGTGGAATATATCCAGGATGCTGGGACGTGATTAGGAAATGAGAAATAAGTAAGATCTCCTTTATCTTCTACTCCTTAAGGGATGGTGAAATTCATGAAAATAAATACAAGTTCTGGAGTTAAATGAACATTTTCTTAAGGGAAAGAAAAATATTATAGTATAGCAGAAGGAGTGTCTCTGAGAATGGTCTGGACTTGTCATTATCTTCTGCACTCTGAACAGGACTCCAAGACCAGGAACAACAGATGTCCAACAGCAGCTCCATCAGTGAGTTACTCCTCCTGCCGTTGGCAGACACGCGGCAGCTGCAGCTTTTGCACTTCTGGCTCTTCCTGGGCATCTACGTGGCTACTCTCCTGGGCAATGGCCTCATCAGCACAGCCGTAGCCTGCGACCGCCGCCTGCACACCCCCATGTACTTCTTCCTCCTCAACCTGGCCCTCCTCGACCTGGGCTGCATCTCCACCACTCTCCCCAAAGCCTTGGCTAACGTCCTCTGGGGCACCAGAGCCATCTCCTATGCAGGATGTGCTGCACAGCTCTTTTTCTTTTCCTTCTACTTGTCAGCAGAGTACTCCCTTCTCGCCATCATGTCCTATGACCGCTACATTGCCATCTGCAAGCCCCTGCACTACAAGACCTTGATGGACAGCAGAGCTTGTGCCACAATAGCAGCAGCTGCCTGGGGCACTGTGCTTCTCTATTCACTGCTGCACACTGCCAGTACGTTTTCACTGCCTCTGCCATGGAAATGTTGTCAGCCAGTTTTTCTGTGAAATCCCCCAAATCCTCAAGCTATCTTGCTCGGAATCAAATCTCAGGGAAATTGCATTTCTCATTTTTAGTGCCAGTTTAGCCTTTGGGTGCTTTGTTTTCATAGTTGTGTCCTATGTGCAGATCTTCAAGGCTGTGCTGAGGATGCCCTCTGAGCAGGGATGGCACAAAGCCTTCTCCACATGCCTCCCTTACATGGCCGTGGTCTCCCTCTTTCTCAGCACCGCTGTTTTTGCCTACCTGAAGCCCCTCTCCATGTCCTCCCCACTCCTGGATCTGACATTGGCATCTCTGTATGCAGTGGCTCCTCCGACACTGAACCCGATTATCTACAGCATGCGGAACAGGGAGATCAAGCACGCTCTCAGGAAGGTGTTGCAATTTGTAGTATTCCAGCTTCAATAAAGCACATCTTCCTCACATGATTTCCAGTGATGGCTCTTTATATTTTATGCATCTGTGACTGATTGTGTGTGATATAGCAACCCACAAAAAATGTTATTGAACTTATAAATAAAAATTTATTTCACTTCTTTCCTACCTACTTTCCATTTTCTTTCTCCAAGATCTCATGTAAACATGGAACCAGATTCACTGAATAGATTAAGAGGTACCTAAAAAGCTTTCAAAGTAGACTTTTCCTTAGCTCTTCTCAACCTTGTCTGGGTCTGGGGAGGTACAGCCGCAGATAGCAGCACAACATGCTCTTTTCTTTCCTGCTCTCTTTACAATGCCTCTCTTTACAAGTCCTCTCATTTGTTCTGGCCTTAAAGTCTTGTGTCTCTCATAACAGTCGTTTTTTCTCTACAGCAGCACTCTGGGGCTGCAGTCAGTAGCCAGCAATACGAACGGCTGCTTCAGAGCAGGTCTCCTTGCTGGCACTGCCATAACAAGAGGGCCCCTTCAGAGCAGGACCAGAGAACTGGAGGCCTCTTCCAAAGCCAGTGTAAGGAATATACCTCAGGAGCTGCTCCCTGAGAAGACCTTGAGATCTTTTTGTGCTCTTCACTGAGTGACTGGGACAGACTTAAGACAGGACTCAAGATGGGGACAGACTCAGTGTTGTGGTTTAAATTATACGCATTGTGGTAAAAAGAGAAAGTATAACAATTATGAGAAATATATTTATACATATAAAATATATATTATATTACTACATATATACAACATATTCATTTGCAAACACATATGCATAGATAATGATTTATATGCATATCTTTTTGCAAGTCCAAGACCTTTTACAGGGGTTTTAACAGCCACAGGGTTCACTGTAGGAACTGGAGAGGCTGTTGGGCTGTTGCCGGAGTTAGAGCAAATGCAGAGCTAATTGCCAGAGCTGGAATCACCACAGGACCTGGGACTGAAGTTGGAGCAGCCACTGGGCTCATTGCAGGTGTTGGAGAGACCACAGGGCTGTACCTCCTGAAACAGTGCATCTTCCTTGGGAGGCATTTGTTTCATTTTCTTATAGCAATACTTGGAACAGCTACTGGACCTGTAGCAGGAGTGAATGCAGAGCTCATTATGAGGGTGGAATGACAGCGGGATCTTTCCCAGAGCTTGGAGCAACTTCAGGATGTGTAGCAAAACCTTGGAGCTGCTGCAGTGTCTGTGTCAGGAGTTGCAGAGGCTGCAGCACTGTCAGCAGATCCAGCTCTCTGGATCTGGTACACTGCAGTCATGTGTGTCTCTTTAGGATTACCAGGACCACAGCAGACCTGCCCCAAATATTCTACCAGTTTCTCAGGATCCTGCAGTTGCTTGGAGATGAAGTTCCAAAGCCCTGGGTGTTCCCACCGCTCCAGGCAGCTGCCCAGTCTTTCCCACAACCCCAGCCATGCAGAGCCTTCTCACCTTGGGGCAGATCTCTCAGTGATATTCCTGAATGATATTTTAACCTCAGACATAACCTGTAACACATTAATGACACGTAGCATTGGGAGCGTGCTGGTTTGGGCATCCCACAGTCAAAATCCTCAGGAGCTATTGGGACAAGCTCCACCAATAGGGAAACAATAATCATTATGGCCTGCAATTCTCCAGCTCCCACAAATCCCTGTGTTATCTCGCTCTGGACAGATGTGCTGTTAACTCAAGCCTTGGAGCCCCACATCGGGCACCAAAATGATGGTGGTTGTTGAACCCAACAGGTGTCTCAGCAGCACATAGTGCTTTGTGCACTGCCCCATTCCCAGTGGAGGAATGCCCTCTGAGCAGAGTCGGCACAAAGCCTTCTCCACATGCCTCCCTCACCTGGCTGTGGTCTCCCTGTTTGTCAGCACTGGCTTTTTTGCCTACCTGAAGCTCCCCTCCATTTCCTCCCCAGTCCTTGATATGACAGTGGCACTTGTGTATGCAGTGGTTCCTCCAACACTGAACCCTATTATCTACAGCATGAGGAACAGGGAGATCAAGCACACTCTCAGGAAGGTGTTGCAATAAGCACTATTGCAGCTTCCATAAAGTGCATATCTTCCTCACATGATTCCCTGTGATGGTTCTTTATCTTTCATGTATATCTGATGGTTTGATTTTCTGTGATACAGGAATCTGCAGAAAAATGTTGAAAATTATTTCACATTTTTTCCTAACTACTTTCTATTTTTGCTCTCCAAGAGCTCATGTAAACATTGATCCAGATTACCTGGATAGGTTAAGTGATAAATAAATGCTTTCTAAATAGACTTTTCTTATTCTCTTCTTATCTTCCTACCTTGTTTGGGTCTGGGGGAGGTACAGCCACAGACAGCAGCACAACACGCTCTTTTCATTCCTGCTCTCTTTACACTGCCACAGTGCTCTCAGGACCATTCATTTGTGGAAACCTGAAGGTCTTGTGTGTCAGACAACAGTCCTGTGGTCTCTACAGCAACACTCCGGGGCTGCAGTCAGTAGCCAGCAATATGAACAGCTGTGTCAGTGCTGGTCTCCTTGTTGGCACTGTTGTAATAAGATGGCCTTTTCAGAGCAGGACCAAAGAACTGGAGGCCTCTTCCTAATCTGGTGTAAGGAATATACCACAGGAACTGCTCCCTGAGAAGACCTCAGGATCTCCTGGTGCTCTTCTCTGCGTGAACCATTTCAGATTCAAGAGTCCCATGGAGATCTGTAAGGGAATCAGGGCAGTGCTGTGGTTTAGGATTTACCAGGTTAAAGCTATTTACGAAGACAGAGAAACAGAAAAGGATAATAATTATGACATATGCATATATACATATATGATATATATAGTATACTTTCACATACATATCATATAGGCAGTTGCAAACATGCGCATCGTTACTAATAGATATGCATATCTATGGAATCACCACAGGAATCGCCTTGGGGCAGATCTCTCAGTGACGCAATTGAATAATTTTTTGATCTGAGACATAACCTGAAACACATTAACGACACATAGCAACATAGCAATGGGGGCATGCTGGTTTAAGCATCCCATGGATAGTCAAAATCCTCAGGAGCTATTGTAACTAGCTCTGGAGCTCCAGGGAAAGAAGAAGTGAGAGGGAGGCTGAGGGTCTTGCCCCGCTCTCACTGTATGCACCTTTCAGATACTGGAAGAGAGCGATAAGATCTCCCCTCAGCCTCCTTTTTCCCAGACTAAACAGCCCCAGCTCCCTCAGCCTCACCTCATAGGGTTGATTTTCAAGCCCTTCACAAGTCCCGTTGCCCTTCTCTGGACCTTCTCCAGTACCTCTGAAGAGTGAGCAAAGCCTCAAAATGGTGGTAAGGTAAAACTTTGCTATAGAAAGGGAAAGGGGAACTTCACAGAAACCAAGACAAAGAATAACTGTAGATAATTTACATTTAAAAGGGCAGGGAAAAGGGGAATTACAGACACTTAGTCAAAAGAAAACCAGAGTAGAGGGCAATAAAGATAAGAAGAAACTGTCCGGAGACCTCTGACAAGAAGAAGGATTAGATACCCCCGGGCAAGATGATGCTGATGTGGGAGAACGATAGCAGCAGATAACACCAAGAAGAAAACAGAAGAAGAATTTCACCCCAAAACAACGGCAAGGGTCGCGGGGAATGGGGTCAGGGGGAATGAGGGAATGGGGTTGTGAGGAATGGGGCCATAGGGAATGTAATGAATAAGTAATCAAACTGAGGAGGAGACTATTGATTATGTATTAGCTTGACCTTTATCTGTAACACACTTTTCTCCTTACGGTGTGCAAGTTTGGTGGAGCTATCCCCCTTGCACCCGGCGCTGCGCAACGCTGGAATAAACATACCTGCTTTAAAACCCATCTTTGGATTATAGAGTTTGATTCCGCAAGTCACCTCCATGTATTTTTGTACTGAGATGCACAAAACTGAACACAGTACTCGAGGTGAAGCCTCACCAATGCCAAGTACAGGGGCAGGATGACTTCCCTAGTCCTGCTCATCACACCATTCCTGATCCAAGCCAGGATGCCATTGGCCCTCTTGGCCACCTGGGCACACTGCTGGCTCGTGTTCAGCCAACTGTCCATCAGAACACCAAGGTCCCTTTCCATCAGGCAGACTTCCAGCCACAGCTCTCCAAGCCTGTAGGGTTTGCCAGGGGTTGTTGTGACCAAAATGCAGGACCCGACACTTGGCCCTATTGAAACTCATGCCGTTAACCTTGGCCCATCGATCGAGTATATCCAGGTCCCTCTGTAGTGCCCTTCTCCCCTCAGGCAGATCAACACTCCCTCCCAACGTGGTGTCGTCTGCAAACTTACTGCGAATGCACTCAATTCCCTCATCAAGATCATCAATGAAGAAATATAGGAGCCATACAATATTGCTTCCAAAACCCAAAGATGACAACTGAGATGAATTTGCACAAAACTTCATTTTGTCAGCTACAAGTTTTGTCATGACATAACCAAAGTCAAACAGCATAGCAAAATAAATAACCTAATCCAGCATCCAGAGCTGACGAATAATACAGCAGGGAAAACAAACACCAAGCAAGGAGATGTGCGGTGAAGCTTCCTGAGAAGGTTCAACGATCTCCACAAAGAGGGAAGCAATCAGCACCATGGCCAGCAGTTATCCAGCTCCCACAAAGCCCTGTGTCATCTCGCTCTGGACAGATGTGCTGTTATCTCAACCCTTGGAGCCTCACATCAGGCACCAAAATGATGGTGGTTGCTGAACCCAGCATATGGCTCAGCAGCACACAGTGCTTTGTGCACTGCCCCTTCCCAGCACGATGGGGAAGAGAACTGGGAAAAAAAAGTTCAACTTGTGTGTTGAAACTAAGCAATTTACTAAGAGAGATGAAAGGAGAAGTGTAGTAGTTATCACTATATATCTGTTTACATGGAATAGTATGTAACAGCTAATGCACAAGCACTTGCTCAGCACCACCAGACTGATGCCCAGCTGGGCCCTGGGCAGTGAAGAGAGTGAGATGAACTCCCACTCCTTTCAATACAATTTCTGCTTGCTGTCAGGTGGTTCCAAACATCCATTTGGCCACTTCCAGTCAGCTCTGTGCAGTCTGCTCCCTCCCAGCTTCTTGAGCCCTCCACTGACCATGGCCTTGGCTCTGTAGAACACTGCTTAGCAGCAGTGGTAAACAGCAGAGAGTTATCAATGTTGATTTTCTCTTAGAAACAAAACACTGCACCATAGCAGGCAGTCTGAAGAAAACAATTCCATCCCAGCTGTAACTCAGATACCTGCTTGTCCTCCTTTTCTTGTTCTTCCTGATCAGGAAGCAAGGAACAGAATCGGCTGCTCTCCTCTCTGAGCCCTTTCCATCAGTTCTCAACTGGCTCCTCTGCCATCCCCAGGCAGAGCTCAGTGCACTCTCACAAAGAGCAGCAGCCTTTCCTAATCGTCCTTGGCCATTCGTCATAAAGAGTCAGTATCTGCTCTGCTACAGTTCAGAGGTGGGAACCATCCCACCATGTCGCTGAGAGCCAAACAAGACCCTAGGCCTGCAAAGGCACAGAGATTTGGAGTTCACTGAGTGAATGTTTGTGGTCCTCTCATTAGTGTAAAGATTCTTCAGAAAGCATCCCCTTCCAGAAGCATGTTTTGATTTAGCCTGGCTGGGCCTTGCATCTACACAGTGGTACTGATGTTCAGGGCCTTGCTCAGAAGCAGCAGCCTGCATGAAAGGAAATGCTCTGTGATTTTCTCTTGATTTGTCCCGTTTATTTCCCATGCTACCTGCACTGGTCTACAGGCACTTTAGGGCAGCATCAGGTTGGGGTTACCCCCAGAGGGTACACAATAAGATTTAGGACAGGATATTGGCAACGAGACCTTCACTGAGGAATCCTCACACGATCCTATGGAACAACTCAGAGGCTTTCCCTGCAATCTCCAACAGCAACAACAGCCCTCAGCCCTTCTCTGTCAAATCCAATTCCCCGCCCTTCGCCCTTCGGACCTAGTTTAAAACCCTTTAATCAATCAGTGCAGGAGCATTTCAGATGGGGTCATGGAGGAGGCAGACTGCCATTCTTGGCATGGCCATTTTCCCAGGAGGGAATGGTAGGAGGGCTTTGTCCCGTCCGGTTCAACCAACACTTGTATCCACCCAGCAGAAGGCTATGCCCTTTTTGTCCCACTTGACCTCTGCATGGAGCTTACAGTTGGCAGTGACATGGCTGAGAAGCTCTGGGCATGGAATAAGGGACAGGGAAGTAATGTACCTTCCTAACTTCCTCCCTGTATACCTTAGCAACTTCCTTGTAATCTCCCCAAGTATCCTGTCCCTTCTTCCAGATAACGTAAATTCTCTTTTTCTTCCTGAGTCTCAACAATTGTTCCCAGTTCGTCTACACTGGTCTTCTTCCCCTATGGCTCACGCTATGGCATTCAGGGACAGCCTGATCTTGTGCCTTTAAGATTTCCATCTTGAGGAGTGTCCAGGCTTCCTGTACCCCTTTACCCATAAGGAGCGACTCCCAAGGGACCCATGCTACAAATGTCCTGAACAGGTCAAAGTCCGCCCTCTAGAAGTTCAAGATAGTAGTTTTGCTAGTCACCCTTCTGACATCTCCAAGAATAGAGAATTCTACCATTTCATGGCCACTCTGCCCAAGACAGTCCCCAACCTTCTCAACTCCTACCAGTCCTTCACTGTTAGTGAAGAGCAAGTCTAGCAAGGAACCATCCCTGGTAGGCCTTCATACCAGCTGCGTAAGGAAGCTGTCTTCCATACAATCATAGTATCATAGTATCATAGTCTTGTGCAGGTTGGAAGGGACCTTAGAGATCATCGAGTCCAACCCCCGGGATTCGAGCCTCTGTGTAGCAGAGTGGCACTTCTACCACTTGCGCCACAGGGGGATTCGAACCCAGGGTCTCCAGTGTTGCAAAGTGGTGTCCTTAACCACTGCGCCACCGGAGGCACACAATCTAGAAACCTCTTGGACTGCTTCCTCTGCTCATTATTATATTCCCAGCATATATCAGGGAAGTTGAAGTCTCCCAAGAAAATGAGTGCTGGCGATCGTGTGACTTCAGTAAGCTGCTCATAGAATGCCTCACCCATCAATTCATCTTCATTAGGCGGTCTATAAGAGACATTTAGCAAGATGTCACACCTACAGGACTTTCCCCTGATCCTTACAAACATGCACTTGTCTTAATGGTTCTGAAGCCCAAGCTCTTCAACATCAAAACTCTCTTTAATATAAAGGGCCACACCACCACCCTTCCTTCCTCATCTATCCCTTCTGAAGAGCTTTTAACCATCCATCACAGCACTCCAGTCATGGCAGTGGGCACACCATGGGTCGGTAATAGCGACTGGGTCACGGGTGGCCAGATGCACAGTTGCTTCCAGCTCCTCCTGCGTGTCGCCCAAGCTGTGTGCGTTGGTGTAGATGCACTTCAGCTGAGGCATCTGCCTCTCTCCCAGCTCAAGCAGCATTCCCCTAGGCTCATCTCTGGTGAGCCCTGTTTTGTCCCCTCCCCCATCGTAGCTAGTTTAAAGCTCTTTCGTTATGCCCCACTAACTTCTGTGCTAGGATTCATTTCCCCCTTTGAGACAGTTGGGTTCCATTCATGGATAACAGGCCATGGGCCAAGTAAACTGCCCTGTGATCAAGGAATCCGAAGTTTCTGGCTCAGTACCAACCTCTGAGACAATTGTTCATTGCTTTGCTTTCCAAGCCTGCTCCGTGTCCCTCACTGCCCCTGAAGGTATAGAACAAAAAATCACTTGATCTCCCGTTGTGTGAACTAAATGGCCTAAATTCCTGAAATATCTTTTCATAGTTTGTATGCTTCTCTAAGAAATTTCATCACTGCCCACCTAAACTATGAGTAGTGGAAAATAATCAGTGGACCTAACCAGCATTGGAAGTTTCCTCATTATGTCCCTGACCTGAAGCCAGGAAGGCAGCAGACTTTTTTACGGCTTGGGTCCAGTCTGCGTATGGGGCCCTCTATTCCTCTGAGAAGGGAGTCACCCACCACGACCACCCTTCTTTCTTTCATGGCAGAGGAAGTCACAAGGCTTGGTAGTGACTGCCTTGCCTTAGGCTCCCTCCTAGGCAGATCCTCCATTGCCTCCCCATTCTTATCTCCTTCAGTTTTCAAAGTCTCAAACCTGTTGCTTAGAGGGAGCAGGGGTAGAGTGCTAGGAAGAAAGGGGACCCTGTGACGTCAAGTTGGGACACTCTTCCAACCCTCCTCATCAGTCAGGTCTGTCCGACTGTGACAGGGCAGGGAGTCAACCACTTTTCTAGCGGTATCTGCCTAGCAGCCTTCCCTAGGGGATGCCAGCAATTCACTCCACCAGCCCATCTCCTGATCAAACACACTAATGGTAAATTGTGAGTACAACCTTGAGTAAAACATGAGTTCACGTAGGGAAAATTATGAGTAGAAACCTGGACTGACGTGAGGGTAAAACCAGAGTAAACCCAGAATACCATCCATCTGGCATGTATAGCCTCTAAGGGCAACTTTTTCCAGTGTTGCTGTGTAAAATATAGGTTCCTCACATCTAACCTATGTCTCCCCTTTTTAATTTAAATCCATTTCCATTAGTCCTGTTATCATCAGACCATCCCATCTTTACTCTAGGGTTAGGCATCTCATCCTCAGATGGAAAATGTGGGGCTGAATTGGGATCAGTTCCTCAAAGAACCACGAGAGCTGGGAGTTCACCTAGCTGATTTCAGATGTGCACAGTGAGGTGTCTGTGTGTGAGTCCCTCATCCGAATTCTTGGTCCTTATTCAGCAGGGACTGCATTGCTCATACACAGAATCTCAGTGATGCCCAAGGTGCCTGGGGTGATCCTAGTTGTGTGCTAGTGCTTGCAAACTGTGAGGGAAAAGCTCTGAGATAGACACCTCCTTCTGGAGCATCAGCAGAGGGCCAGAATGGAGGTATTCTTGGCCATCCTAAATACCACCACAGCCCCATGCTTAGGGCACCCAGTGTGTCTTTTGCACCTGTCCCCATGAAGTACGTAGTGATATTCAGCTTACCGAAAGGATGAGCTCAGAACAGAAGTGGCAGATTTTCCTCTCTGCTCCATCTGTGGCATAGTCTGGATTTCAAGGCATTGCAAAGCTATGGCACATCAACGTTCTTGCACTGACGACACTTTAGTATGCTCTGGGCTCGCATTTCAATGGCATCTAATAATTCTAGGGTCATACCAGTTGACAGGAAGCTGGCAAATGTTGTCTCCTCGTAAGGAAGAGCAAGAAAGATGACATGGGAAACTATGGACCTGTCAGTCTCACTCCAGTGCCTGGTAAAATTATGGAGAAAATGATGGTGGGAGTTATGGAAAAACAGCTGAAGGACAATTCTGTCATTGGTCACAGACAACACAAGATACAGTGGGGAAGGTCCTATTTAATTTCAGGTCTTTTAATGACACCTTTATCCATTGAGCTGAACAAGGGAAGGCAGTTGATGTAATCCTTGAGGATTTCAGTAGAGCTTTTGATACTATTTCTCCAGCACCCTTCTGCACAGAAATTCCTGCATATGGCTAGACAGAAAGAGAACCTGGTGTGTTTTAATACAAGAAGAAATTTACAGAGCAGCAGCCATGGATTGAGATAAGGAGTTCACAGATCAGCAGCTATGGAGCAGGATAAATTGCATGAGAACCAAGGACATCTCTAGGAAAAGAATGAATGGGTCGTGACTTTGAAGGGGGGTTATAGGGCTGTTATTGCAGTAGCTTTCCTCCAATTAGCGTGTGTGATTTTTGGATGCCCTTGTCTGTCTCCTATAATAGCATGGCTTTTTGGGCAATAAATTGATGCAGCTATATGTAACCATTTTGGTGTTTGTCTTTTTGTCCCAGCACGCTGACATTTTGCTATTCAGGTTCACCAGCAGTGGTGGGTGAGCAGTTGGCCAGTAGTTCTGTCCCAAAGGATTATAGTCAGTGGGTTCCATCGGGCTGGTAGATCGTCACTGTCAGAGTTCCCCAGGGTTCCATTTTAGGGCCACTTTCCTTTCATGTTTATGCAGATGACTTGCATGCAGGACTAGAAGAAGTTCTGAGCAAGTCTGCTGATGAGACCAGATGATGAGGTGCTGTTGCCTCCACTGAGGGTGGAGAGGACTTGCAGAGAGATGTGGACAAGTCAGAGAAGTGGGTACCAGTTGGTACTAAGCACCAAGTGCATAACGCATAACAAGAGCAAGTGCTTGATTGTGCACCTGGGTATGGGCAACACTGGACATACACACTGACTGGATATGGGACACATGAGAGAGGTCTGACTGAAAAGGATTGGGGGTCATTGTCAACATAAAATTTTAAGTGAGGCAGCAGTGTGCCCAGGCAGCCAGGAAGGCCAACGGTCCCCTAGAGTGCATCAGGCAATTTATTGCCAGCTGGGTGAGGGAAAGGGTTGTCCCTCTTTGCTCTGCATTGCTACAGTCTCACCTGGAACACTGGGTGCACTTCTGGGCAATACAGAATATAAAGGACATCGAACTATGGGAGAGTGTGCACAGGAGGGCTCTGGAACTCAGAGATCTGAAGTTGAGAGTTTCATTGGGATTGACTGCTTGTTCAGACTGGGCCCTTCTCACACACCACATCCTGCGATGAGACGCAGGGCACATGTGGGATTTGAACTTAACAGCATCCTTGCACCACCATGCAGAGCCTGGGATCTTCCGTTCCCATGTCTTTCACTTAACATCATATAGACTTCCAACACACTGCCCCAGGAAGTGCCCTGAGCCAAATGAGAGACAGGATCTCCCTACCTCTGGTCTTGCAATCAGGGCTTGACCTGTCTGCTTCATAAGGCAAAGGAGAAGATTCTTAGCATGCTAGTGCCTTTGCTTGACTGTAGTCATGGCTTCCAATTATCTGCTCTAACTAGTGCTTTGGGAAGCTTACTTGGTAATGGCACTCACAGGGCCGATTAATACTCCAAAAAATTTCACTGTTACTTCTGCCTTTGTCTTGTTAAGCACTTTGTGAAAACTTCTCTCTGCACTGGAGTTTGATGGACTCAGCAGCAAATGCGCCCTGGGACCCATTCTAACATAAAGAGCATCTTGTGCCTTGTGCCTTCCTGTTATCTATTTCAGGTTATCAGAACTTATTCAGCAAAATGGAGAGATATCTGGAGAGAGCTTAAAGAGAAAGAATCCAGCTAAGTAAAAGTCTATTTTGAAACATTTTTAGGAATCTTATAACATTCGGCGAATCTGGTTCCATGTTTACATGAGCTCTTGGAGTGAGAAAATGGAAATTAGGTAGGAAAGAATTTAAATACATTTTTATTTATAAGTTAAATAACTTTATTTTTTTGCACATTCCTATATCTCACATAATCAAACAGATGAAGATGCATAAAACATAAAGAACCATCACTGGGAATCCTACGAGGAAGTTGTGCATTTTATGGAAATTGGAATATTGCGTATTGCAACACATTCCTGAGAGCGTGCTTGATCTCCCTGTTCCTCATACTGTAGATTATAAGGTTCAGTGTTAGAGGAACCACTGCATACTGAAGTGCCACTGTCAGATCCAGGAGTGTGAAGGAAGTGGACGGGGGCTTCAGGTAGGCAAAAAAAGCAGTGATGAGAAACAGAAAGGCCATGGCCAGGTGAGGGAGGCACGTGGAGAAAGTTTTGTGCCGTCCCTGCTCAGAGGGCATCCTCAGCACAGCCATGAAGATCTGCACATAGGACACAACTATGAAAACAAAGCACCCAAAGGCTAAACTGGCACTAAAAATGAGAAACACAACTTCCCTGAGGTTTGATTCTGAGCATGAGAGCTTGAGAATCTGGGGGATTTCACAGAAAAACTGACTGACAACATTGCCTTGGCAGAGAGGCAGTGAAAACGTACTGGCAGTGTGCAGCAGGGAATGGAGAACCCCAGTGCCCCAAGCAGCTGCTGCCATGGTGGCACAAGCTCTGCTGTCCATCAAGGTCTTGTAGTGCAGGGGCTTGCAGATGGCAATGTAGTGGTCATAGGACATGATGGCGAGAAAGGAATACTCTGCTGAGAGGAAAAAGAGAAAGAAAAAGAGCTGTGCAGCACATCCTCCATAGGAGATGGCCCTGGTGTCCCAGAGGGCATTGGGCATGGCTTTGGAGAGAGTGGTGGAGATGCAGCCTAGGTCGCGGAGGGCCAGGTTGAGGAGGAAGAAGTACATGGGGGTGTGCAGGCGGCAGTCGCAGGCTATGGCTGTGCTGATGAGGCCGTTGCCCAGGTGGGCAGCCAGGTAGATGCCCAGCAAGAGCCAGAAGTGCAGGAGCTGCAGCTGCCGCATGTCTGCCAATGGCAGCAAGAGGAACTCGCTGATGTAGCTGCTGTTGGGCATCTGCTGTTGTTGGGCTTGGAGTCCTGTTCAGAGTGCAGAAGATAATGACAAGTCCAGACCATTCTCAGAGACACTCCTCCTGCTATAATATGAAATGTTTTCATTCTCCTACAACAGTGTACACTTAGCACCATTACTTGCATTTAATTTCATATCGTTCAGCATTCCTTAAGCAAAAGCAGCACATGGAACTTTAACCTTCCTCTTCTTTTCTTATCCCGCCTCCCTGGATATTTTCATGTGTTTCATGTCTCATATCTTTACCCCAGCTGCTCTTAGAGCCCCAACCACAGCCTCTGGGCTATTCGGTTTCAGTTAGAAAAAGCTGCCTGTTTGAAGGATAAGTGAATTATTCATGCCTACAGAAAATAATGATAATTACAACTGGTTCCAACTTCTGAGAAAGGGGGGTCTGGAAGCACATCATGTGTGACTGTTTACAAAACAAGCAATTGATTGATGAAAAATTCTCAGATCCCTGATAGCTCCTTTTAGATTTCTGTTTCCAATCCTCTTTTCCTCAGAACAGGAAATGGAAACCTCCTGCTGTGGCTCTCCTCTTGCAAAGCACCCTTACAAACACTCCGTTTTGCAGTGAAGCTGTGATCCCCCTGCCCCAGGCAGCAGCTGTGGCAGCACAAGCCCTGACGGGGGGCTCCTTCCCCCCCCACGTCTCCCCGCAGTGCCCTGGGCAGCTCCCCGAGCAGGCTGAGTGCTGATCCTGGCAGGCGGCATAGTCCCAAACCCGGCACACAGCCCCTGGGGCACAGCAGGGACCCTGCTCTGCAGGACAGCCCTGGGCACCCGCCTGAAACCCTGACTGCACAACCTGCAGTCGGGCTGGGACACGCAGCCCTCAGGGCTGTGCTCTGACGCTGCAGCACAGAAACCCTCAGCTGGAGCAGAAGGCTTTTTCCACTGTAAAGAAACATGCAGTGCCTGAAGCCAGATCTGCTATTGGATGTCCCAGATTTAGTTAACCCTCTATGAATAGCATCTGCATTAACTACTGCAGGGGTCTTACTGTGTCATGATCAGTGAGCACTGTTCCTGCAGTGAGCTCACAGCCCGCTCACACTGCACACATCCTGTAAGCTCTCTCCAATTTCTCTCTTCTTTTTCTGTCACCTTCAGGCTGTGCTGTGCACAAGAGATGCTCCTGGGCACAGCTGTCTCTCTACTGCACCATCCACTTTTATGAGCTCCCTGTGTCCCAGGAGCATGGCCCAGATCAACAGCAGATGATTTCATTTTTATCCTTCCCACTCATCTCCCCTGAGACGTGCCTGTGTCCTCATGGCCATCAGCTACTGAGAGGCAACAGTATCATAACTGTTCTTTGAAATCTGCTCCATTATCCTCCAGTCAATTTTTAACATGGATCCTACCAGAGAGTTTTTGATGAAACAAAAAGTGCACCCAGAGAAGGATAAGGAGGGTTGGACTTGCCCTGTGCAGGGCAGTGATCCAGAGGAGACAGTGCAGGTAACTCATCCCCAGATAGAAATCAAGGGGCTGAAATGGAATGCAGCTCCCCACAGACGCAAAGGAGCTGGGATTTCTCTGGTTCAGCTCAGATGTTCACAAGTAGTTTTACTGTGCTGCTTTAATACCTTCTATAAACAGAACTATAAGCAAATAAACAGTAAATATCTGCTGGATTCTTTCTCTATATGCTCTCTCCAAATATCTCTTCAATTTGCTGAACAATTTTGAAATTGCGCAACAATCTTGAATTTTCTGAAAACCTGAAATAGATAACAGGAAGGCACAATGCACAAGAGGTTCTTTAGGTTATAATGGACCCCAGGGCGCATTTGCTTCTGAGTCCGTCAACCTCCAGTGCAAAGAGAAGTTTGCACAAAGAACTCAGCAAGACAAAGTCAGAAGTAACAGTGAAGTTTCTTGGAGTACTCATGGGCCCATTGAGGGCCATTAGCAAGTGTCACAGAGTTCTCTCTAGAGCTCACTCCGGGACAGTGGGCACAAACCCGGGGCAGCAGGAACAAAAGCCCCCCCCCCCTTTTTCTCTCACGGCACGGTAGTGGCCTGGCCCGACCACGTGCGTTTCGGAAGAGGGGAAGGGAAGGGAGATTGCGATTAGGTCTAACAAAAAATGAGGGAGAAAAAAAGGTGATCTGAGAACGAATGGCAGTTTAATAACCTAATAACACTAAACAACAACAAGAGAGTTTCAACAAAGAGAATACCAAGTCCCCAATTTCACCGATGGAGCTGTGGAAGGCAGGAAGCTCGGACCACGTTGTCTCCTTGCAGGGAGCCGGGGCAGCAACCCCGTCCCCTTCCTCCCTTCCCTTCCGGTGCCCCACCCCACATGCCCATTAAGGCAGCCCACAGAAAAAAAAATTGTCCCCTTTACTCCCATTATGAGGCATGGTGTTCTGATGTGGAATACCAACACCAACCAAATTGCAAAACCATAACATTCCACCCCTTATTACACATCACCACATCATGCCTAACTTTTATCAACATATAAACAGAACAGTAGTTAACATGCATTACATATATACATACAGATATATATATATATACACACACATGGAATCACAGGCTGCACTCCCCCAGCATCAAATTTCCCTGTGGCACACACTGAACATCCCCATCCTTCTGCATCACCCACCAGGTGCACCCAGGTCCCTGTGCAAAGACAGTTCCACGGAGGGGCCTCCCCTTTCCAGAGGCTGGAAGGACCCAAACCGCTTTTCCCAGCATATTCTTTACATGCACCACAGGAACCTTGTCTCCCTCCACGGTACGCAGGGAGTTGGACTGTGTAGGGCCGTCTCGGTTGGCTGATCCTCAGGTGTTTACCAGCCAGGTGGCTTCTGCTAGATGTTTCTCCCAGTTCTTAAATGTCCCACCACCCATCGCTTTCAGTGTGGTTTTCAGCAAACCGTTGTGGCACTCGATCTTACCAGCGGCTGGTGCGTGATAGGGGATGTGATAGATCCACTCGATGCCATGTTCTTTGGCCCAAGTGCTCACCAGTGAATTTTTGAAATGAGTCCCATTGTCTGATTCGATCCTCTCTGGGGTGCCATGTCGCCACAGGATTTGTGTCTCTAGGCCTAATATGGTGTTTCTGGCAGTGGCATGGGGCACCGCATATGTCTCAAGCCACCCGGTGGTTGCTTCCACCATGGTGAGTACATAATGCTTACCATTACGAGTCTTTGGCAGGGTGATATAATCAATCTGCCATGCCTCCCCATATTTATACTTTTCCCATCGCCCTTCCCCCCAGAGAGGTCTCATCCTCTTGGCCTGTTTGATCATGGCACAGGTGTCACAATCATGGATGATCTGCGCAATAGCATCCATAGTTATGTCCACCCCTCGGTCTCTAGCCCACTTATGTGTTCCATCTCTGCCTTGATGGCCTGAGGTCTCATGGGCCCACCGAGCTAGGAATAACTCTCCCTTATTCTGCCAATCCAGGTCTATCTCAGCCACCTCAATTCTGGCAGCTCGATCTACCTGGTGGTTATTTTGTTGCTCCTCTGTTGCTCGACTCTTGGGCACGTGGGCATCTACGTGACGCACCTTTAGGACCATGTTCTTTATTCGGGCAGCAATGTTCTTCCATAGTTCAGCGGCCCAAATAGGTTTACCTTTCCGCTGCCAGTTGTTTTGCTCCCATTGCTGCAACCACCTCATAAGGCATTGGCCACCATCCATGAGTCAGTATAGAGGTAAAGCACTGGCCATTTCTCCTGCTCAGCAATGTCTAGGGCCAGCTGGACAGCCTTTACCTCTGCAAATTGACTCGATTCTCCTCTTCCTTCTGTGGCCTCTGCAACTTGGCGTGTAGGGCTCCACACTGCAGCCTTCCATCTGCGATGTTTCCCAACAATGCGGCACAATCCATCAGTGAACAGGGTGAACTTCTTTTCGTTTTCCGGAAGTTCATTGTACGGGGGAGCCTCTTTGGCACGTGACACCTCTTCTGCTGGTGGTGCTTCAAACTTTTTACCTTCGGGCCAGTCCATGATCACTTCTAGGATCCCTGGATGGTTGAGGTTCCCCATCCGGGCCCGCTGTGTGATTAGTGCGACCCACTTACTCCATGTGGCATCTGTGGCATGGTGAGTGGAGGGAACCTGCCCTTTAAACATCCAATTCAGCACTGGAAGTCGAGGTGCCAGGAGAAGCTGTGTTTCAGTGCCAATTACCTCAGAGGCAGCCCGGACCCCTTCATATGCGGCTAAGATCTCCTTCTCAGTTGGAGTGTAGCCCTCTTCCGACCCCCTGTATGCTCTACTCCAGAATCCTAGGGGTCGGCCTCGGGTCTCATCTGAGGTTCTCTGCCACAAGCTCCAAGTGGGACCTTTCTCCCCAGCAGCCGTGTAAAGGATGTTCTTCACATCCTGTCCCATCCGTACTGGCCCCAGGGCCACAGCACGGGCTATCTCTTGCTTGATTTGCTCAAAGGCCTGCTGCTGTTCAGGGCCCCACGCGAAGCTATTCTTCTTTCGGGTCACCTGATAGAGGGGGCTCACAATGAGGCTATAATTTGGGATATGCATCCTCCAGAAGCCTACCACACCCAGGAAGGACTGTGTCTCTTTTTTGTCAGTGGGCGCAGACATTGCAGTAATTTTGTTGATCTCATCAGTTGGGATGTGGCGACGCCCATCTTGCCATTTCACCCCAAGAAACTGGATTTCTTGGGCAGGGCCCTTCACTTTGTCTCGCTTAATAGCGAAACCAGCAGACAGGAGGATCTGGATTATCCGTTCTCCTTTTTTAAAAACCTCCGTCGCTGTATCACCCCACACCACGATATCATCTATATACTGCAGGTGCTCTGGAGCACCGCCCTGTTCCAATGTGGCTTGGATCAGCCCATGGCAGATGGTCGGGCTGTGTTTCCACCCCTGGGGCAAACGATTCCAAGTGTACTGAACACCCCTCCAAGTAAAGGCAAACTGTGGCCTACACTCTGTGGCCAAAGGGACAGAGAAGAATGCATTGGCAATATCAATGGTGAAGAGTGAGCAAAGCCTCAAAATGGTGGTAAGGTAACACTTTGCTATAGAAAGGGAAAGGGGAACTTCACAGAAACCAAGACAAAAGGTAACTGTACATTTAAAAGTGCAGGGAAAGGGGGAATTACAGACACTTAGTCAAAATAATCCAGGGAAGAGGGCAATAAAGATAAGAAGAAACTGTCCGGAGACCTCTGACAAGGATTAGACCCCCCCCCGGGCAAGATGATGCCGACATGGGAGAACAATAACAGCAGATAACACCAAGAATAAAACAGAAGAAGAATTTCACCCCAAAACATCAGCAAGGGTCACGGGGAATGGGGTCAGGGTGGAATGAGGGAATGGGGTTGCGGGGAACGGGGCCATAGGGAATGTAATGAATATGTAATCAAACTGAGGAGGAGACTATTGATTATGTATTAGCTTAACCTATATCTGTAACACACTTTTCTCCTTACGGTGTGCAAGTTTGGAGGAGCTATCCCCCTTGCACCCGGCGCTGCGCAACGCTGGAATAAACATACCTGCTTTATAACCCATCTCTGGATTATAGAGTTTGATTCCGCAAATCAATTTGGCGACCCAGATGGGACTACCTCTGTTTGGCTGCGGGACCAGCTGAGAAGGGGGACGCCTTTGGAGCGCCCCGAGATTTCTCGGAATGACTCCCCTCCCTCATCTGATCACTGCAGGAGCAGACAAGAACCATCTGTCGGCGGAAAGGTATGTGAAACTGGGAAACGGGGGTCCCGTAAGTCGTGAGGAGACGTCCTACGCAGGGCACAGTGGAGTCGGCGTGCTCCCCCCCTAGGGACATGAGCTCACGGGTTAGGTTAGGTTGCCGGCTGGGTTACGACTCCCTAGGGAGTGCCTACAAAGGGGCCAGTAAGTCGTACGCATGGTAAAAGAGCTATTGCTCACATTCAGGTGATTGCTAATTGGGCAGAGCTTGTCTGCTTTCTCTGGTACAGGGTGATTTGGGTAATCCTGGGATAATTGGTATCGTACAGCGCTGTCTATATAGGTGGCCTAAGTCAACAACTAGCACCAGTGTTTCTAACATCTTTGGTTAAGCTTAACAAATGATATATTGTAATTGTGTTTGAATTGTCGTGTGAGTGTGGTGTGAGTGAGACGCAGCACAGCTGCGGGGCGAGTGTGGAGTCCCGACCCGCGGTTCCATCCTCCCGCGAGGGAAACGGCCGGGGACGGACGAAGCGAAAGTTGTCTCCAATACTTGTTTGTCTTTGTTTTAATACGTGTTTATTTTGTATTATTAATTACCGGTTGTTGTAAAGTATGTGGTCATAAGTCATAACAATGCTGTTGTGTCAGAAGTGGTTTTACTTATAAAAGAATACGGTGGTTTATATTAAGTTACGATGGGAAAATCACAGAGCAAAGAGGTCCCTGAGCGCTCACCCCTGTGGTGTATACTGGCACATTGGCGAGATATCGCTGGGGAACCAGGAGGAACCCTGAGCCGAAAAAAAATCCTGATTAAATATTGTAATCAGTGGTGGTTGATGTATAAGCTAGAGGACAGGGACAATGAACATATAGAGGGATGTCTGTGTGGAATGAGTATCAAGCCATTTATGTGATACTGTGTTCTGCCTGCGAAGAGGTGTAAGTGAGGTGGGTCAGTCAGTGCTGGCTCTGTGGCGAGAGGTGTATAACTGAACTATATGGATTGCTAAAGGAAAGTTATAAGGTAGTAAGAGTGTTTTTGGAAACTGAAGAACTGTGTTTTTTGATTTGTGGGTTTTGAAGGGAATGGGACAAACTGTTTGGCTGGTATAAGAAAGTGTAGTTGTTAATGTCATACGGAAGTATTGTTGAGGGTACGTGGAAGTGTAAATGAGGGTACAAATAGTGGAATAGTGTACAGAGGAAAAAGGGTTAAAGAGAAAGTGAGTTTATCTGTGCTGGCATGAGAACAACCCCCCCGCACCGTTCCCCTGCAATCAGAACTCTCAGAGTGGGAGAGGGAGCCAGGGTCAGAGACTGCTGCTGTAAACAGCAAAGGGGAAGGTGGAGAGGACAGGGCACTGGAAGTGAGAATAGCCTTCATGTGCAGAGATCTGGGAAATCTGAAATCTGGGTAGCACTGGATGGTTCTGGAGAGGAGGTGAAATGTAATGATTAGAGTTTGGAAAGTGAGAAAGTTTGGGAAGGACACAGGTTGAGGAAGGCAAAGATAAAAACAGGGATGTCAGGTCTGAAGAGAGGTGTACAATAAGAAGAAAACAAAACAAACACCTGATTGAGAATCAGAGATGTTCAGGAAACTGAAAATAACAACAGCTGTTACTGTTGTGGTGCTAGAGTAGGGCCATAGGACCCAGAAGATCCCCCACGAGGAAAGGGGGGGAGGGAGGCTTGAAGAGCCCAGGGAGGGCTCTGCCCCACTGGAATGAAAGCAGTGTGCAAACTGCAATGGGACACTGGTAGAGAAATCCGACCAAGCTGAGTGAGAAGGAATTGTCTCTGATTGCAGAACTGAACAATGAGAACTTGGGAAGTTAACCCTAGCAGATACACCGATGAAACTGCAGCTAAGGAAGCAGGATAAATTAGTTCATTTTCTGATGGATATGGGAACTTCTTACTACCCATAGATGGTTTTGTAACATTAATAGGTGCTACTGCCCAACAAGAAAAAGCTTACTTTTGGAATTAATTAAATATAAGCTAAGAAAACAAGTAGGAATACAGGAATTCTTGTACCTGTCAGGTTACCCTGGCAAGAAATTTAATAAAACTGGAGCTAAGGGTCAAAAAATATTGGTTGATTAAGCATTGTAAGTCTGACTATTAACACAAACTGGGAAAAACAATGTTATACCCCCAGGAGCCACAGCAATCTCAAATAAGACACACTTAGGGGTGTGGGCATCAGGGCCAAAAATTAAGCCCTAAATACAAGTTAAAAGCAAGAGCTCACCCACTCAGGGTAAAGTGGTGCCCTTTGAGGATATGTGACTGTAGAAGGACAAAAGAAATAATAGATAATTTTTGAGTTTGAATTACTAATTGAATGAGAATCCAAGTACAAAACTCCAATTTTGCCAATTTGCTAAATTTTCGGATAGCAAGTGCCTTAGTTTGGTAGAAGACATGAGGGCAAGTAATGGAATCGTTGAATGGATACACTCAGTGATGGAAAATCCATGCACTTTATCAACCAAGTTAAGGAATGAATAGGTGGAGTTTACCTTCTGGATTTGAGGGATGTCTCTTCTGCCTGGTTTGGCTAAAGGAAGCCTAAGGTTATTTGCCTTTGAATAGGAAAGCCCTAAGAGAGGGAGAAGAAACTCGGTTAACCTGGACAGTGTTACCCAGGGTTGTGAGAACAGCTGAATGATTTTTGAGAACTGGTCAACTCGTGAGCCTGAGACCTGGGATCCTCCATCCTAGGGTGGAACTTTACTGGAGCATGTGGATGCCACAGCAACAAAAGGACTGTGTACAATAGACTGAGAGTTTGCTGAGTTTCTTGGTTTACAGAAAGCACAAATAACTCAGAAATTACATCTGGACTTTGAACCTTAAGGACTGCCAAGAAAGAAGCCATCTGCTAAGCCCCTGAGCTGCAAACTGCCAAGGAACTCCATACGTTCCCAGGAATGACAGGAGGATGCCGACCATGGATACACAGCTACGGACTGATGGTAAACCTCAAACAGCTTGAAGTGAGTAAGGGATGGTGCCTGAGGGCAGTGGCTGCACTAGTGCTCAATATTCAAGAAGCCCATAAATCTACACTGGGCCAAAGGACACCAGTTTTAATATCTCATACAGTGGTTACTGTATTGGAGGCAAAAGGGGGACATTAGTTCATTGGCTCTCACCCCAAAGATTCCTGAAATACCAGGCCATCCTGGTAGAGCTGGGTGATGTAGAAATAACTGTGACTAATATTGTCAACCCAGTATCTTTCCTTAGCGGAACTCCCGGAGAACCAGTATTACATGACTGCTTTGAATCAACTGAAGCTGCACATTCCAGCCAGTCAGTCGAACCTGAAGGACGAACCCTTAGAAGATGCAGAAGACGCCTGGTTTACCAGCAGCTGCAGTTTTATGAGACAAGGAGACTGTAAGGCAGGACATGCAGTAACTGCTACTGACCAGGTAACCGAAGCACAACCACCAGCTGTGGGAACTTCCCCTCAGAAGACTGAAATAACTGCCTTGACAAGAGCTTTAATCATATGGACAGATGCTAAATATGTGCCACACGCTTATAGTACCATCTGAAAAGAGCAAGGATAGCTCACACACAAGGAAAACAGCCTGATTTAAATCTACCAATGGTTATTATATGTTGTAAAAGACATCAGAAATGTAACACTGTACAGGAAACAGAAAATAAGATGATAGATCAGGTGGCAGAACAGGCAGTTGAAGAGGGCTTCAGTTCCAGACGGTAAACTTAAAATCTCTGAAGCCAAGTCAAAACCTGTAAAATATTCTAAAGAGAACAGGAGTACAATTAATGATTTTGAAAGGAAGAGAGGAAGCTGACAGATGGGTGCATGCCCAAATGGACACATTGTTATGCCCTTTAGTATTTTATGGAAATTGGTTATAAGGGAAGATAAGAGAATATATTGGGCAAACCAACACTACAAAGTACAGTCCCAGTACCAGGAACAGGGCACAAGTGGGCCTCACGGGAAAGGGCCTTCCAGGGCAACAGTGGCAAATTGATTTCACAGAACTCCCAAGAAAAGGGGGGTATTGTTGTATGAAAATTTCTGTAACCTTAGAAACAACTGAGGATGCTGCTGCAGATGCCTGATGTACAATCCAAGAGGAGGTATCCTGTTTATCCAAAGTTGCATTGCAACATGGAGTAGGCAGGGATAACACCGATTGGGGAATAGTTTTCTCTGGACCATGGGATAAACTTACTAGTTGCCAAATTTAGGATGACTAAAACAGTTTTTCTTAGCCTGCATCACCTTGCTACTCTTGGTGTGTTTTACTTGTGTTGTTATAAGATGCCTTTTGTGTCTGTACCAAGGTACTGGAAAGGAATACGAGATTTGGAAGAGACATGAGCTGAGACAAAAGGTAGAGAGCGGAGCCTATTTTGAGACCCATTAAGAATCTAGCAGCTAAAAGCCTGCTAGATTAAAGAAAAGGGGGGAATTGAAGAGTGAGCAAAGCCTCAAAATGGTGGTAAGGTAACACTTTGCTATAGAAAGGGAAAGGGGAACTTCACAGAAACCAAGACAAAGGGTAACTGTACATTTAAAAGTGCAGGGAAAGGGGGAATTACAGACACTTAGTCAAAATAAAGCCAGGGAAGAGGGCAATAAAGATAAGAAGAAACTGTCCGGAGACCTCTGACAAGGATTAGACCCCCCCCGGGCAAGATGATGCCGACATGGGAGAACAATAACAGCAGATAACACCAAGAAGAAAACAGAAGAAGAATTTCACCCCAAAACATCGGCAAGGGTCACGGGGAATGGGGTCAGGGGGAATGAGGGAATGGGGTTGCGGGGAACAGGGCCATAGGGAATGTAATGAATATGTAATAAAACTGAGGAGGAGACTATTGATTATGTATTAGCTTAACCTATATCTGTAACACACTTTTCTCCTTACGGTGTGCAAGTTTGGAGGAGCTATCCCCCTTGCACCCGGCGCTGCGCAACGCTGGAATAAACATACCTGCTTTATAACCCATCTCTGGATTATAGAGTTTGATTCCGCAAATCATGGTGGCATACCATTTTGCCTCTTTCAATTCCAGTTCATACTGGAGTTCCAACATGTCTGGCACTGCAGCACTCAATGGGGGTGTGACCTCATTAAGGCCACAATAGTCCACTGTTAGCCTCCATTCTCCACTGGCTTTGCGCACTGGCCATATGGGGCTATTGAAGGGTGAATGGGTCTTACTAATTACTCCCTGACTTTCTAGTTGTTGAATGAGCTTATAGATAAGGAGCAAGGAATCCCTATTACTACGGTACTGTCGTCTGTGTACTGTTCTCGTGGCAATTGGTACCCGTTGTTCTTCCACTCGTAGTAACCCCACAGCAGACGGGTCCCCTGATAGGCCAGGCAAATCAGACAGCTGCTTAATATTGTCTGTTTCTATAGCAGCTATTCCAAAAGCCCATCTGTATCCTTTGGGGTCCTTGAAATGTCCCCTTCTTAGGTAATCTATTCCAAGTATGCAAGGAGCCCCCTGGCCAGTCACTATACGATGTTTCTGCCAGTCTCTACCAGTGAGGCTTATCTCGGCCTCCAACACAGATAGTTCCTGCGAACCCCCAGTCACCCCATGTATATGTATCCGTTCTGTCCCTTCGAAACCTGAGGGTATCAGAGTGCACTGTGCACCAGTATCCACCAGTGCTTTATATTTTTGTGGTTCTAATGTGCCAGGCCACCGAATCCACACCATCCAATACACTCTATTATCCCTCTCCCCCCCCTGGCTGAGGGCAGGGCCCCTCTATTGGTTGTCTGAAGCGGTAGAGGCAACCTCAGTAGTGGCTGATCTCTTTTGTAATTTTCTTACCCGTGCTCGCAGTACAAAATTGGGTTCGTCATGCCACTTCTTCATATCCTCTACATGGTCACGCAGGTAGTTCCACATGGCACCACGTGACATAGGCTCACTGCGGTCCTTCACTCGGACAGGTGTGCGTTTGCGTCTGACAGCTGAGACTGCCACAGGTTCACTGTGGTTCCTTGCCGCAGACCAGCTCTTCTGCATGTTGTCCTGTTTTCTCTCCATTCGGTCCATTCTATCCACCATTTGACAGATGGCTGCGATGGTGGTACGGTGTGGCAGTAGTGAGTATTCGATATTTTGCAGTGAAAGGATGAGCTCAAAAATTTCAGGTCTCCTATTCAGCTCATCATACCTGTTAGAGTTCGTTAATAGTATACTGGAATACTTCCCTGGTGCTGACCGTATGAGTTTCTTGCATATTTCCGGAGTACCGCTCACCTTTTCTGGGTCATGGTAATACTCTGGGTCCCCAGGGACAAACGTGGGATCGAACAGCATTTCTGCCACAGCCATTTCTCTCAGGTACTGGACACCTTCCTCAGCTGTACTCCATTTTTCCAGTACAGGCTCCAAATCACTTTTGAGAAGACAGGTTGCCTTTACAGCTGATAGCATCCTCTCCCAGAGATTGGCGACTCCATCGAGACATCTGCTGATCCCTCTATCAATAGATGAGTCTCGAGCAATGTTTCCTAATTGACGAGCCTCATCGCAGCTTAGGGACATGCAGGAGGCCCCATTGTCCCAACACCGGAGCAGCCAAGTGACAAGGCGTTCACCTGGGAGTCGGGCAAACTCCTTTCTTGCACTTTGGATTTCAGTAATTTTCAGAGGTTTACGAGTAGAGGAAGCAGTGACTTTTCCCTCATCATCACTATCCTCTCCGCTTCTGTTAGTCTTCTGAGTTGCCTTTCTCAGTGGTTTTGGGGAGGGTCCCTCACCAGGATCTTCCTCTACTTCCTCCATCCGTTCCAGACGTGAGGGCACACGTTCCCATCTCTGGCCTTCATTGTCACTATCTTCTCCATGTCTGTTAGTCTTCTGAGTTGCGTTCCTTGGTGGTTTTGGGGAGGGTCCCTCGCCCGGATCTTCCTCTACTTCCTCCATCCATTCCAGACGTGAGGACACACGTTCCCATCTCTGGCCTTCCACTGGGGCGACTGACACTGATGCTGGTGCTTCCTGTGGTCGGCTGGGATTAACTTGTTGTTTTCCCCTTAGGGTTTGGATCTCATTCTCGAGACTCTCTATCTTTTTCATAAGCCATTCGTTCTGAGATCCCCCTGATCTCCCACCCTCACTCAGAGGTTCTATTAATTTCCCAAGGTCCCTCTGGTGTTCAGGGGTGAGATTACCTGATACTGGGGGTCCCGATGCTTCTGGCCCTTTTTCTGAGACTCTCTGCACTATTCTTTGCAAGTCTCTCTGCAATTTATAGTAAACTACTACAATTAGAGAGACTAACAACACAGTATTCCATTTGACACCCCAGTCATACTTAAGGAATTCAAAGCATTCGTGAGCCAGTTCGAGCACAGTGCCTGTGGTGTTCATTAGTCTGGAAGGGAGCCAGGCAGATATCTCTATCCCTGCCAGCCGTCGGATTAATAAATCTACCCCCATCATTATCATCAGGATGTCCTTAAGCCAGGACCACAGGAACCTAGGGACTATCAGTCCTACATACAGGGCTGCTGAAAAAAACCACCTAATTACTGCCCAAAACATTGCCCAGAGCTTTGCCCGCATTCTCCACCAAAAATGTCACGGAGTTCTCTCTAGAGCTCACTCCGGGACAGTGGGCACAAACCCGGGGCAGCAGGAACAAAAGCCCCCCCCCCCTTTTTCTCTCACGGCACGGTAGTGGCCCGGCCCGGCCACGTGCATTTTTGAAGAGGGGAAGGGAAGGGAGATTGCGATTAGGTCTAACAAAAAATGAGGGAGAAAAAAAGGTGATCTGAGAACGAATGGCAGTTTAATAACCTAATAACACTAAACAACAACAAGAGAGTTTCAACAAAGAGAATACCAAGTCCCCAATCTCACCGATGGAGCTGTGGAAGGCAGGAAGCTCGGACCACGTTGTCTCCTTGCAGGGAGCCGGGGCAGCAACCCTGTCCCCTTCCTCCCTTCCCTTCCGATGCCCCACCCCACATGCCCATTAAGGCAGCCCACAGAAAAAAAACTTGTCCCCTTTACTCCCATTATGAGGCATGGTGTTCTGATGTGGAATACCAACACCAACCAAATTGCAAAACCATAACAGCAAGCAAGCTTCCCAAGGCACTAGTTAGAGCAGATAATTGGAAGCCATGTCTACAGTCAGGCAAAGACACTGGCATGGTGGCTCTGATGCTAAGAAAATCCTTCTTTGTCTTAAGAAGCAAACAGGACAAGCCCTGATTCCCAGACCCTTGGCAGGGAGATCTTGTCTCTCATGTTGGCTCAGGGCCCTTCCTGGGGCAGTGGAATGGAGGTCTGTATGATGTTAAATGAAAGACATGGGGACAGAAGATGCCAGGCTCTGCATGGGGTGAGAGAACGCTGTCAAGGTCGTGTCCCATGTGTGTCCTGTGTCTCATAGCAGGATGTGGGATGTGAGAAGGGCCCAGTCTGAACAAGCAGTAAATCCCAATGAAACTCTGAACTTCAGATCTCTGAGTTCCAGTGCCCTCCTGTGCACACTCTCCCATAGTTTGTTGCACTTTATCTTCTGCGATGCCCAGAAGTGCACCCAGTGTTCCAGGTGAGGCTGTATCAATGCAGAGCAGACAGGGATGACCCTTTCCCTCACCCAGCTGGCAATAAATTGCTTGATGCACTCCAGGGGAGCGTTGGCCTTCCTGGTAACTGTCATGACCCTTAACTTACTTAGATGCAATTGAAATGAGAGCCCAGATCATACTAAGATGTCATCATTGAAAGAACGTAGGTGTGCCATAGCTTTGAAATGCCTTGAACTCCAGAGTATGCCAGAGATGGAGCAGAGCATAAGATTTGCCTCTTCTGTAGTGAGCTCATCCATTTGGTAAGCAGTATAAGACTACATGCTACATGGGGACAGTGTCTCTGCTCTGCTCTACTTGCAGGGGAATGGAGCGGGGGTTTGCTCTCATGTCAGTGCAGATAAACTCACTTTCTCTTTAACCCTTTTTCCTCTGTAAACGATTCCACTATTTGTACCCTCAGATAAACTTCCACATTCCCTCAACTACACCTCCATATGCCAATGACAATTAAGCTTTCTTATACCATCAAAACAGTTTGTCAAACAATACAGTCCTTCAGTTCCCATAAACACCCTTAATACCATATATCTTTCTATTAACAGTTTGTATTCTTCAGTTATAAACACCTTGCCACAGAACAAGCAATGATTGGCCCCCCTCCCTCTCACACTTCCTCACAGGCAGAACCATAGTATTACATAAATGTGTTGACACTCATTAAATAGGATAATATAAAAGGCTTTTCAAATTATGTTAAGAATAAAATGAAGACTGTGAGACTGTGGGTCCCTACTAAGTGAGGGGGTGTTCTGGTAATGGGGGATGTTGAGAAGGTGGAGATACTGAAGGCCTACTTTGCTTCTGTCTTCAGTGTAAAAGCTCTCCATCAGGAATCCCAGACCCTGGAGCTTAGTGAGAGGGTCTGGGGAATGGAGGACTTGTCTTTAGTCAAGTTAGAGTTGGTCCATGAGCGCCTAGGCCACAACGATGTTCAGAAATCCATGGGACCTGATGGGGTGCATCCATGCGTGCTGAGGGAGCTGGCAGAGATGACTGCAGAACCACTCTCTATCATCTTTGAGAGGTCTTGGAGAATGGGGGAGGTGCCTGAAGACTGGAGGATAGCCAGTGTCAATCCTGTCTTCAAAAAAGTGCATGAAAGAAGATCCGGGTAATTACAGGCCAGGGAGCCTCACCTCTGTCCCTGGAAAGGCGATGGAACAGCTTGTGCTGAATGCCATCTTCAGACAGTTGGAAGAAAAGGAGGTTATCAGGAGTTGTCAGCATGGGTTTACCAAGTGCAGGTCATGTGTGACCAACCTGGTAGCCTTCTATAACATTGTCTCTGGCTTGGTAGATGGGGGGAGAGTGGTTGATGTTGTCTGCCTTGATTTCAGGAAGGCATTTGATACTCTTTCTCACAATGTCCTTATAACAAAGACAAGGAAATGTGGGAAAGATAAGTGAACAGTGAGGTGGGTTGAGAACTGTCTGACTGACAGAGCACAGAGGGTTGTCGTTGTCAAAGCAGAGTCCAGTTGGAGACCTGTAAGTAGCGGTGTTCCCCAGGGGTTGGTGCTGAGTCTGGTCTTGTTCAACTTCTTCATCAGTGACCTTGACAAGGGGATAGTGGCCACCCTCAGCAAGTTTGCTGATGATAGGAAGTTGGGAGGATTGGTTGACATGCCTGAAGGCTGTGCTGCCATTCAGCGAGACCTGGTGTCACGGGTTACTTAGATTTACCTATGCCCGTGACAGGAGAAAGCCACCCCGTGCCCCCCCATCCCCCCCCCCCCCCCCCTCCCCCCCTCCCCCCCAGGCCTGGAAAGGAGGGGGAAAAGGGGAATGGGATAAAAACAGGGGCAATCTAAGGAGGAAAAACTTTTTTTACTAAATATGATATCGAAATACAAGATAACACAATATAATACAGTTGAGGCTAACAAATTGAACAAAACAGAGAGAGAGAGTCCCCGAAAACCGAGAAGCCTACTGTGAACTCTAGGCGACACGGCTGGAACGCTTCCCACTCTCCGAGCAGTTCGAGAGAAGAAGGAAGGCACTCCAGCCTGGGAACGAGATTATATAGCGTCCTGGTCCCGTGACTTATCACTACCCCTGTTGTTCTCTGGGATATGTAGTCTTCTTCTGTGGACTGCACATTCAATAGAAGTATCCATACTTTACATGATGTTATGATGTGGAATACTGATAGCAAAATTACAAAATTACAAAACCATGACACCTGGACAGGCTGGATAGATGTGCAGCAAGAAACCGGATGAGGTTTAACGAAAGCAAGTGTAGAGTGTAGCACTTTGGAAGGAATAATTGCATACACCAGGACAGTTTGGGGGATGAGATGATGGAGAGGAGCTCTGCAGAGAGGGACCTGGGTGTTCTGATGTCAGAGTGTGGAAACATGAGCAGGGGAAATGAACAGAAACTGGAGCATAGGAAGTTCCACACGAATTTGTGCGAGAACTTCTTTATGGTAAGGGTGATGGAGCACTGGAGCAGGCTGCCCAAGGAGGCTGTGTTATCTCCTTCTCTGGAGATATTCAAGACCCGCCTGGACACCCACCTGTGTGCCTACCTGGTGTTGCTGAGGGGTCTGTGCTGGGGCCTGTCCTCTTCAATATTTTTATTGATGACCTTGATGAGGGCACTGAGTGCATCCTATGTAGGTTTGCTGATTTCACCAAATTGCCTGGGAGTGTGGACCTGTCTGGCATTAGCAAGGACCTACTGAAGGATCTGGACAGGCTGGAGAGCTAGGCTGAAGCCAGTGGGATGAGGTTCACCAAGACCAAATGCCACGTCCTGAACTTTGGGACCTGGAATGGACTGCCAAGGGTGGGGGTGGATTCACCGACCCTGGAGATGTACCAGGAATCATTGGACATCGTGTTGAGGGCCATGGATTAGTGGGAGCTATTGGTGATAGGTGAACAGTTGGACTGGATGATCTTTTACGTCTTTTCTAACCTTGGTGATTCTATGATTCTATGATATCCTGTCCCTATCTGTGTGCTCCTTTTTGTTTTAGCTAACACTCTCTGAGAGGCCTTACCACATGTCAGGAATTAGTCACTGACCACTTGAAATCTGGTGTTAAATTCAACAGATTTCAAAGCACAGTCATGATGCTGTTGTCTTTCAGGAGCTGTTGACCATGATGATGCAGGGAAATCTCAGGGGAGATGAGTGGGATGGATAAAAATGACATCCACTACTGCTCAGCTGGGTCAGGCTCCCGGAACACAGGGAGCTCATAAAAGTGGGCAGAGATGTAGAGAGACAGCTGTGCCCAGGAGTAGCTCTTGTGCACAGCACAGCCTGCAGGTGACAGAAGGAGAGGAGAAAAATTGGAGTGAGCTTACAAGATATGTACTGTGTGAGCGGGGAATGGGAACACACCCATTCTCCTGATTACAAAACTGTACAGGAACTACCAGATACTAAAAGACTTAATGGCTATCAACAGAATAGTGGAGTATTTGTTGGTAACATTGGTAGCACATCCATATACACCACTTACAAAATTATCAGGGGAATTGGCATGGTCCCTCTTGTGCCATCCCATGGCACCCAGTCTGTGTTGCTGCAAAGGTTGGACTGAGGCACCAGCTCTGTCAGCCTCATCTCAATTTTGTTGTACCACAGTGGCGTCTCCCAGTGTTGGGTGATGAGGTTGTAGAGGCTGTCAAATTCTCGGCTGTCAGTCAGAAAGAACCTGTGGATGCTGGCATCCTGCCGATGGTGGATGTGACAATGCTTCACCTTCCTATTAAGTCAGATGGACAGAATGCAGTCCCCAAGGAATGGTTCACTCTTCCTGACAAGAAAGGAACCATTGGGGGCCCCCATCTCAGTGCAGTACTCTGTCAGCAGCCACTCAGCAATGTGCCGCCCACCGCGTCCTGCTCCCAGCCTGCCATGGAACCATTCCTGCATGAGATGCAGCTCGATGTTCACGCTCACCTCCTTTTGCACAGCTCGTCTCCCCCTGATGTCTCCCCCTGTTGTCCTGACCAGGACAACACAGAGTGGGTTCCATGCACAAGTGATGGGGTCTTCCACCATTTGGCAATCTTCCACCATTTAGCACTCTGCCGTCTGCTCCTCTGGATTTGCCATCTGCTCCTTTGTCAGACATGAACCCATGGCTCCTTACAGCTCACTTCAAGCCACCTCAGTTTTGGTGGGGCTTGCCTATGGTTTTTATAGCATCTGCTAACACCCATGCTAGGTGTCTCGTGACTATTTTGAGAGGGTCTGTCTGGCATTGATGCTTATAATCTTTCAGTTTTCTCCCTCCATGTCTACTGAAATTAATGGAGGGAGGGAGGCTTGGAGAGTATACAGAAACAGAGGGCATGGAGGTGCAGGCTTTGGTTCCAGAATGTAGAAATTTAAAATGAGATTAAAAACCAAGATGCAAAATTGATAGAGGTTTTAGGTGGGAGAAGGAGGGTGGATTAAGGTTTAAAACAAAATAATAGTTCCCACATCCCTATTATGGGCCATAATTATGGCTGAGCACAGGAAAACTTACAGGGGAACAGAGGCTCTTTATAAATAGCTGAGCCATCAGATTATGGCTCGGAATTTATACACCACCACTGAAGAGGTAACACAGCAATGTGAGATTTGCTTGCAGAATAATCCTAGAGCAAGCCCCAGGGTTGTATGGAACAAATAGGGAAGGGAATTTACCCTGGGCAACAACAGCAAATGGATTTTTCTGAACTCCCAAGAAAAAGGATGGTTTTGTTATATGCTAGTTCTAACCAATATGTTTCAGCATAGCCGTATGGGATTAATTCCCTGATCATACTCAGAAGGTCCAGGATAGAAAAAAGAGAGTGGAAAATCTTCCTAGAAATGCTGCAGTTGTAATAGTTATAGAAATAAAGGATCTCAGTCAAACGTTTAAAATTGAGAGAGGATATGGGGATATGAATGCCTGGGTAGAACTGATTAAATATACCATCCAGAGTCTCACCCATAGTGATTGCTATGCTTGTGCATCAGGATGACCTGTAGCTCAAGTAGTACACCTTCCACTGCAGTGGACCCAGGACCCCCAAGGGATGTGGTGCATGATTGCCCTGTATCAGTAGAAAGCCACCTGAGGAAACAGAGTCTGTAAATCGCTATCTTTACTGCTCTCTCCAATGCCTGATGTGTATGTCAAAAGCCCTCCTGCATTCCCCATGGCCACAGGTAACCATACAGCTTGCCTCTCAAGGCAGGGTGTAAGAGCTACCAGTCCAATAGGGAATTTCTCCCTATGCAGTGAGACCCTGAATGTTATGGAAGACTCAGCAGGAAACTATTTGAGATTGGGAATCTGTAGAGCAGACCTCTGGTGGTGTTGCAGCGGGTGGGAAGATCTTACGGTTCACTCTCCCATCTCACTGTGAGGTACCTGTGCACTTGCTCAATGAGTTCTACCATTCACCCTGGCATTCACAAAGGGGATGTCACATAGCCCCTAAAGGAACAAAAGGAGCTTAGGGTTCTCATTTGATGATGCTGTATATAGATACAGATTCAAATGGAGTGATCAGAGGTGTCTCTGATAAATTTAAGTTGAGAAATACAATTGCTGCAGGGTTTGAATCACTGTTCTGGTGGGTGACAATTAACAACAATGTGGATTGGATTAACTACATCTCTTACAAACAACAAAAGAGAGAATCTGGTCTACAGGGAATATGGGAACATATTTCTCACGGGTTACCTAGCTTTACCTATGCCCGTGACAGAGGGGAGCCACCCATTAGGGACGCCCCGGGCCTGGAAAGAAAGGGAAAAAAGGGGAATGGGATAAAAACAGTAGCAATCTAAGGAGAAAAACTTATTTTACTAAATATGATATCGGAATACAAGATAACACAATATAATATAATAAAATTGAGGCTAATAAATCGAACGAAACAGAGAGAGTCCCCAAAAACCGAGAGGCCTACTTTGAACTCTAGGCGACACGGCTGGAACGATTCCGACTCCCCGAGAAGTCTGAGAGAGAACTCCAGCCTGGGAACAAGATTATATAGCGTCCTGGTCCCATGACTTATCCCTGACTGTGATGTTCTCTAGGATCATAGTATCATAGTATCATAGTCTCGTGCGGGTTGGAAGGGACCTTAGAGATCGAGTCCAACCCACCGGGATTCGAGCCTCCTGTGTAGCAGAGTGGCACTTCTACCACTTGCGCCACAGGAAGGATTCAAACCCAGGGCCTCCGGTGCTGCAACGCATCATTCCTACCACTTGCGCCACCCGGGCACACAGGGATATATAGTATTCTTCTGTGAACTGCACATTCAGCAAAATCACCCATGCTTCACATGATGTAATGATGTGGAATACTGATAACAAAATTACAAAATTACAAAACCATGACTCCTCCCTGTATTTATACTTTTGCCATTGCCCTTCCTCCCAGAGAAGTCTCATCCTCTTGGCTTGTTTAATTATGGCACATGTTTCACAGTCATGAATAATCTGCGCAATAGTGTCCATAGTTAAGTCCACCCCTCGGTTTCTGGCCAACTTATATGTTGCGCCTCTTCCTTGATGGCCTGAGGTCTCATAGGCCCATTGAGCTAGAAATAGTTCACCCTTATTCTGCCAGTCCAAGTCAATTTGAGCCACCTCAATTCTGGCAGATCAATCTACCTGAAGATTGTTTTGTTGTTCTTCAGTAGCCCGACTTTTGGGCACATGTGCATCCACGTGACGCACCTTTACAACCATATTATTTGTTCGGGCAGAAATGTCCTTCCATAGTTCAGCGGCCCAAACAGGTTTACCCCTCAGTTGCCAATTATTTTGTTCCCACCGCTGTAACCACCCCCATAAGGCATTTGCCACCATCCATGAGTCAGTATAAAGATACAGCATTGGCCACCTCTCCCGTTCAACAACATCTAAGGCCAGCTGGACAGCTTTTACCTCTGCAAACTGACTTGATTCTCCCTTACCTTCAGTGGCCTCTGCAACCTGTCGTGTGGGGCTCCATACAGCAGCTTTCCATTTGCGATGCTTCCCTACAATGCGACATGATCCGTCAGTGAATAGGGCATATTTCTTTTCATTTTCTGGTAATTCGTTGTATGGTGGGGCCTCTTTAGCATGTGATACCTCTTCTGCTGGTGATGTTCCAAACCTTTTATCTTCAGGCCAGTCCATGATTACCTGTAGGATTCCTGGACGATTGAGGTTTCCCATTCGCGCTCGCTGTGTAATCAGCGTAATCCACTTGCTCCAGGTGACATCGGTAGCATGATGGGTGGAGGGAACCTCCCCTTTAAACATCCAGTTCAGCACTGGCAATCGAGGTGCCAGAAGGAGCTGCGTTTCAGTCCCAACTACTTCGGAAGCAGCCCGAACCCCCTCATACACGGCTAAGATCTCCTTCTCAGTTGGAGTGTAGCGCTCTTCAGACCCTTTATATGCTCGACTCCAAAATCCCAGGGTTCAGCCTTGGGTCTCTCCTGAGGCTCTTTGCCACAAACTCCAGGTGGGACCTTTCTCTCCAGCAGCAGTATAGAGGATGTTCTTTACATCCTGTCCTGTCCGTACTGGACCCAGGTCTATGGCACGGGCTATCTCTTGTTTAATCTGTTCAAAAGCCTGCTGCTGCTCAGGGCCCCATGCAAAATCATTCTTCTTCCGCGTTACCTGATAAAGGGGGCTTACAATGAGGCTGTAGTTTGGAATGTGCATCCTCCAAAAGCCCACTGTACCCAGGAAAGACTGTGTCTCTTTCTTGCTAGTGGGTGGAGACATGGCAGTGATTTTGTCGATCACATCTGTTGGGATGTGGCTATTTCCATTCTGCCATTTTATACCTAAGAACAGAATTTCTTAGGCAGGCCCTTTTACTTTGCTTCGCTTAATAGCAAAGCCAGCTTGTAGAAGAATTTGGATTATCTGCTCTCCTTTTGTGAAAACTTCTTATGTTGTATCACCCCACACAACAATCACAGATCACAGAATCACAGAATTACCCGGGTTGGAAGGGACCTCAAGGATCATGTAGTTCCAACCCCCCTGCCTAGCAGGGCCACCAAACATACACCTTTACTAGATCAGGTTGCCCAGGGCCCCGTCCAACCTGGCCTTGAACACCTCCAAGGACGGGGCATCCACAATCTCACTGGGCAGCCTGCTCCAGGACCTAACCACTCTTCTAGTAAAGAACTTTCCCCTAACATCCAACCTAAATCTTCCCTCCTTCAACTTAAAACCATTTCCCCTAGTCCTGCTATTATCAGCCCTTTCGAAGAGTTTACTCCCTTCCTGGGAGTAAGTTCCCTTCAGGTACTGAAAGGCTGACAATGTCATCAATGTACTGCAGGTGTTCAGGAGCACCACCCTGTTCCAATACAGTTTGGACCAACCCATGGCAAATGGTTGGGCTGTGTTTCCAGCCCTGGGGCAAACTGTTCCAAGTATACTGAAAGCCCCTCCAGGTGAAGGCAAACTGTGGCCTACATTCTGCTGACTTGCAGAAACAAACTCTATAATCCAGAGATGGGTTATGAAGCAGGTATGTTTATTCCAGCGTTGCGCAGCGCTGGGTGCAAGGGGGATAGCTCCACCAAACTTGCACACCATAAGGAGAAAAGTGTGTTACAGATATAGGTCAAGCTAATACATAATCAATAGCCTCCTCCTCAGTATGATTACATATTCATTACTAACCCGCAACCCCATTCCCTCATTCCCCCTGACCCCATTCCCCGCGACCCTTGCCGTTGTTTTGGGGTGAAATTCTTCTTCTGTTTTCTTCTTGGTGTTATCTGCTGCTATCGTTCTCCCACATCAGCATCATCTTGCCCGGGGGTATCTAATCCTTCTTCTTGTCAGAGGTCTCTGGACAGTTTCTTCTTATCTTTATTGCCCTCTTCTCTGGTTTTCTTTTGACTAAGTGTCTGTAATTCCCCTTTTCCCTGCCCTTTAAAATGTAAACTATCTCCAGTTTCCCTTTGTCTTGGTTTCTGTGAAGTTCCCTTTTCCCTTTCTATAGCAAAGTGTTACTTTACCACCATTTTTAGTCTTTGCTCACTCTTCAGTGTGGCCAAAGGAATGGAGAAGAAGACATTGGCAGTGTCAATGGTGGCATACCATTTGTCTGCTTTTGACTCCAGCTCGTACTGGAGTTCCAACATGTCTAGCACAGCAGCACTCAGTGGGGGTGTGACCTCATTCAGGCCACAGTAGTTGACTGTCAGCCTCCATTCTCCACTGGCTTTACGCACTGGCCATATGGGGCTGTTAAAAGGTGAGTGAGTTTTGCTGATCACTCCCTGATTCTCCAACTGGAGAATCAAATCATGAATGGGGAGCAAGGAATCCTTGTTGGTGTTATACTGCCATCCGTGCACTGTCTTTGTAGCAACCGGTACCTGCTGCACTTTTACTCATATCAGCCCCACAACAGATTTTCCTCTGACAGGCCAGGCAAAACAGACAGCTGCTTAATGTTGTCCATATCAACAGCAGCTATTTCAAAGGTCCATTGATACCCCCTCGGATCCTTGAAATGCCCCCTCCTGAGGAAATCAATACCCAGTATACACGGAGCCCCTGGGCCAGTCACAATAGGGTGTTTTTGCCAGTCTTTGCCAGTGAGGCTTATTTCAGCCTCCAGCACAGTCAATACTTGAGAGCCCCCAGTCACTCCAGAAATATGGAATGATTCTGTCCCTTTATGACTGGAGGGCATTAGAGTGCACTGCGCACCGGTATCCACCAGTGCCTTATATTTCTGTGGTTCTGATGTGCCAGGCCATTGAATCCACACAATCCAATAAACTCTATTATCCCTCTCCCTCCCCTGACCGAGAGCAGGGCCCCTCCATTGATTACATGCGATGACTGGAGCAACTCCACAGGTTGTTCGTCTGTTTTGTAGTTCCCTCACCCGTGCTCGTAGTACAGAATTAGGCTGCTCATGCCACTTCTTCATGTCTTCTCTGTGGTCACGTAGATAACACCACAAGGAAACAAGCGGTGCAATATTAATGTTGTTCCTTGCTAGAGCTGGAAAGCATGTGGGTCTAATAGCTGAGATTTCTGATGGTACAGGTGAGGAGGAGGTTTCATCACATTTAATTAACTGGACTAGTTTGATCAGCTCCTTCATTAGAACTGGTGACCCATACGGGGATTGACCTTCATTAGCTGCTTCTGATACTATAGGGGATCATCATGATTAATGAACTGAGACACTCGCTCTTCCACTTCATACAGTCTGTTCGTTACTTCTGAGATGGCTGAAATGGAGACATGGGTTGGAGGTAACTGCTGTTCAAAGTTTTGCAGTGTAAGAACCAATTAGAAAACTAGGGATCTTCCATCTTGTTCCTCGTACCTTTGAATCGTTGCTGCTCAAGTAATGGTGTACCTTTCTGGTATTGTTTTGGTGAGTTTCTGTCATATGTCATCCTCACTCTCTAAGGATCATGTTCTTGGCAAAGGTTGCTAGGATCAAAATTAAGGTTATACAGCATTTCCACCACAGCTATTTCCCTCAAGTACTGGATGCCTTTTTCAATTGTATCCCACTTCTTCATCAGAGGCTTCAGAATGTCTTTGAAGGGAAGCTTTGCCCACACAGCCACTGACATTTGCTCCCAGATGGTGGCAGCACCATCCATACATCTGTTCATCCCTCTGTCAATAGTTGGTCTCTGAAAATGCCTCCAAGTTAACGAGCTTTGTTACCATCTAGAAACAAGCTACCAGCCCAGCTGTCCCAATAGCGAAGCAACCAGGTAACAAGAGATTTGTTCTGGCGCCGTGTAAACTCTTTCTTGTGCCTTGGATTTCAGTCATCTTCAGGGGTCAACAAATAGTAATAGAGATTTCCTCCTCATCACTCTCTTCTTCATGCCTCTTAACTTTTCCTTTTGCTTTTCTTGGTGCTGATCCAGACCCATCACCTGGATCTTCTGCTGCCTCCTCCTTTGCTTCTTTTTTTCCATTCTAAACTTGAGGACATCCATTTCCATTTCTTGCCTTCCACAGGGGCAACTGATATTGTTACTGGTGCCTCCTGTGACTGATCAGAATTGACTTGGGGATTTCCCTTTTTGGCTTGAACCTTATCTTGGAAACTCTCTTTCCAGAATAGTGTTATATAGAGCATGGTAAGCACAAGCCAAGCTCCAAATAAGTAGTACCCCCTTAGACCTATCTAGGCTGCACCATCCCTGACTCAAATACTGGCTTAGTTTTTTGGGATCCCACAGGTGTTCAAGAGTGAAATCCCATGACATTGCGGTCCCCCACATGTTACTTGTGGTTCATTTCACGTCAGGATTCTAGCATTAAGCCTCCGCGAATCCGACCTGGTCCAGCCGGGGCCCATTTAACTACACGTTCACACCAACAACATGGTGAATAGCTAAATGGCGTTTTATTATGCGTGTTAGCGGTTTAAATAAGCCGCTATCTACTTCGTCTACACCCCTTCTACATATGCATAACCCCTTCTACATATGCATAACCGAGCAGGGGAGGGCCTATCGCGTTACATCCTGAGTGTTCATGCACGCCTAATACAACATCTCCCCCTCCCCATGCTTAACAAAACCATGCCCCATTACAATGCAAGCGCCGATCCTAATCCTAATATATAGAAGTATTAGTCCTTATATAATTTAAACTTTGTCACAGATTATCTATAATGTGAGGTATACAGATTGCAAAGCATGCAGAGATAAGTGGTGCAATGTCTAACAATGTTAGTGGTGTTCTAATCAGTATGTCCAAGGCATCTTTGGTCATATTATCCAGTTCATCCTTCTGCTCAAAGCTTCTTGTATATATGCTGGAACTCCCTTTTCTCATTAAACACTCATTCCATTATACGTTGTAAGCAACCCTTCAAAGTCCTTGCACCCATACCCTTGAGCCAGCAGCAGGAAATCTACTGCAGCTCTATTCTGTAAAACAGTATGCCTGAAAGAAAAGTACTCAACTTTCAATTAGTTTTCCATTTCTCCCAGACCGCCCTTTTGGGTGATCACTATATCAGGTTTTATTTTTCTCGAAGGGACCCATAAATTTTTCCTGATTCACTATCCTTTACTGTGGCATAACCTCTTCGTTCAAAATGATTGATTGCATAATGTGCTGTGCCAATACTTCCGCCTGCTGGGCCACCGGGATCCTACCTCTGTGACCCTCCCCCTCCCCAAGGACACATATGTTGTCCTTCAGGAGACAGTTGGCCCTCTCCACAATTGCTTGTCCCTGGGAATTCCCAGGGATGCCAATCAAGTGAGATATTCCTCAATGCTCGAGCCATTCTTGAGTAGATCGCGAGATGAAGCACGAACCATTGTCTGTCTTGATGTGTCACGGCACACCAAGGACCGCGATGGCAGTGGCCCAGTGTTGCTGAGCTGCAGGGTAGTTAAATGTTAACATAATCATCATCACTCAATCAAAACCTTGACTGATAACGCACTAAACATAAGGTTACATGTAAGGTCATAATTTTTTGAGTTGACATATACACACTCATTCCAGCATTCATTTTAGACAATTCTATAAATGGAAATTTCTACGCTAATGTATTATTACTTATCGACAACTATGAGGTGACAAACCATCAAAAGGAGAGAGAAGGAATACAATAGTGGTAGATGTGATAGGCAGTGCCAGCAGGGCATCCCCTGCTTCAAAGTGCACTTTGCCTTTCTCACCCATCACAGATTCTCTCCTGTTTTAATTCTTGCTAGAGATTGCAAGGTTTTTTTCACATGTGCTCCATATATGCATGGCCAGTGCATGATACAGAACCCAGGTGGAACACCTGCTCTTAAAATAGAACATAACACTATATTAGATCTCCCTACAATACAAACTACTCAGAAAAAGTTATTTACAGCTATAGTCACATATTCTCATTGTTACTTGCTTTACCCTTAGCTCCCTTCTTTTTTTATTTAATTTGTAAGAATTTTCTTGTTGACCTACTACTACATTTACAAAAATCATCTATAGGTAGTAATTCTTGATGCAGTACAGAGTGAGTTTGTTATGGTTTTGCAATTTGGTTGGTGTTGGTATTCCACATCAGAACACCATGCTAATAATGGGAGTAAAGGGGACAAGTTTTTTTTTCTGTGGGCTGCCTTGATGGGCATGTGGGGTGGAGCACCGGAAGGGAAGTGAGGAAGGGGACGGCGTTGCTGGACCGGCTCCCTGCGAGGAGACAACGTGGTCAGAGCTTCCTGCCTTCCACAGCTCCATCGGTGAGATTTGGGACTTGGTATTCTCTTTGTTGAAACTCTCTTGTTGTTTAGTGTTATTAGGTTATTAAACTGCCATTCGTTCTCAGATCACCTTTTTCCTCCCTCATTTTTTTTGTTAGACCTAATCGCAATCTCCCTTCCCTTCCCCTCTCCCGAAACGCACGTGGCCGGGCCGGGCCACGCCGCACTTTGCCGTACCGTACCGTGCCGTGAGAGAAAAGGGGGGGGGGCTTTTGTTCCTGCTGCCCTGGGTTTGTGCACACTGTCCCGGAGTGAGCTCTAGAGAGAACCCCGTGACATTTTTGGTGGAGGATGCGGGCAGAGCTCAGGGCAATGTTTTGGGCAGTAATTAGGAGGTTTTTTTCAGCAGCCCTGTATGTAGGATTGATAGTCCCTAGGTTCCTGTGGTCCTGGCTTAAGGACTTCCTGATGTTGGGGGTAGGGGTAGATTTATTAAGCCGATGGCTGGCAGGGTTAGAGATATCTGCCTGGCTCCTTTCCAGACTAATGAACATCACAGGCACCGTGCTTGAACTGGCTCACGAATGCTCTGAATTCCTTAAGTATGACTGGGGTGTCAATTGGAATACTGTGTTGTTAGTCTCTCTAATTGTAATAGTTTACTATAAATTGCAGAGAGACTTGCAAAGAATAGTGCAGAGAGACTCAGGAAAAGGGCCAGAAGCATCGGGACCCCCAGTATCAGGTAATCTCACCCCTGAACACCAGAGGGACCCTGGGAAATTAATAGAACCCCTGAGTGAGTGTGGGAGATCAGGGGGATCTCAGATCGAATGGCTTATGAAAAAGATAGAGAGTCTCGAGAATGAGATCCAAACCCTAAGGGGAAGGCAACAAGTTAATCCCAGCCGACCACAGGAAGCACCAGCATCAGTGTCAGTCGCCCCAGTGGAAGGCCAGAGATGGGAACGTGTGTCCTCACGTCTGGAACGGATGGAGGAAGTAGAGGAAGATCCTGGTGAGGGACCCTCCCCAAAACCACCGAGAAAGGCAACTCAGAAGACTAACAGACGCGGAGAAGATAGTGATGATGAGGGAAAAGTCACTGCTTCCTCTACTCGTAAACCTCTGAAAATTACAGAAATCCAAAGTGCGAGAAAGGAGTTTGCCCGACTCCCAGGTGAACGCCTTGTCACTTGGCTGCTCCGGTGTTGGGACAATGGGGCCTCCTGCATGTCTCTAAGCTGCGATGAGGCTCGTCAATTAGGAAACATCGCTCGAGACTCATCTATTGATAGAGGGATGTTGTATTAGGCGTAATCGGACCCTCGGCATGTAACATGATAGGCCCTCCCCTGCTGGGTCATGCATATGTAAAAAAGATAAGGATGAAACTGGATACCTATATAAGGGACCCTCACATTCCAATAAACGCCATTTTACCGCTGACCATATTGGTGTAACAAGCAGCTGTGACTTGGTCGGGGCCGTCGATACACATTCACAAAGGGACTTGACTTTCCAGGTTACCAGATCGAGGTAACAAATGGTGCCCCGTGTGAGGCAAAGTCCTGGAGGTGAGTGTGCGACGGCTAAAACCGCGCTGACGGACGCGGTATCCACGGTTCGAGCCCGTGGAAGCACTCTCGGTGGGGTGCAAAGGGGAATGCAGCGCTGCGCCTATCCTACGGCCGATAGTTCGTAGAAGACCAGGAAGACTTCAGGTCTCTGGGTAAATGTATTCCGTCATTAGAGTAGTATTGCAACTTTGTAAAACCTACTATGGTAGGAAAGCTACGCCTTCTAAGAAGGACATTGCAGTCGTCATCAGTTGTCTTGAAAAGGAGAGGGAGCTTTCCTCTCCTCGGGTGATTTTGGATCACAATAAGTGGGACTCTTTAACTTTTTCGCTCTTTGAGCGCGCAATGAATGAGCAAAAAGCTTCTGAGCTCAAAACGTGGGCATTGGTGCTACGGGCATTGAAAACGGCTCGGAAAGAGGGGAAGACTGAAACTCAGGTTGGGACGGCGGAATGTGGGTCGGGAGGCTTTTTCTCTTGCAGATGTGAGGATTTGAAAGACAAAGACAAGGTGGCGCGAGCCATCCCGACCGCACCCATCACTCTGGCTGAACAACAAGCAGATGGCCCCGTCCAGCAGCATTCCACACATTCCACATCCTTATCTCTTGACCAGCAGAAGCCTTCCTCGGAGGCCCCATCACGGTATCCAAAGCAACCTGCGTTCCTTCGCCCATCCTTGGGGGTGGGGAAGGGGAGTGAGCAGGGGCGGGAGGATGGGTCCCTTCCTCGAGATGGGATGTGTTGTGGGTGTGGTTCCGCCCCGGGGGGCGGGGTGGATAAGACTAACCAAGATGGAAGCCAATCCGCATCAGCGGGGGCGGAGGCAGAGGCGTTCCTAATCATCATAACCCTTCCCCAAGAGGGTGGGCTACTGGTCCAGCTCTACCTGGGGGGAGGGAGAGGGGAGAACAAGAGCGACCAAGTCTCGGATTGGTCAAAGATAAGGGAGGCATTCCTTTTTATCGTTAATTGGGGGCCCGGTCAGGGGGCCCCGGGCTCGAGTGGAGCCTCTGAAGCAGAAACAAGACCAGCTGACGAGCGAGCCACGGCAGCCCGAGTTGGAGTCGGTTAAACTCCTGCTGACAACTTGGAGGAGAGGAAGAATGCTGAGGATAAACTGTATTGATTATTGTCATATTGTCACTGTCGTTGTGATTGTTAAATGTTTATGGTATATGAAAGTATAAATGCAAATGGTATATGGAACTGTTAATGTTATAGGGATGTGTAAACATGAATGCTATATGGAAGTGGAATTATTAATGTTACATGGAAGTGTAATTGAGGGTACGAGTAGTGGAATTGTGAAAAACAAAAAACAGCAAAAGGTTACAGAAGAACAGTGAGTTAAAATATTGAATGTGATCTGCTCTAGCCAGAGAAGTTTAAGTGCCAGCAAGAGAACGCAAACCCCCGCGCTGCCCCCCCTCACTGCTTACTCCCCCCCTGCCCCTCGGCTCCGCCGCTTGTGAAAGTAAACAAATCGTTACTTCCGAATGGGGACAAAGCAAGACATTAGAAGTATCTCTTGCTAGTCGGAGCAAGAATGTCTTCATTTTCTCCCAATAATATACACATTTAGGGGACTAGGGTAGGGACTTGGACAAATTTGTTGATGGAGCTTGAAATTGTATGGAGGGGGAATTGTGGTGGAGTTGGATGGAACGGTGGCAGCTTTACTAGAGCAGGTCCTGAAGATCCCAGGATGAGTTTTGCCCGTAGTGGGCTGAATGCAATGTGCACACAGCAGTGCAAAGGTATTTGTTTTCTGACAGTTTCAGGTGCATCTCACTCTGTACTGCATCAAGAATTACTATACTACCCATAGATGATTTTTGTAACTATAGTAGGAGTAGGTCAACAAGAAAAAGCTTACCAATTAAAAGAAAAAAGAAGAAAGCTAAGGGTGAAGCAAGTAACAATAGAAATAAGTGACTATACCTGTTAATAACTTTTCTGAGTAGTTTGTATTGTAGAGAGATCTAATATAGTGGTTTGTTATCTTTTAAGAGCAGGTGTTCCACCTGGGCTCTGTATCATGCACTGGCCATGCATATATGGAGTACATGTGAAAAAAAAAAAAAAAAAAAAAAACCTGCACAGGAGAGAATCTGTGATGGGTGAGAAAGGCAAAGTGCACTTTGAAGCAGGGGACGCCCTGCAGGCACTGCCTATCGCATCCACCACTACTGTGTTCCTTCTCTCTCCTTTTGGTGGTTTGCCACCTCATAGTTGTCGATTAGTAATAATACATTAGCTTAGAAATTTTCATTTATAGAATTGTCTAAAATGAATGCTGGAATGAGTGTGTATATGTCAACTCAAAAAATTATGACGTTACATGTAATCTTCTGTTTAGTGTATTACCAGTGAAGGTTTTGATTGAGTGATGGTTATGTTAACATTTAAGTCCCCTGCAGCTCAGCGACACTGGGCCACTGCCATCGTGGTCCTTGGTGTGCTGCGACACATCAAGACAGACAATGGCTCGTGCTTCATCTCGAGATCTACTCAAGGAGCATTGGGGAATATCTCACTCGACGGGCATCCCTGGGAATTCCCAGGGACAAGCATTGTGGAAAGGACCAACCGTCTCCTGAAGGACAAGATACGTGTCCTTGGGGAGGGGGAGGGTCACAGAGGTAGGATCCTGGTAGCCCAACAGGCAGAAGTATTGGCACAGCACATTATGCAATCAATCATTTTGAACGAAGAGGTTATGCCGCAGTAAAGGACAGAGAATCAGGAAAAATTTTATGGATCCCATCGAGAAAAGTAAAATCTGATGCAGTGATCACCCAAAAGGGCGGTCTGGGAGAAACAGAAAACTAATCGAAAGCTGAGTACTTTTCTTTCAGGCATGCTGTTTTACAGAATAGAGCTGCAGTAGATTTCCTGCTGCTGGCTCAAGAGGCACAGGTGCAAGGACTTTGAATGAGAAAATGGAGTTCCAGCAGATATATGAGAAGCTTTGCGCAGAAGGATGAACTGTATAATATAGCCCAAGATGCCTTGAAAATACTAAATACAGAACCACTAACATTATTACACGCTGCACCACATACCTCTGCATGTTTACGTCACTTTTTAAATAACTCACCACAAAAATTTATATAAGTACTAACACTTTTATATATTAGGATTAGGATCGGCGCTTGCATTGTAACGGGGCATGGTTTTGTTAAGCATGGGGAGAGGGAGATGTTGTATTAGGCGTAATCGGACCCTCGGCATGTAACGTGATAGGCCCTCCCCTGCTGGGTCATGCATATGTAAAAAAGATAAGGATGAAACTGGATACCTATATAAGGGACCCTCACATTCCAATAAACGCCATTTTACCGCTGACCATATTGGTGTAACAAGCAGCTGTGACTTGGTCGGGGCCGTCGATACACATTCACAAAGGGACTTGACTTTCCAGGTTACCAGATCGAGGTAACAGAGGGATCAGCAGATGTCTCGTTGGAGTCGCCAATCTCTGGGAGAGGATTCTATCAGCTGTAAAGGCAACCGGTCTTCTCAAAAGTGATTTGGAGCCTGTACTGGAAAAATGGAGTACAGGTGAGGAAGGTATCCAGTACCTGAGAGAAATGGCTGGGGCAGAAATGCTGTTTGATCCCATGTTTGTCCCTGGGGACCCAGAGGATTACCATGACCCAGAAAAGGTGAGCGGTACTCCGGAAATATGCAAGAAACTCATACGGTCAGCACCAGGGAAGTATTCCAGTGTACTATTAACGAACTCTAACAGGTATGATGAGCTGGATAGGAGACCTGAAATTTTTGAGCTCATCCTTTCACTGCAAAATATCGAATACTCACTACTGCCACACCGTACCACCATCGCAGCCATCTGTAAAATGGTGGATAGAATGGACCAAATGGAGAGAAGACAGGACAACATGCAGAAGAGCTGGTCTGCGGCAAGGAACCACAGTGAACCTGTGGCAGTCTCAGCTGTCAGACGCAAACGCACACCTGTCCGAGGACCGCAGTGAGCCTATGTCACGTGGTGCCATGTGGAAGTACCTGCGTGACCATGGAGAGGATATGAAGAAGTGGCATGACGAACCCAATTTTGTACTGCGAGCACGGGTAAGAAAATTACAAAAGAGGTCAGCCACTACTGAGGTTGCCTCTACCGCCTCAGACAACCAATAGAGGGGCCCTGCCCTCAGCCAGGGGGGGAAGAGGGATAATAGAGTGTATTGGACTGTGTGGATTCGGTGGCCTGGCACATCCGAACCACAAAAATATAAAGCACTGGTGGATACTGGTGCACAGTGCACTCTGATACCCTCAGGTTTCGAAGGGACAGAACGGATACATATACATGGGGTGACTGGGGGTTCGCAGGAACTGTCTGTACTGGAGGCCGAGATAAGCCTCACTGGTAGAGACTGGCAGAAACATCGTATAGTGACTGGCCAGGGGGCTCCTTGCATACTTGGAATAGATTACCTAAGAAGGGGACATTTCAAGGACCCCAAAGGATACAGATGGGCTTTTGGAATAGCTGCTATAGAAACAGACAATATTAAGCAGCTGTCTGATTTGCCTGGCCTATCAGAGGACCCGTCTGCTGTGGGGTTACTACGGGTGGAAGAACAACGGGTACCAATTGCCACGAGAACAGTACACAGACGACAGTACCGTACTAACAGGGATTCCTTGCTCCCTATCCATAAGCTCATTCAACAACTAGAAAGTCAGGGAGTAATTAGTAAGACCCATTCACCCTTCAATAGCCCCATATGGCCAGTGCGCAAAGCCAGTGGAGAATGGAGGCTGACAGTGGACTATCGTGGCCTTAATGAGGTCACACCCCCATTGAGTGCTGCAGTGCCAGACATGTTGGAACTCCAGTATGAACTGGAATCGAAAGAGGCAAAATGGTATGCCACCATTGATATTGCCAATGCATTTTTCTCTGTCCCTTTGGCCACAGAGTGTAGGCCACAGTTTGCCTTTACTTGGAGGGGTGTTCAGTACACTTGGAATCGTTTGCCCCAGAGGTGGAAACACAGCCCGACCATCTGCCATGGGCTGATCCAAGCCACATTGGAACAGGGCGGTGCTCCAGAGCACCTGCAGTATATAGATGATATCGTTGTGTGGGGTGATACAGCGACGGAGGTTTTTAAAAAAGGAGAACGGATAATCCAGATCCTCCTGTCTGCTGGTTTCGCTATTAAGCGAGACAAAGTGAAGGGCCCTGCCCAAGAAATCCAGTTTCTTGGGGTGAAATGGCAAGATGGGCGTCGCCACATCCCAACTGATGTGATCAACAAAATTACTGCAATGTCTGCGCCCACTGACAAAAAAGAGACACAGTCCTTCCTGGGTGTGGTAGGCTTCTGGAGGATGCATATCCCAAATTATAGCCTCATTGTGAGCCCCCTCTATCAGGTGACCCGAAAGAAGAATAGCTTCGCGTGGGGCCCTGAACAGCAGCAGGCCTTTGAGCAAATCAAGCAAGAGATAGCCCGTGCTGTGGCCCTGGGGCCAGTACGGATGGGACAGGATGTGAAGAACATCCTTTACACGGCTGCTGGGGAGAAAGGTCCCACTTGGAGCTTGTGGCAGAGAACCTCAGATGAGACCCGAGGCCGACCCCTAGGATTCTGGAGTAGAGCATACAGGGGGTCGGAAGAGGGCTACACTCCAACTGAGAAGGAAATCCTAGCCGCATATGAAGGGGTCCGGGCTGCCTCTGAGGTAATTGGCACTGAAACACAGCTTCTCTTGGCACCTCGACTTCCAGTGCTGAATTGGATGTTTAAAGGGCAGGTTCCCTCCACTCACCATGCCACAGATGCCACATGGAGTAAGTGGGTTGCACTAATCACACAGCGGGCCCGGATGGGGAACCTCAACCATCCAGGGATCCTAGAAGTGATCATGGACTGGCCCGAAGGTAAAAAGTTTGAAGCACCACCAGCAGAAGAGGTGTCACGTGCCAAAGAGGCTCCCCCGTACAATGAACTTCCGGAAAACGAAAAGAAGTTCGCCCTGTTCACTGATGGATCGTGCCGCATTGTTGGGAAACATCGCAGATGGAAGGCTGCAGTGTGGAGCCCCACACGACAAGTTGCAGAGGCCACGGAAGGAAGAGGAGAATCGAGTCAATTTGCAGAGGTAAAGGCTGTCCAGCTGGCCCTAGACATTGCTGAGCGGGAGAAATGGCCAGTGCTTTACCTCTATACTGACTCATGGATGGTGGCCAATGCCTTATGGGGGTGGTTGCAGCAATGGGAGCAAAACAACTGGCAGCGGAAAGGTAAACCTATTTGGGCCGCTGAACTATGGAAGAACATTGCTGCCCGAATAAAGAACATGGTCCTAAAGGTGCGTCACGTAGATGCCCACGTGCCCAAGAGTCGAGCAACAGAGGAGCAACAAAATAACCACCAGGTAGATCGAGCTGCCAGAATTGAGGTGGCTGAGATAGACCTGGATTGGCAGAATAAGGGAGAGTTATTCCTAGCTCGGTGGGCCCATGAGACCTCAGGCCATCAAGGCAGAGATGGAACACATAAGTGGGCTAGAGACCGAGGGGTGGACATAACTATGGATGCTATTGCGCAGATCATCCATGATTGTGACACCTGTGCCATGATCAAACAGGCCAAGAGGATGAGACCTCTCTGGAGGGAAGGGCGATGGGAAAAGTATAAATATGGGGAGGCATGGCAGATTGATTATATCACCTTGCCAAAGACTCGTAATGGTAAGCATTATGTACTCACCATGGTGGAGGTAACCACCGGGTGGCTTGAGACATATGCAGTACCCCATGCCACTGCCAGAAACACCATATTAGGCCTAGAGACACAAATCCTGTGGCGACATGGCACCCCAGAGAGGATCGAATCAGACAATGGGACTCATTTCAAAAATTCACTGGTGAGCACTTGGGCCAAAGAACATGGCATTGAATGGATCTATCACATCCCCTATCACGCACCAGCTGCTGGTAAGATCGAGCGCCACAACGGTTTGCTGAAAACCACGCTGAAAGCGATGGGTGGTGGAACATTTAAGAACTGGGAGAAACATCTAGCAGAAGCCACCTGGCTGGTAAACACCCGAGGATCAGCCAACCGAGACGGCCCTACACAGGCCAACTCCCTGCGTACCGTGGAGGGAGACAAGGTTCCTGTGGTGCATGTAAAGAATATGTTGGGAAAAGCGGTTTGGGTCCTTCCAGCCTCTGGAAAGGGGAGGCCCCTCCGTGGAACTGTCTTTGCACAGGGACCTGGGTGCACCTGGTGGGTGATGCAGAAGGATGGGGATGTTCAGTGTGTGCCACAGGGAAATTTGATGCTGGGGGAGTGCAGCCTGTGATTCCATGTGTGTGTATATATATATATATATATATATATATATATATATATATATCTGTATGTACATATGTAATTCATGTTAACTACTGTTCTGTTTATATGTTGATAAAAGTTAGGCATGATGTGATGATGTGTAATAAGGGGTGGAATGTTATGGTTTTGCAATTTGGTTGGTGTTGGTATTCCACATCAGAACACCATGCTAATAATGGGAGTAAAGGGGACAAGTTTTTTTTTCTGTGGGCTGCCTTGATGGGCATGTGGGGTGGGGCACCGGAAGGGAAGTGAGGAAGGGGACGGCGTTGCTGGACCGGCTCCCTGCGAGGAGACAACGTGGTCAGAGCTTCCTGCCTTCCACAGCTCCATCGGTGAGATTTGGGACTTGGTATTCTCTTTGTTGAAACTCTCTTGTTGTTGTTTAGTGTTATTAGGTTATTAAACTGCCATTCGTTCTCAGATCACCTTTTTCCTCCCTCATTTTTTTTGTTAGACCTAATCGCAATCTCCCTTCCCTTCCCCTCTCCCGAAACGCACGTGGCCGGGCCGGGCCACGCCGCACTTTGCCGTACCGTACCGTGCCGTGAGAGAAAAGGGGGGGGGGCTTTTGTTCCTGCTGCCCTGGGTTTGTGCACACTGTCCCGGAGTGAGCTCTAGAGAGAACCCCGTGACAGAGTTGCACCCATATCTGCCAGAAAACAAATACCTTTGCACTGCTGTGTGCACGTTGCATTCAGACCACTGAAGGTAAAACTCATCTTGGGATCTTCAGGTTCCGCTCCAGTACAGCTGCCACCGTTCCTAACTCCCCCACTACAATTCCCCCTCCATACAATTTCCAAGCTCCATCAACAAGTCCGTCCAAGTCCCCCACCCTAGTTCCCTAAATGTGTATATTATTGAGAGAAAATGAAGACATTCCTGCCCGAACTAGCAGGAGACCTTCAGAGGTGCAAACAGTTCAGCAGACAAGGAGGGAGAAAAACCAAAAGACTGTATCAATTCCTGCCAGACAGACCTTCTTGGCATGATCACGGGACGTCTAGCTTGTGCGCCTGGCATAGGTGTGAGCAGATACTATAAAGACCATTGGCAAGACCCGCCAAAACTGAGGCGGCTTGGAGTGAGTGGCAAGAAACCATGGGTTCATGTATGAGCAAGGAGCAAATGACGAATACAGAAGAGCATACAGCGGATAGCCAAATCGTGGAAGAGGAGCAGAGGGAGCAGACCGCAGATTTTCAAATCACGGACACCCCCATAACCTACGCGTGGAACCCGCTCTATGACATCCCAGCCTGGAGCAGACAAGGAAGACGACCTGTGCAGAGGGAGGTGAACCCCAACATCAATTGGCATCTCACGGAGGAATGGTTCCATGGCAGGATGGGAGCAGGGCGCAGTGGGCGGCACATTGCTGAGCAGCTGATGACGCCGTACTGCACTGTGATGAGGGCTCCCGATGGCTCCTTCCTTGTTAGGGAGAGCGGGACATTCATTGGGGACTATGTCCTGTCCATCTGGAGCAATGGAGAGGTGCAGCACTGACGCATCCAATGGTGGCAGGATGCCAGCAGCCACATAAGTACTTTCTCATTAATAACCGAATATTTGACAGCCTTTACGACCTCATCTCCTATTACCGGGAGACACCGCTGAGGTACAACAACACAGATACGAGACTGACAGAGCCTGTGCCTCGTTCCAATGCTTGTAACAAAGACTGGGTGCCGCAGGACGGCACCGGATGCACGAGCGCAGCTGGGGTCCCACTTATGGGTCACACATATGGGTCTGTGTTCACAGCTATGGGATTGGGGTCACACTTATGGGGCTGGAGATGCAGTTATGGATCTGAAGCCCCACTGATGGGGCTGGGGTCACACTAAGGAACACAGTTATGGGGTTTTAGGTCCCACTTATGGGTCCAGCTCCCCAACTTATGGGCCCAGCCCCCCACTTATGGGTCTGAGTCCCCACTTATGGGTCTGGGCCCCAACTTATGGGTCTGTGGTCCCACTTATGGGTCTGTCCCCCCACTTACAGGTCCCACTTATGTGTCTCAGGTCTCACTTATGGGTCCAGCCCCCCACTTATGGGTTTGATTCCCCCCCAACTTATGGGTCCCACTTATGGGTTCAATCTCCCACCACTAATGGGTCCCACTTATTGGTCCAGCCCCCCACTTATGGGTCTGAGTCCCCACTTATGGGTCTGGGTCCCCACTTATGGGTCTGTGGGCCCACTTATGGGTCTGTCCTCCCACTTACGGGTCCCACTTATGTGTCTCAGGTCTCACTTATGGGTCCAGCCCCCCACTTATGGGTCTGTGGCCCCACTTATGGGTCCAGCCCCCCACTTATGGGTTTGATTCCCCCCCAACTTATGGGTCCCACTTATGGGTTCAATCTCCCACCACTTATGGGTCCCACTTATTGGTCCAGCCCCCCACTTATGGGTCCGATTCCCCTCCAACTTATGGGTCCCGCTTATGGGTTCGAACTGCCACCACTTATGGGCCCCACTTATGGGTCCAGCCCCCCACTTATGGATCATACTTATGGGTCCAAGCTCCCCCCCTCCCACTGTCCCATCCCACTTATGGGTCTCTGGCCCCACTTATGGGTTCGGTCCCCCCCCCCACTTATGGGTCCAGCCCCCCACTTATGGGTCCCACTTATGGGGCTGGACCCCCACTTATGGGGCTGGGGATGCAGTTATGGCTCTGTGGTCTCACTTATGGGGTCTGGCCCCCCACTTATGGGTCCCTCTTATGGGTCCAGCCCCCCAACTTATGGGCACCACTTATGGGTCTTGCCCCACATACCCATTGTTGCCCTCCATGTTGCTCTCTTGCTCCAGCTCCTTTGGGTCTGGACCCCCACTTATGGGTCACACTTATTGGGCTGTGTTCCCACTTATGGGGCTGGGGTCCCCATTGGCCCCTATGGGGTCACACTTATGGGGTCCCCACATACGGGTCCAACCCCCCACTTATGGGTCCCACTTACGGGTCCAGCCCCCCACTTATGGGTCCCACTTATGCGTCTGGCCCCACATACCCGTCATTGCCCTTCACGTTGCTCTCCTGCTCCAAAATCCACGTTTTTAAGCCCAAAATCCACCCTCCCCCCCCCCCCCGCCCCATATTATTTCCCTTTTGAAGCACAAAAAAAGACCAAAAAATGCCATTTTTAAGCCCAAAATAAGACCCCCCCCCCATATTACATATGGTGTTTGAAGACCCCAAAAACCTCATTTTTAAGCTCAAAATAAGCCCCCAAATCCTTGTTTTTAAGCCCAAAATCCACCTTCCCTCCCCATATTAAATGACCCATTTTGAAGCACAAAAAAGACCCCAAAGCCCCGTTTTCCCGTTTTTAAGCCCAAAATCCACCCTCAGCCCTCATCGTGTTGTACCTCTAATACCCTACAAAAAAAAAAACCCAAAAGCACTCCCCAAATGACCCAAAATCCCCCATTTTAAGCCCCAAATCCACTACCCCCTATATTATATACCCCCTTTTGAAGCACGAAAGAAGACCCAAAAATGCTGTTTTTAAGCCCAAAATCCATCCCCCCCCCCCCCCCCCCATATTACATAGGGTGTTTGAAGACCAAAAAACCCCATTTTTTAGCCCAAAATGACCTAAAATCCCCGTTTTTAAGCCCAAAACCCACCCTCCCCCGCCGCTATATTATATACCCCCTTTTGAAGCACAAAAAAAGACCCAAAAATGCTGTTTTTAAGCCCAAAATAAGACCCCCCCCCCGTATTACATAAGGTGTTTGAAGACCAAAAAACCCCGTTTTTAAGCACAAAAAAGCCCCCAAATCCACGTTTTTAAGCCCAAAATCCACTGCCCCCCCACCCATTTATTATATAATCCCTTTTGAAGCACAAAAAAAGACCCAAAAATGCCATTTTTAAGCCCAAAATCCACCCTCCACCCCCATATTAAAAACCAGAATTGAAGCCCCCCAAAAGCCCCCCAAACCTTGTTTTTAAGCCCAAAATACACCCCCCCCCCCCCGCCAACTGACACGGGTTACTTAGATTTACCTATGCCCGTGACAGGGGAAGCCACCCCACGGCCCCCCCCCCGGGGCCCGGAAAGGAGGGGGAAAAGGGGAGTGGGATAAAACAGCGACAATCTAAGGAGGAAAAGCTTATTTTACTAAATATGATATCGAAATACAAGTGTCATGGTTTTGTAATTTTGTAATTTTGCTATCAGTATTCCACATCATAACATCATGTCAAGTATGGATACTTCTGTTGAATGTGCAGTCCACAGAAGAAGACTACATATCCCAGAGAACAACAGGAGTAACAATAAGTCACGGGACCAGGACTCTATATAATCTCGTTCCCAGGCTGGAGTGCCCTCCTTCTTCTCTCGAACTTCTCGGAGAGTGGGAAGCGTTCCAGCCGTGTCGCCTAGAGTTCACAGTAGGCCTCTCGGTTTTCGGAGACTCTCTCTCTCTCTGTTTCGTTCGATTTGTTAGCCTTAATTATATTATATTGTGTTATCTTGTATTTCGATATCATATTTAGTAAAATAAGTTTTTCCTCCTTAGATTGTCGCTGTTTTATCCCACTCCCCTTTTCCCCCTCCTTTCCGGGCCCCGGGGGGGGGGGCGTGGGGTGGCTTCCCCTGTCACGGGCATAGGTAAATCTAAGTAACCCGTGACAGATTTTTTGGTGGAGAATGCGGGCATAGAGCTTTTTAGCTTTTAGAACAACTCTCTCTTTGCTCTTAAAGAGCTTCGTTACGGGAGTGTTGGGAGTGTTATCTTTCCGTAGCTGCTCACGGAGAACGTGACCTTGAAATACCAGACAAATTGTCAACATTAAGGGCTGCTGCACATTCTCAGCACTGCTATCTAACTTTTGTGTAGAAAACAAAGGGATTTCTTTCTCCCTTAGAGCAAAGCTAGCTAGCTCTGACTTTTACAGAGCCTGCCAGCTATGAATCCACTCTTCATCCCAGTTGCTCTGTTTAAGGGATTGAAAGCAATTATGATCTTCTTAAAGTATTGGTCAACTATTAACACCATAATTTGGTGTTGTGGAATTGTGCAGACATATAGCCTAATAAGGTGGATACTGATGGAGACACCTGCCTGGTACTTTTACGAGATGTGGCCAGATGGAACAGGCAATTTTACAAATACTTGCATCCCAGATGGAACAGGCAATTTTACAAACACCACCATGTTTAATTCATTGTACAGGCTAAAAAAACCCTTTCTATTTAGGTTGTACTCTCAGATTTCCACACGCTTTTCAATAACTGAGATAGGGTTCATACTTGCATTCATGTTATCACTATCAATGCATGCATATATGTTCCTATGCATTCGTTCTATGCGGAAGTCTCCTCCAGAACCAGAGAATGATGACTGGCAGGGAATATGGAAAGGTTTAGGAAAAGTCTTAGAAGCATGGGGACCCGCAGTGTCATGGGATTTCACTCTTGAACACCTAAGGGACCCTAAGAAATTAAGTGAGTATTTGGGTCAGAGATCTAAGGAGGTAAACCTTATGTGGGGTTTGGCTTATGCATACCGTGCTTTGTATCATACTATTCTGGAGAGAGAGAGTTTCCGATCTGAGATTCAAGCCCAAGTTAATTCTGATCAGTCACAGGAGGCATCAGTAGCAATATCAGTTGCCCCTGTGGAAGGCAAGAAATGGAAACGGGTGTCCATGCGTCTAGAACGAAAAGAAGGAGAAGCACAGGGGGGGGCAGCAGAAGACCCAGGTGCCGGGCATGGAGCAGTACCGAAAAAAGCAAAGGCAAAAACCAAGAGGCATGAAGAAGAGACTGATGATGAGGAGGAAATCACCTATTGTCGACCTCTGAAGCTGACTGAAATCCAAGGCTCAAGAAAGGAGTTCACACGGCGTCAAGATGAAGGTATCCTTGCTTGGTTGCTTCGCTGCTGGGACAACGGGGCCAACAGCTTGTCTCTAGATGGTAATGAAGCTCGCCAACTAGGAAGCATTGCCCAAGATGCAGGTATCGACAGAGGGATTAGCAGATGTTCGGATGGAGCTGCCACTCTCTGGTTGCGGCTGTTAGAAGCCGTGAGAGAAAGGTACCCCTATAAGGATGCTTTGAAGCCTAAATTTGATAGTTGGAATACCGTCCAAAAAGGTATTCAGCGCCTGAGGGAATTGGCCATGGCGAAAATGTTGTACAGCCCTGATCCAAGCGAAGTTGACCCTGAGTGAGGGCCGATCCTGACATGTGGCAGAAAATCACAAGTACAGCACCAGAGAGAATTGCACAGTCATTGGTATCAGGATCTAAAGGATTCGTGGACAGATGGCCCCGAGTTGTTGAGCTGATTATAATGCTTCAAACCACCGATCAGCAGCTCCCCCAACTGCATGCCGCTGTTTCTGCCATCTCACGGCTAGAAAACCGAGTAGATGAAATGTGCAAGAAATTGTTTCCATCAACTAATTGTAATGATCCCGTAATAGTATCAGAAACAACTGATGAAGGTCAATCCTCGTACGTGCCACCAGGTCTAATGAAGGATCTGATCAAACTAGTCCAGTCCTACTCCCCACCTGCATCATCAAAAGTCTCAGCTGTTAAACGCACACGCTTCCCAGCTCGAGCAAAGAACAACAGTACGATTGCACCGCGTGTTTCCATGTGGCGCTACCTACGTGACCGTGGAGAAGACATGAGGAAGTGGCATGATCAGCCCACGTCTGCACTACGAGCACGGGTGAAAGAACTACTAGACATACCAACCACCAGTGGAGTTGCTCCAGTCATCACAGGTAACCAATAGAGGGGCCCTGCCCTCAGTCAGGGGAGGGAAAGGGATAATAGAGTTTATTGGACTGTGTGGATTCGATGGCCTGGCACATCAGAACCACAGGAATATAAGGCGCTGGTGGATACCGGTGCACAGTGCACCCTAATGCCCTCCAGTCATGAAGGGACAGAATCAATCCATATTTCTGGAGTGACTGGGGGCTCTCAAGAATTGACTGTGCTGGAGGCTGAAATAAGCCTCACTGGCAAAGACTAGCAAAAACATCCTATTGTGACTGGCCCAGGGGCTCCATGTATACTGGGTATTGATTACCTCAGAAGGGGGCATTTCAAGGATCCTAAGGGGTATCGATGGGCCTTTGGGATAGCTGCTGTAGACATGGACAACATTAAGCAGCTGTCTGTTTTGCCCGGCCTGTCAGAGGACCCGTCTGTTGTGGGGCTGTTACGAGTAAAAGAGCAGCAGGTACCGATTGCTACAAAGACAGTGCACAGACGACAGTATCGCACCAACAGGGATTCCTTGCTTCCCATTCATGATTTGATTCGCCAGTTGGAGAATCAGGGAGTGATCAGTAAAACTCACTCACCTTTTAACAGCCCCATATGGCCAGTGCGTAAAGCCAGTGGAGAATGGAGGCTGACAGTAGACTACCGTGGCCTGAATGAGGTCACACCCCCATTGAGCGCTGCTGTGCCGGACATGTTGGAACTCCAGTACGAGCTGGAGTCAAAAGCAGCCAAATGGTATACCACCATTGACATTGCCAATGCCTTCTTTTCTATTCCTTTGGCCGCAGAATGCAAGCCACAGTTTGCCTTCACCTGGAGGGGCATTCAGTATACTTGGAACCGTTTGCCCCAGGGGTGGAAACACAGCCCAACCATTTGCCATGGGTTGGTCCAAACTGTACTGGAACAGGGTGGTGCTCCTGAACACCTGCAGTACATTGATGACATTGTTGTGTGGGGCGATACAGCAGAAGAAGTTTTCACAAAAGGAGAGCAGATAATCCGGATTCTTCTACAAGCTGGCTTTGCTATTAAGCGAAGCAAAGTAAAAGGACCTGCCCAGGAAATTCAGTTCTTAGGTATAAAGTGGCAGGATGGACGTCGTCACATCCCAGCAGATGTGATCGACAAAATCACTGCCATGTCTCCACCAACTAGCAAGAAAGAGACACAATCTTTCCTGGGTGCAGTGGGCTTTTGGAGGATGCACATTCCAAACTACAGCCTCATTGTAAGCCCCCTTTATCAGGTAACGCGGAAGAAGAATTATTTTGCATGGGGCCCTCAGCAGCAGCAGGCTTTTTAACAGATTAAACAAGAAATAGCCCGTGCCGTGGCCCTGGGGCCAGTACGGACTGGACAGGATGTAAAGAACATCCTCTATACTGCTGCTGGAGAGAAAGGCCCCACTTGGAGTTTGTGGCAAAGAGCCTCAGGAGAGACCCGAGGCCGACCCCTGGGATTCTGGAGTCGATCATATAAGGGGTCTGAAGAGTGCTACACTCCAACTGAGAAGGAGATCTTAGCCGCGTATGAGGGGGTTCGGGCTGCTTCCGAAGTAGTCGGGACTGAAACACAGCTCCTTTTGGCACCTCGACTGCCAGTGCTGAACTGGATGTTCAAAGGACAGGTTCCCTCCACCCATCATGCTACCGATGTCACCTGGAGCAAGTGGATTACGCTGATTACACAGCGAGCGCGAATGGGAAACCTCAATCGTCCAGGAATCCTAGAGGTAATCATGGACTGGCCTGAAGATAAAAAGTTTGGAACATCACCAGCAGAAGAGGTATCACGTGCTAAAGAGGCCCTACCATACAACGAATTACCAGAAAATGAAAAGAAATATGCCCTATTCACTGACGGATCATGTCGCATTGTAGGGAAGCATCGCAAATGGAAAGCTGCTGTGTGGAGCCCCACACGACAGGTTGCAGAGGCCACTGAAGGTAAGGGAGAATCAAGTCAGTTTGCAGAGGTAAAGGCTGTCCAGCTGGCCTAAGAAGATCATAATTGCTTTCAATCCCTTAAACAGAGCAACTGGGATGAAGAGTGGATTCATAGCTGGCAGGCTCTGTAAAAGTCAGAGCTAGCTAGCTTTGCTCTAAGGGAGAAAGAAATCCCTTTGTTTTCTACACAAAAGTTAGATAGCAGTGCTGAGAATGTGCAGCAGCCCTTAATGTTGACAATTTGTCTGGTATTTCAAGGTCACGTTCTCCGTGAGCAGCTACGGAAAGATAACACTCCCAACACTCCCGTAACGAAGCTCTTTAAGAGCAAAGAGAGAGTTGTTCTAAAAGCTAAAAAGCTCTATGCCCGCATTCTCCACCAAAAAATCTGTCACGAGTTACTTAGATTTACCTATGCCCGTGACAGGGGAAGCCACCCCACGCCCCCCCCCCCGGGGCCCGGAAAGGAGGGGGAAAAGGGGAGTGGGATAAAACAGCGACAATCTAAGGAGGAAAAACTTATTTTACTAAATATGATATCGAAATACAAGATAACACAATATAATATAATTAAGGCTAACAAATCGAACGAAACAGAGAGAGAGAGAGTCTCCGAAAACCGAGAGGCCTACTGTGAACTCTAGGCGACACGGCTGGAACGCTTCCCACTCTCCGAGAAGTTCGAGAGAAGAAGGAGGGCACTCCAGCCTGGGAACGAGATTATATAGAGTCCTGGTCCCGTGACTTATTGTTACTCCTGTTGTTCTCTGGGATATGTAGTCTTCTTCTGTGGACTGCACATTCAACAGAAGTATCCATACTTGACATGATGTTATGATGTGGAATACTGATAGCAAAATTACAAAATTACAAAACCATGACACCCCCATATTAAATTCCATATTTGAAGACTGTCAAAACTAATTTTGGAGCCCAAAAGAAGACCCAAAATCCGCGTTTTTCAGCGCAAAATCCTCCCACCCCCGCTGCTATGTTATATACCCCCTTTTGAAGCACAAAAAGTGTTACCTCCGATCTGGTAACCTGGAAAGTCAAGTCCCTTTGTGAATGTGTATCGACGGCCCCGACCAAGTCACAGCTGTTTGTTACACCATTATGGTGAGCTGTAAAATGGCGTTTATTGGAATGTGAGGGTCCCTTATATAGGTATCCAGTTTCATCCTTATCTTTTATACATATGCATGACCCAGCAGGGGAGGGCCTATCACGTTACATCCCGAGGGTCCGATTTCGCCTAATACAACATCTCCCTCTCCCCATGCTTAACAAAACCATGCCCCGTTACAACGCAAGCGCCAATCCTAATCCTAGTATATAAAAGTGTTAGTACTTATATAAATTTTTGTGGTGAGTTATTTAAAAAGTGACGTAAACATGCAGAGGTATGTGGTGCAGTGTGTAATAATGTTAGTGTTTCTTTAGTTAGTATTTTCAAGGCATCTTGGGCTATATTATACAGTTCATCCTTCTGCTCAAAGCTTCTCATATATCTGCTGGAACTCCATTTTCTCATTCAAAGTCCTTGCACCTGTGCCTCTTGAGCCAGCAGCAGGAAATCTATTGCAGCTCTTTTCTGTAAAACAGCATGCCTGAAAGAAAAGTACTCAGCTTTCGATTAGTTTTCTGTTTCTCCCAGACCGCCCTTTTGGGTGATCACTGCATCAGGTTTTACTTTTCTCGATGGGACCCATAAAATTTTTCCTGATTCTCTGTCCTTTACTGCGGCATAACCTCTTCGTTCAAAATGATTGATTGCATAATGTGCTGTGCCAATACTTCAGCCTGCTGGGCTATTGGGATCCTACCACTGTTACCTTTCCCTCCCCAAGGACACGTATCTTGTCCTTCAGGAGACGGTTGGCCCTTTCCACAATGCTTGTCCCTGGGAATTCCCAGCGATGCCCGTCGAGTGAGATATTCCCCAATGCTCCTTGAGTAGATCTTGAGATGAAGCACGAGCCATTGTCTGTCTTGATGTGTCGCAGCACACCAAGGACCATGATGGCAGTGGCCCAGTGTCGCTGAGCTGCAGGGGACTTAAATGTTAACATAATCATCATCACTCAATCAAAACCTTGACTGATAATGCGCTAAACATAAGGTTACATGTAACGTCATAATTTTTTGAGTTGACATATACACACTCATTCCAGCATTCATTTTAGACAATTCTATAAATGAAAATTTCTAAGCTAATGTATTATTACTTATCGACAACTATGAGGTGACAAACCACCAAAAGGAGAGAGAAGGAACACAGTAGTGGTGGATGCGATAGGCAGTGCCTGCAGGGCGTCCCCTGCTTCAAAGTGCACTTGCCTTTCTCACCCATCACAGATTCTCTCCTGTGCAGGGCTTTTTTCACATGTACTCCATATATGCATGGCCAGTGCATGATACAGAGCCCAGGTGGAACACCTGCTCTTAAAAGATAACAAACCACTATATTAGATCTCTCTACAATACAAACTACTCAGAAAAGTTATTAACAGGTATAGTCACTTATTTCTATTGTTACTTGCTTCACCCTTAGCTTTCTTCTTTTTTCTTTTAATTGGTAAGCTTTTTCTTGTTGACCTACTCCTACTATAGTTACAAAAATCATCTATGGGTAGTATAGTAATTCTTGATGCAGTACAGAGTGAGATGCACCTGAAACTGTCAGAAAACAAATATCTTTGCACTGCTGTGAGCACATTGCATTCAGCCCACTACGGGCAAAACTCATCCTGGGATCTTCAGGACCTGCTCTAGTACAGCTGCCACCGTTCCATCCAACTCCACCACCAGAATTCCCCCTTGGAAATTCCCCACAATTTCCAAGCTCAATCAACAAATTTGTCCAAGTACCCTGCCCTAGTTCCCTAAATGTGTATATTATTGGGAGAAAATGAAGACATTCTTGCTCCGACTAGCAAGAGATTTGCTTTTGTCCCATTCGGAAGTAACGATTTGTTTACTTTCACAAGCGGCGGAGCCGAGGGGCGGGGGGGGGGGGGGGGGGGGGGGGCGGGCTAAGCAGTGAGGGAAGGGCAGCGCGGGGGTTTGCGTTCTCTTGCTGGCACTTAAACTTCTCTGGCTAGAGCAGATCACATTCAATATTTTAACTCACTGTTCTTCTGTAACCTTTTGCTGTTTTTTGTTTTTCATAATTCCACTACTCGAACCCTCAATTACACTTCCATGTAACATTAATAATTCCACTTCCATATAGCATTCATGTTTACACATCCCTATAACATTAACAGTTCCATATACCATTTGCATTTATACTTTCATATACCATAAACATTTAACAATCACAAAGACAGTGACAATAATCAATACAGTTTATCCTAAGCATTCTTCCTCTCCTCCAAGTTATCAGCAGGAGTTTAACCGACTCCAACTCGGGCTGCCGTGGCTCGCTCGTCAGCTGGTCTTGTTTCTGCTTCAGAGGCTCCACTCGAGCCCGGGGCCCCCTGACCGGGCCCCCAATTAACGATAAAAAGGAATGCCTCCCTTATCTTTGACCAATCCGAGACTTGGTCGCTCTTGTTCTCCCCTCTCCCTCCCCCCAGGTAGAGCTGGACCAGTAGCCCACCCTCTTGGGGAAGGGTTATGATGATTAGGAACGCCTCTGCCTCCGCCCCCGCTGATGCGGATTGGCTTCCATCTTGGTTAGTCTTATCCACCCCGCCCCCCGGGGCGGAACCACACCCACAACACATCCCATCTCGAGGAAGGGACCCATCCTCCCGCCCCTGCTCACTCCCCTTCCCCACCCCCAAGGATGGGCGAAGGAACGCAGGTTGCTTTGGATACCGTGATGGGGCCTCCGAGGAAGGCTTCTGCTGGTCAAGAGATAAGGATGTGGAATGTGTGGAATGCTGCTGGACGGGGCCGCACACTCACCTCCAGGACTTTTCCTCACACGGGGCACCATTTGTTACCTCCGATCTGGTAACCTGGAAAGTCAAGTCCCTTTGTGAATGTGTATCGACGGCCCCACCAAGTCACAGCTGTTTGTTACACCATTATGGTGAGCTGTAAAATGGCGTTTATTGGAATGTGAGGGTCCCTTATATAGGTATCCAGTTTCATCCTTATCTTTTATACATATGCATGACCCAGCAGGGGAGGGCCTATCACGTTACATCCCGAGGGTCTGATTTCGCCTAATACAACAAAAAAGAGACCCAAAATGCCGTTTTTAAGCCCAAAATAAGACCACCCACCCCCATATTACATACGGTGTTTGAAGACCCCAAAAACCCCATTTTTGAGCCCAAAATAAGCCCCCAAATCCACGTTTTTAAGCCCAAAATCCACTGCCCCCCCACCCCTATATTATATATCCTTTTTTGAAGCACAAAAAAAGACCCAAAAATGCAATTTTTAAGCCCAAAATCCACCCTCCCCCTTCATATTAAATACCATATTGGACGACCCCAAAAACCCCATTTTGGAGTACAAAAAAAGACCCCAAATCCACGTTTTTCAGCCTAATATCCACCCTCCCCCCACCCATATTAAATACCCCATTTTGAAGCCCCCAAAATGACCCAAAATCCCTGTTTTTAAGCTCTAAATCCACCCTCCCCCCCTCCCCCCCATATTATATACCGTATTTGAAGACCCCCAAAATGACACAAATTCCCTGTTTTTAAGCCCCAAATCCACCCTCCACCCCCCATATTAAATACCATTTTTGAAGCCCCTAAAAACCGTATTTTTGAGCCAAAAAACCTCCAAAACCCCATTTTTCAGCCCCAAATCCACCCCATATTTTATATCATATTTTATGACCCCAAGATGACCCAAAATCGCCATATTTCAGCCCAAAAATACCATGTTTGAAGACCCCGATGAGGAGAGACTTGTCGGCCTCTGTGTCCCACCAGGACGTGGGGGGCTCCAGTTGATCCAGCAACGGGAACGAGATGGACACGGCGCTGTGGGGCACAGTGTGGGGCACAGTGTGAGGCAGGAGGGATCTATGGGGCTGGAAGGGCTTAATATGGGAATCTATGGGGCTGGAGGACCGGAATATGGGAATCTATGGGGCTGGAGGACCGGAATATGGGAATCTATGGGGCTGGAGGAGCTTCATGTGGGGCTGGAGGACCTTAATATGGGAATCTATGGGGCTGGAGGAATTTAATATGGGAATCTATGGGGCTGGAGGAGCTTCATCTGGGGCTGGAGGACATTAATATGGGGCTGGAGGGGCTTAATGTGGGGCAGAGGGGGGATCGATGGGGCTGGAGGATCCCAATATGGTGCTGGAGGACAAGAGGGTGGGAATCTAAGGGGCTGGAGGACAAGAGGGTGGGAATCTATGAGGCTGGAGGACCTTCATATGGGGATCTATGGGGTTGGAGGGGCTTAATGTGGGGCTGGAGGGGATTAATATGGTGCTGGAGGGGCTCAATGTGGGGCAGGGGGGGAATCTATGGGGCTGGAGGACCCTAATATGGGAATCTATGGGGCTGGAGGACCTTAATATGGGGCAGGATGGGCTTAAAGTGGGGCGGGGGGGGGGGGGAATCTATGGGGCTGGGGTGGGAATCTATGGGACTGGAGTGTGAATCTATGGGGCTGGAGGACCCTAATATGGGAATCTATGGGGCTGGAGGAGCTTAATGTGGGGCAGGGGGGGGGGATCTATGGGGCTGGAGGGGCTCTATATGGGGCTGGAGGGTCTTAATGTGGGGCTGGAGGGGCTTAATATGGGACTAAAGGGGCTTAATATGGGAATCTATGGGGCTGGAGGTGCTTCATGTGGGGCTGAGGTGGGAATCTATGGGGCTGGGGTGGGAATCTATGGGGGACTCCAGTTGATCCAGCAACAGGAACAAGATGGACACGGTGCTGTGGGGCACAGTGTGGGGCAGAAAGATCTATGGGGCTGGAGTGGGGATCTATAGGGCTGGAGGGGCTTAATGTGGGGCTGGAGGATCTTAATATGAAGCAGGGGGGCATCTATGGGGCTGGAGGACCTTAATATGGGGCTGGAGGGCCTTAATATGGGGCTGGGGTGGGAATCTATGGGGCTGGAGGAGCTTAATATAGGGCAGGAGGACCTCACTATGGGGCTGGAGGACCCTAATATGGGAATCTATGGGGCTGGAGAACCTCAATATGGGGCTGGAGGACCATAGAGTGGCAATCTATGGGGCTGGAGGACCTTCATATGGGGATGGAGGACCTCATAGACCCCTATATCGGGTCTGGGGGATCCCAAATGACCCCAATGTGGGGCTGGAGGACCGAAGGGAGGGAATCTATGGGGCTGGAGGACCCCAAAGGACTCAAATATGGGGCTGGAGGACCTTAATATGGGGCTGGAGGGAGGACCAGATGGTGGGAATCTATGGGGCTGGAGGACATTAATATGGGGCTGGAGGACCACAAAATGGGTCTAAATTGGTCTAGAAGACCCCCAATATGGGGCTGGGGACACCAATATGGGGCTGGAGGACCTTCATATGGGGCTGGAGGACCCTAATATGAGAATCTGTGGGGCTGGAGGACCTCGCTATGGGGCTGGAGGACCCTAATATGAGAATCTAGGGGGCTGGAGGACCTCGCTATGGGGCTGGAGGACCCCAATATGGGTCTGGGGTCCCCAGTATAAGTCTGAAGGACCCCAATATTGGGCTAAAGGGGCTCAATGTGGGGCTGGAGGACCCTAATGTGAGAATCTATGGGGCTGGAGGGCATTAATATGGGGCTCGAGGACCCTAATATGGCAATCTATGGGGCTGGAGGACCTCACTATGGGGCAGGAGGACCTTAATATGGGGCTGGAGATCTCCAATATGGGGCAGGGGTCCTCAATATGGGGCTGGAGGACCCTAATGTGAGAATCTAAGGGGCTGGAGGACCTCGCTATGGGGCTGGAGGACCCAAATATAGGTCTGGGTTCCCAATATGGGGCTGGAGGACCCTAATATGGGTCTGGGGTCCAGATATTGGGCTGGAGGACCATAATATGGGAATCTATGGGGCTGGAGGACCTCAATATGGGGCTGCAGGAACCTAATATAGGAATCTATGTGGATGGAGGACCTCAATATGGGGCGGGAGGACCTTAATATGAGGCTGGGGGATCCCAAATGACCCCAGTATGGGGCTGGGGTCCCCAATATGGAGCTGGAGGACCCTAATATGGCAATCTATGGGGATGGAGGACCTCGCTATGGGGCTGGAGGACATAGTTGTGGGGCAGGAGGACTCACCTGGCCATGGCTCCAGCCAGCACCTTGTCGGCCTGGTCCCCGATCACCTCCAGCCTCAGGTAATACAGCATGCGGACCCGGAGCAGAACCCTATGGGACCCATAAGTTGCGGGGCAGGAATGGATGGGGCCTCATAGGAAACCCCATAAGTTGTGGGTCAGAAATGAGGGACCACATAGGAAACCCCATAAGTTGGGCCCCATAAGTTATGGGTCAGAAATGAGGGACCCCATAGGAAACCCCATAAGTTGGGCCCCATAAGTTATGGGTCAGAAATGAAGGGACCCCTAGGAAACCCCATAAGTTGGGCCCCATAAGTTGGGCCCAATAAGTTGGGGGTCAGAAATGAAGGGACCGCATAGGAAACCCCATAAGTTGGGCCCCGTAAATTGGGCCCCATAACTTATGGGTAAGAAATGAGGGGACCCCATAGGAAACCCCATAAGTTGGGACCCGTATGTTATGGGTCAGAAAGGAAGGGACCCCATAGGAAACCCCATAAGCTTGGCCCCATAAGTAACCCCATAAGTTGGGCCCCATAATTTATGGGTAAGAAATGAAGGGACCCCATAGGAAACCCCATAAACTGGGGGTCAGAAATGAGAGACCCCATAGGAAACCCCAGAAGTTGGGGGTCAGAAATGAAGGGACCCCATCGGGAACCCCATCAGTTGGGCCCCATAGAAAACCCCATAAGTAGGGACCCATAAGTTATGGGTCAGAAAAGAAAGGACCCCATAGGAAACCCAATAAGTTGGGCCCCGTATGTAATCCCATAAGTTGGGCCCCATAAGTTGGTTGTCAGAAATGAGAGACCCCATAGGAAACCCCATAAGTTGGGAGTCAGAAATGAGGGACCCCATAGGAAACCCCATATGTTGGGCTCCATAAGTTATGGGTCAGAAAGGAAGGGACCCCATAGGAAACCCCATAAGTTGGGCACCATAAATAACCCCATAAGTTGGGCCCCATAAGTTGGGGGTCAGAAATGAAGGGACCCCATAGGAAACCCCATAAGTTGGGACCCATAAATTATGGGTCAGAAATGAGGGGACCCCATAGGAAACCCCATATGTTGCGCCCCGTAAGTAACCCCATAAGTTGGGTCCCATAAGTTATGGGTCAGAAATGAGGGACCACATAGGAAACCACATAAGTTGGGGGTCAGAAATGAGGGATCCCATAGGAAACCCCATAAGTTGGGCCCCATAAGTTATGGGTCAGAAAGGAAGGGACCCCATAGGAAACCCCATAAGTTATGGGTCACTTATGGGGCAATTTGTGTCCCCCAAACTCACTTATGGGGCGATTCTGACCCACTTGTGGGGCTGGAGGTCACTTATGGGACCATTTGGGACCCCAACCCATAAGAAATTGAGTCAATGGGGGGATTTGGGACCCCCAAACCCACTTATGGGGCAATTTGGGACCCACTTATGGGGGGATTTGGGACCCCAAAGACCCCAACCCTTAAGAAATGGGGTTTATCGGGAGATTTGTGCCCCACTTATGGGGCTGGAGGTCACTTATGGGGCAATTTTGACCCACTTATGGGTCTGGAGGTCACTTATGGGGCGATCTGTGCCCCCCAACTCACTTATGGGACCCATTAGGACCCCCAAGCCAACTTATGGGGCCATTTGGGACCCACTTATGGGGCTGGATGTCACTTAGGGGGCCGTGCCCCCCAACTCACTTGTTGCTCTGATGTTTGAGGTGTTTCTTGTAGGTCTCGTCCTGGAACAAGCTTTCCGGGTTGTACTTGTGGCTCCAGTCGTTTCTATGGGGCTCGAAGCCGCCGTGGGGCTTCACCTTCTTCCCTTTGCGACCCCGAGAAATGGGGACAGAAAGGCCTGAATTGGGTTAAAGGAAAGAAAACTTATTATTATTGTTACTTATGGGGCTGGGGAGGCACTTATGGGGCTGGGGACATCTCCAAGTCTATAGTTATGGGGTTTTGGGTCACACTTATGGGTCTGTGTTCCCACTTATGGGGCTGCGGTCCCCATTGACCCCTTTGGGGTCACACTTATGGGGCTGGGGACATCTCAAAGTTTTATAGGGTCTCGGTTATGCGGTTTTGGGTGACACTTATGGGGCTGTGGTCCCCATTGGACCCTATGGGGTCACACTTGTGGGTCTGGAGCCTCACTTATGGGTCACACTTATGGGGCTGGGGTGGCACTTATAGGGTTTGGGGTGTTACTTATGGGGCTAGAATCATACTTTTGGGTTTGGGGTCACACTTATGGGTCTGTGTTCCTACTTATGGGGCTGGGGTCCCCATTGACCCCTATGGGGTCCCACTTATGGGTCCCACTTATGGGGTCTTAGGCCCCACTTATGGATCTCTGGTCCCACTTATTGGTCCGGGCTCCCCCCACTTATGGGTCTGTGTTCCCACTTATGGGGCTGGGGTCCCCATTGACCCCTATGGGGTCCCACTTATGGGTCGCACTCACCTTGTTGCTTGCCGGCCTTCCCGTTGTCATTGGGATGAATGAGGTCCCATATAAATGGGGTTTGGGGTCACACTTATGGGGCTAGAATCATACTTTTGGGTTTGGGGTCACACTTATGGGTCTGTGTTCACACTTATGGGTTTAGGGACCTACTTATGGGTCTAGAGCCTCACTTATGGGTCTGGAGACCTCTCCAAGTCTATAGTTATGGGGCTGGGGCCACACTTATGGGTCTGAGGACCCACTTATGGGGCTGGAGCTTCACTTATGGGTCACACTTATGGGTCTGGGGCCCCCATTGCCCCCTATGGGGTCACACTTACGGGGCTAGAATCATAGTTATGGGGTTTTGGGTCCCACTTATGGGTCTGGGGTCCCACTTATGGGTCTGGATCCTCACTTATGGGTCCCACTTATGGGTCTGTGTTCCCACTTATGGGGCTGGGGTCCCCATTGACCTCTATGGGGTCCCACTTATGGGTCCGGGTACTTACCTTGTGTCACGGTTTGAACTAAAAATCCACCTGCGTCCGTGACAGGGGCTGTGGGCCCCGGAGGGGCCCTAGGCCGAAAGGAAAAAGTTAATTAGGAAAAGAAAACAGCGGCAACGATCTAAGGAGGCACACTTATTTACTAAATACTATATCGAAATACAGGATAACACAATATAATACAATATAATTGAAAATTGAGCTAACGAATCAAGCAAAATAGGAGAGAGAATGAGTCCCGTAACCGAGAGGCCTACTGTGAATCTAGGCGAACGGCTGAAGGCTCCCACACACTCCCCTGGACGCCAGAACTCGAAAGACGTCAGTCTGTTCTGTGACCAAGTTAATATAGAGTCCAGGTCCCGTGACCTATCGTGTTGCTCTCTGGGAGATGTAGTCTTCTTCTGTAAGTTGCAGATTCAGTAAAATTATTCATGCTTTATATGATGTTATGATGTGGAATACTGATAGCAAAATTACAAAATTGTTAAACCATGACACCTTGTTGCTTGCCGGCCTTCCCATTGTCATTGGGATGAATGAGGTCCCATATAAATGGGGTTTGGGGTCGCACTTATGGGTCTGTGTTCCCACTTATGGGGTTTGGGGTCACAGTTATGGGGCTGGAGACTCACTTATGGGGCTGGGGATGCAGTTATGGGTCACACTTATGGGTCTGTATTCCCACATATGGGTCTGAGGACCCACTTATGGGTCTGGAGCCTCACTTATTGGTCCCACTTATGGGTCTGGAGCCTCACTTATGGGTCACACTTATGGGGCTAGGGTCCCCATTGGCCCCTATGGGGTCACACTTATGGGTCTCCAGCCTCTCTTACAGGGCTGGAGACCCACTTATACGGCTGGGGACATCTCCAAGTCTATAGTTATGGGGTTTGGGGACCCACTTATGGGTCTGTGTTCCCATTTAGAGGGCTGGGGTCCCCATTGGCCCCTATGGGGTCCCACTTATGGGGTTTGGGGTTACACATATGGGGCTGGGGACACAGTTATAGGGCTGGGGAGGCACTTATGGGGCTAGAATCATAAGGTTTGGGGTCTCACTTATGGAGCTGGGGTCATACTTATGGGTCTAGGGACCCACTTATGGGGCTGGAGCCTCACTTATGGGGCTTGGGGTCCCCATTGGCCCCTATGGGGTCACACTTATGGGGCTGGGGGCACCTCCAACGCTTTAGGGTCACACTTATGGGGCTGGAGACTCACTTATGGGGCTGGGGGTCCCCATTGGCCCCTATGGGGTCACACTTAAGGGTCTGTGTTCCCACTTATGGGTCTAGTGACCCGCTTATGGGTCTGTGTTCCCACTTATGGGTGACACTTATGGGGTTTTGGGTTCACAGCTATGGGGCTGGAGCCTCACTTATGGGTCCCACTTATGGGGCTGTGTTCACACTTATGGGGCTTGGGGTCCCGATTGGCACCTATGGGGTCACACTTATGGGTCTGAGGACTCGCTTACGAGTCTGTGTTCCCACTTATGGGTCTGTGTTCCCACTTATGGGTCTGGAGCCTCACTTGTGGGTCACACTTATGGGGCTGGAGCCTCACTTACGGGTCTGGAGCCTCACTTATGGGGCTTGGGGTCCCCATTGGCACCTATGGGGCCTCACTTATGGGTCCCACTTATGGGGCTGTGTTCACACTTATGGGGCTTGGGGTCCCGATTGGCACCTATGGGGTCACACTTATGGGTCTGAGGACTCGCTTACGAGTCTGTGTTCCCACTTATGGGTCTGTGTTCCCACTTATGGGTCTGGAGCCTCACTTGTGGGTCACACTTATGGGGCTGGAGCCTCACTTACGGGTCTGGAGCCTCACTTATGGGGCTTGGGGTCCCCATTGGCACCTATGGGGTCACACTTATGCACACTTGTTGCCTGCCAGTCTTCCCGTTGTCATTGGGATGAATGAGGTCCCATATAAAGGCCTTGATGGACTTATCACCCCGATAATGGAGCAGGCAATAGAGCAGGATGGCCCTAGAGATGGTGACTTGCGGAATCAAACTCCATAACCACGAAGTAGTTATAAAGCAGGTATGTTTAATGAGTGATGCGCATACACCCTGGTGCAAGGGGGATAGCTCCACCTCACCTGCACAACGTCAGGAGAAAGTGTACAACAGATATAGGCTGAACTAATACATCATCAATAGTTTGCAGGAATTTGGATACATATTCATTACATTCCTGAGACCCCATTAGCATGCAGTCCCTCCCCCCTTGCGCATGCGTAGTGATTTGTGGGGGTGGTCGTGGGATGAAGGCTCATCATCTTCCTCACCATAAACTTTCGACCCTGTGGGAGGGGCACCCCCCAAACTGGTTCCAGCTTGCTCTGTGGACATCTAATCCCCACACTGTTCTCGGGCTGTTCCACCCTGATCTTCATGGCCTTCATCCCCTTGTTTTCTCAAACTTAGCATCTGCAGTTCCCCCTCTCTCTGACCCCCTTAACATAAACTATCTATATGTAACAACACTCTGCCTTAGTGAGGCCCCCTTTCCCTTTCTGTAGCAAAGTGTTCCCTTTTCATCTACTATGGGGTCCTTTTTCACTATTCACTGACACTTCATGACGGATGGGCAAGAAGATGAGGAAAGGCTGCTGCCCTTTGTGAGAGTGCACTGAGCTCTGCCTGGGGATGGCAGAGGAGCAAGCTGAGAACTGATGGAAAAGGCACAAAGAGGAGAGCAGCAGATTCTGTTCCTCGCTTCCTGATAAGGAAGAACAAGAGGAGGAGAACAGGCAGGAATCTGAGTTACAGCTCAGATGGAATTATTTTCTTCAGACTGCCTGCTATGGTGCAGTGTTTTGGTTCTAGGAGAAAAACATTGATAACACTCTGATGTTTACAGATGCTGCTAAGCAGTGTTGTACGGAGCCAAGGCCATGGTCAGTGGAGGGCACATGGAGCTGGGAGGGAACAGACTGCGCACAGCTGACTGGAAGTGGCCTAAGGGACGTTCACTATCACCTGACAGGAAGCAGAAATTGTATTGAAAGGGCTGGGAGTTCATCTCACTCTCTTCACTGCCCAGGGCCCAGCTGAGCATCAGTCTGGTGGTGCTGAGCAAGTGTTTGTGCATCAGTTGATACATACAATTCCAAATCAACGGATATATAGTGATAACTATTACTCCTCTCCTTTTATCTCTCTTAGTAAATAGCTTTGTTACAACCCACAAGTTGTACTTTTTTTTCCCAGTTCTCTTCCCCATCCCACTGGGAATGGGGAACTGCACAAAGAACTGTGTGCTGCTGAGCCACATGTTGGGTTCAACAACCACAGTCATTTTGGTGCCAAATGTGAGGCTACAAGGGTTGAGATAACATTACATACACCCCTTATAAAGAGCTCTGCAGTCACTCCTGCTACAGGTCCTGTAGCTGTTCCAAGTATTGTGATAAGAAAATGAAACAAATGCCTCCCAGGTGAGGTGCACTGTGCCAGGAGCTAACGCCCTGTGGTCACTCCAATCCCTCCAATGAGCACAGTGGCTGCTAAAACTTTAATCCCAGGTCCTGCAGTGATTCCTGCTCTGGCAATGAGCTCTGCAGTTGCTCCAACGCCTGCAATAGTATAACAGCCTCTCCAGTTCCTACAGTGAACCTTGTGGCTGTTAAAACGCCTGCAACAGGTCCTTGACTTGCAAACAGATATGCATAGAAACTATTATCATCTATATATGATATGTATATGTATTACTACATGCACATATGTTAGCAACTGCCTATATTGTATATATGTGAAAATATACTATATATATATGTATATATGCATTTATCATATTTATAATCATTTTCTTTTTATCTTGACCTTAAACCACAGATTCTAATCCTCAGGACTGACTTGAGTTCCTTACAGATCTCCTTGGGACTTCTGAAACTAACCCTGCCAGTCAGTGAAATGCACCAGAATATCTTGAAGTCTTCTCTTGAAGTCTTCTCAGGGAGCAGCTCCTGAGGTATATTCCTTACACCAGCTTTGGAAGAGGCCTCCAGTTCTCTGGGCCTGCTCTAAGGGGGCCCTCTTGTTATGGCAGTGACAGCAAGGAGACCAGCCCTGACACAGGCGTTCGTATTGCGGGCTACTGACTGCTGTCCCGAAGTACTGCTGTAGAGACAACAGGACTGTTGTGAGAAAAACCAGACCTTCAGCCTGCACAAATGAGAGGACTTGAGAGCACTGTGGCGGTGTAAAGAGATCAGAAATGAAAAGAACACAGTGAGCTTCTGTCTGCGGCTGCACCTCCCCAAATCCAGACAAAGTAGGAAGAAAGAAAAGCTAAGCAAATGTCTATTTTGATACCTTTTTCAGTATCTTATAACGTATTCAGGGAATCTGGTTATATGTTTCCATGAGCTCTTGGATAGAGAAAATGGAAATTAGGTAGGAAAGATGTGAAATACATTTTTATTTATTTGTTCAATAACATTTTATTTGCACATTGCTATATCTCACATAATCAAACAATCAAAGATGCATAAAACATAAAGAACCATCACTGGGAATCGTGCGAGGAAGATGTGCACAATATTGACACTGCAATAGTGCTTATTGCAACACCTTCCTGAGAGCCTGCTTGATCTCCCTGTTCCTCATGCTGTAGATAATAGGGTTCAGTGTTGGAGGAACCACTGAGTACAGAAGAGGCACTGTCAGATCCAGGAGTGGGGAGGAAATGGAGGGGGGATTCAGGTAGGTAAAAAAGCCAGTGCTGAGAAACAGGGAGACCACGGCCAGGTGAGGGAGGCATGTGGAGAAGGCTTTGTGCCGTCCCTGCTCAGAGGGCATCCTCAGCACGGCAAGGAAGATCTGCACATATGACAGCACTATGAAAATGAAGCACCCAAAATCTAAACTGGCACTAAAATTGAGAAACACAACTTCCCCGAGATTTGATTCTGAGCAGGAGAGCATGAGGATCTGGGGGATTTCACAGAAAAACTGGTTCACAGCATTGCCTCAGCAGAGAGGCAGTGAAAATGTACTGGCAGTGTGCAGCAGGGAATTGAGAACCCCAGCGCCCCAGGCAGCTGCTGCCATGGTGGCACAAGCTCTGCTGTCCATCAAGGTCTCGTAGTGCAGGGGCTTGCAGATGGCAACGTAGCGGTCATAGGACATGATGGTGAGAAGGGAATACTCTGCTGAGATGAAGAAGAAAAAGAAAGAATAAGATCTGTGCAGCACATCCTGTGTAGGAGATGGCCCTGGTATCCCAGAGGGTGTTGGCCATGGCTTTGGGAAGAGTGGTGGAGATGCTGCCCAAGTCGAAGAGGGCCAGATTGAGGAGGAAGAAGTACATGGGGGTGTGCAAGCGGTGGTCACAGGCTACGGCTGTGCTGATGAGGCTGTTGTCCAGGAGGGCAGCCAGGTAGATGCCCAGGAAAAGCCAGAAGTGCTGGAGCTGCAGCTGCTGCGTGTCTGCCAACGGCAGCAAGAGGAACTCGCTGATGTAGCTGCTGTTGGGCATCTGCTGTTCCTGGGCTTGGAATCCTGTTCAGAGTGAAGAAGGTAATGACCAGCCCTGACCATTCTCAGAGACACTCCTACTGTATTATGTAATGTTTTCATTCTCCTACAACAGTTTACATTTAGCACCATTACTTGCATTTAATTTCATTTTGTTCAGCATTCCTTAGGCAGAAGCAGCATTTGAATTTCTAACCATTCCTCTTAGTTTCTTACCTTTTCCCATCTCCCTGGATATTTTCATCTGTTTCCTGTCTCATATCTTTACCCCAACTGCTCTTAGCGCCCCAAAAGCAGCCTCTGTGCCATTCAACTTCAGTAAGAAAAACCTGCCTGTTTGCAGCAAAAGTGAATTATTCATACCTACAGAAAATGATGATAATTAAAATTGTTTCCATCCTTCAAAAAACTGGAGACTGGAAGCACATCACTTGTGACTGTTCACAAAACAAACAACTGACTGATGAAAAATTCTCAGAAGTGTGACTGCCACTTTCTGCCTCCAATTCGTTTTGCCTCAGAACAGGAAATGGGAATCCCCTGCCTTGGATCTCCTCTTCCAAGGTCCCTAGAAAACAGAGTTGTGCAATGGATCTGTGATCCCACTGCCCCAGGCAGCTGCTGTGGCAGCACAAGCCCTGCCGAAGGGCTCCTTCCCCCCTCACGTCTCCCCGCAGCGCCCTGGGCAGCTCCCCGGGCAGCTCCCCGGGCAGGCTGAGTGCTGAGCCTGGCAGGCGGCAGAGTCCCATACCCGGCACACAGCCCCTGGAGCACAGCAGGGACCCTGCTCTTCAGGACAGCTCTGGGCACCCGCCTGCAGACCCAACTGCACAGCCTGCAGCCGTGCTGGGACATGCAGCCCTCAGGGCTGTGCTCTGACACTGTAGCACAGAAGCCCTCAGTTGGAGCAGAAGGTCTTTTTCCACAGTAAAGAAACATGCAGTGCCTGCAGCTGGATCTGCTATGGGGTTTCCCAGATTGTTAGCCCTCTATGAAAAGCAGCTCACGGTCTGCAGAGAGACTTAATGTGTCATGGTCTGTGAGCAAAGCTCCTACTGTGAGCTCACAGCCCACTCACACCACACACATCCTGTAAGCTCTCTCCAATTTCTCTCCTCTTCTTCTGTCACCTGCAGGCTGTGCTGTGCACAAGAGCTGCTCCTCAGCACAGCTGTCTCTCTATATCTCTGCCCACTTTTATGAGCTCCCTGTGTCCCAGGAGCCCGGACAAGCAAGGAGCAGATGATGTCATTTTTATCCTTCCAACTCATCTCCCCTGACACGTCCTTGGGTCCTCATAGCCAACAGCTCATGAAAGAAAACAGTGTCATAACTGTGCTTTGAAATCCGCTCAGTTAACCACCACATGTCCAGTGGTCAGTGACTGATTGGAGACATATAGCAAGTACTAATCGAGTTTGTTCGATGAAGCACAAAGGACAACCAGACAAGGACGGGGAGGTTTGGACTTTCCATGTGCAGGACAGTGATCCAGCTGAGGCAGTGCAGGAGTCTCATCCCTTGACAGAAATCCTGGTGCTGAAATGGGATTCCGCACCCTACACACCCACAGGAGCTGGGATTCCTCTGGTTCAGTTCAGAAGTGCACAAGGAGTTGCCTGCATGTGAGCACCTGCTCTGAGTCCTCGGTCCTTCAGCTGGGAGGCAGCTGCTTACACAAAGATACTGGGTGATGTCTAAGGTGCCTGGACTACTCCTGATGTGTGCCAGTGCTTGTAAACCGTGTGAGAAGTCCCTGAGATAGACACCTCCTTCCTGGGCATCAGCTGAGGGCCAGAGAAGGGATAGCACCGGCTGTCTGGTGAGTTCACTCGCAGCTGCAAGAGCAGCACAGGGCCTTCAGGAGAGCCATGCCCTAGGAGTGTCCGTGTTGCTACGTCATCTCCAGGACCCACGATCGCTCTAATGTCTGTGTGCCACCTTCTGCACACTGATACCATATATGAGCTGCAGGCCTGTGCTCCTGTTTGGACCATAGGGACACAGTTGAATGGCTTCCACAACTGCTCTGTAACGGAAGGGGAATACAGAGTCTTTACAATGGTTGGGCGAGGAGTCAAAGAAGGGTGCATGCCCTCTGTGAGAGTGCACTGAGCTCTGCCTGGGGATGGAAGAGCAGGTCAGAGCTAATGGAAATGGCAAACAGAGGATTCCCGCAGTGCCTGTTCCTGGCTTCTTGATCATGGAGAGCAAGTGGAAGGTGCCCTCTCCAGACAGATGGGAGCCTGATGTTGTCAGGCCATTGTCCCCTTTGGGAGCATTTTTCACTCCAGTATCTGCTGCAGGGACAGCACAGCAGGGCATGTGCCATCCAGCAGATCCGTGGAGAGCACAGATGGCAGCTTCTTGACCAAGCCATGGAGGAACCAAAGAGGAGAAGTTCTCTGCTGGATCTCATACTGTCCGCCAATGAAAGTCTGGTGGGAACAGTGAAGGTCAAAGGGGCATGAGGCCAATTACAAGATGCAAATGGATCTCTTTTTATTTAATTAATTATTTATTTGTTTATTTATTTATACTTAGGCCGTAAGCTTAAAAGATGTTCAAAAATGTCAATAAAATTGAGACAAAGAATTGAAAACAAAGATCAAAATCAATGAAAATGTGTTTACCCTTCTCAACATGAGAAATTCTCATGAGTCTTCTTCCATTTTAAGTTGTTAATACGAATCTTTCAGTTGATTTGATTTTTTTAATTGTTTTTTTATTGTTTATTTATTTTCTTTTTCTGAAACTATGATGTTTTTCCAGAATTGTGTTTGCTGGACACAGATGCCTTCAGGTTCCGGGACACAGACTGTGGTGCCAGTGCCAGTGCCCTGTGACTAAATCCCGGCGTCATCGCTGCTCTTCCCTGCTGCCTATTTGATGTCCCTCAACCTCCAGGTGTCTCCAGCTCTCCTAAATAAATGGCTGTGGTTAAGGGCATGTTTTCAGCAGGCCATTTAGACACACGCTCCTGCCACAGCCTGCCAGATTTCCCCATCCCTTGCTCTTTGTTCAGTCAGATACCTCCCAATTATCTGTCTGATTTCTGACTTTTAGAGGGATGACTCAAATTTGCTCCATCTCGCCAAAGTCTGATGGACTGTGTTGTCAACTCCTTAACTGTGATTCTATCTAGCCCTTCCTGTCTTTTTTTTTCTCTTTCTTTTTCTTTTTCTTTCATTTTCTTCTCCATTTCCTTTTCATAGTTTCATAGTTTCGTGCGGGTTGGAAGGGACCTTAGAGATCATCGAGTCCAGCCCCCGGGATTCGAGCCTCTGTGTAGCAGAGCGGCACTTCTACCACTTGCGCCACAGGGGGGATTCGAACTCCGGGCCCCAGTGTTGCAAGGCGGCGTCTTTAACCACTGCGCCACCGGGTTCCTTTTCCTTTTTCTCTTTATCTTCCTTTTGTTTTCTCTTTCATCTTTCATCTTTCTCTTTTTCTTTCTCTTTCTCTTTCTCTTTCTCTTTCTCTTTCTCTTTCTCTTTCTCTTTCTTTCTCTCTTTTTAATTTTTCATACCTTAAAAAGCATGAATTATGAAAGATGTTCATTAATGTCAGTAAAAGTGAAAAAAAGAGCTGAAGACAAAGATAGAAATCAATAAGAATGTGTTAACCAGTCTCAATGTGTGAAATACTCACGAGTCTTGTTTAGTTTTAAGTTGATACCTCCCAAATCCCTGGCTGATCTATCCCAGGGAGATTACTGGAATTTGCTCCATTCCTCAAAAGTCTGTTGTTAGATCCTTCACCGTGATTCTATCTATCCCATCCTATCTGTTTCTAACTCATTTCTTGTGCAAATATTCCCTATGAAAGATAAACATCAATAGAAGCAGCTTGGACATGGCATGCAGTTGATCACTGTTTTACTGTTCATTCAATTGCATCACCTTTCCTTCTGTTTGTTGGCCATAAATAAAGAGAATTCTTTCTTTTTCTGTGTGCAGCTGGTTCTCTGTGGAAAGCCAGTGGGAGTTGGTGCAAAGACGGTTTAGCACTGTGCGGGTGACAACAGAGGAGAAGAGTGATGTGAGGAAAAGTGATGCAAATACCATGGGGCCAATGTGAGTAGAAATGTGGTGGGGATGTTGAGGAGCTTTGTCAACACATTAACAGAACAGAAGTCATTGGGACATCCTGGATCACTATCAGTTGCTCAGTGCTGCTTTAATGACTTGTTTTAACCCAACTATAAATAAATAGACTATAAGTGTTTGCTGGATTCTTCCTCCTTAAGCTCTCTCTAGATATCTCTCCATTTTGCTGAACAAGTTCTGAAAACCTAGAAAACAGGAAGGCACAAGGAACAAGATGCTCGTTAGGTTATAATGGGCCCCAGGGCGCATTTGATGCCGAATCGATCAATCTCCAGTGCAGAGTGAAGTTTTCACAGAGTACTCAGCAAGACAAAGGCAGAAGTAACAATGAAGATTCTTGGAGTATTAATGGGCCCACTGAGGGCCATTAGCAAGCAAGCTTCCCAAAGCACTAGTTAGAGCCGATAATTGGAAGCCATGACTCCAGTCAGGCAAAGGCACTGGCATGGTGGCTCTGATGCTAAGAAAATCCTTCTTTGCCTTAAGAAGCAAACAGGACAAGCCCTGATTCCCAGACCCTTGGCAGGGAGATCCTGTCCCTCATGTTGGCTCTGGGCCCTTCCTGGGGCAGTGGGATGGAGGTCTGTATGATGTTAAATGAAAGACATGGGGACAGAAGATCCCAGGCTCTGCATGGGGTGCAAGGACGGTGTGAAGTCCCATATGTGCCATGTGTTTCATCGCAGGTTGCAGGTTGTGAGAAGGGCCCCGTCTGAACAAGTAGTCAATCCCAATGTAACTGAACTTCAGATCTCTCAGTTCCAGTGCCCTCCTGTGCACACTCTGCCATAGTTTGATGTCCTTTCTATTCTGCATTGCCCAGAAATGCACCTAGTGCTCCAGGTGATGCTGGAGCAGCGCAGAGCAGAGGGTGACAATCCTTTCCCTTACCCAGATAGCAATAAATTGCTTGATGCACTTTAGGGGACCATTGGCCTTCCTGGCTGTCTGGGCACACTGCTGACTAACATTCAATTTGATGCTGACCAGGACCCTCAATCCTTTTCAGTCAGACCACCCTCCAATTTCCCGTATCCAGTCAGTGTTTATGTCCAGGGTAGCCCCTACCGAGATGCCCAATCAGGCACTTGTTCTTGTTATGCTTTATGCACTTGGTGCTTAGTACCAACTGGTACCCACTTCTCTGTCTAGTCCACATCTCTCTGCAAGTCCTCTCCACCCTCAGTGGAGGCAACAGCACATCCTCATCTGGTCTCATCAGCAAACTTGCTCAGAACATCTTCTAGTCCTGCATGCAAGTCATCCACAAAAACATGAAAGAGAAGTGGCCCTAAAATGGAGCCCTGGGGAACCCTGACAATGACCATCTACCTGCCCGATGAAACACAATGACTATAGTCTGTTTGGCCTGACATACTGGCCAACTGTTTACCCACCACATTCTGTTTCTGTCTAGCCGTATGCAGAACATTCTGCCCAGAAGGGTGCTGTGAGTAGTCTCAAAAACTCTAATGAATCCTCTGGGATAACATCAGCTGGCTTCCCTTGGTCAGCTAAATGGATAATCGTGTCATAAAAAGATCAGAAGTTAAACAGGACCTTCCCCTCGGGAACTTGAGATGGCTGCAACCAATGACAGAATTGTCCTTCAGCTGTTTTTTTCACCATCATTTTCTCCAGAATTTTACCAGGCACTGGAGTGAGACTGACAGGTCCATAGTTGCTCGTGTCATCTTTCTTGCTCTTCCTTACCATAAGACTACATTTGCCAGCTTTCCATCAACTGGTATGACCCTAGGCTTATTTAGATGCAATTGAAATGAGAGCCCAGAGCATACTAAGGTGTCATCATTGCAAGAACGTAGATGAGCCATAGCTTTGCAGTGCCTTGAATTCTAGAGTATGCCACAGATGGAGCATAGAGAAAGACTGGCCTCATCTGTTGTTAAGCAGAATAACACTACATGATACATGGGGACTGTGTCTCTGCTCTGCTATGCTCTGCTCACAGGGGAAAGGTGCAGGGGGTTGCTCTCATGTCAGTGCTCATATCTGAGGTGTGCGGTCAAAGAGGAGAGACCAGGCTCTTTTCAGCAGTGTGTGGAGACAAGACAAGGGGAAACTGGAGCATAGGAAGTTCTGCACGAATGTGTGCAAGAACATCTTTACAGTGAGGGTGACGGAGCCCTGGAACAGGCTACCCAAGGGGTTGGGGAGTCCCTTTCTCCGGAGATATTCCAGACCCTCCTGGACGCCTACCTGTGTGCCTACCTGGTGTTCCCCAGGGGTCTGTGCTGAGGCCTGTCCTCCTCAGTATCTTTATTGATGACCTGGATAAGGGCATTGAGTGCATCCTGTGTAAGTTTGTAAATTACACCAAATTGGCTGGGAGTGTGGATCTCCCTGAAGTTAGCAAGGCCCTACTGAGGGATCTGGACAGGCTGGAGAGCTGGGCTGAAGCCAATGGGATGAGGTTAACCAAGACTAAATGCCACGTCCTGAACTTTGGGACCTGGAATGGACTGCCCAGGGGGGTGGTGGATTCACCGACCCTGGAGGCGTTCAAGGAATGATTGGATGTTGTGTTGAGGGACATGGTTTAGTGGGAGCTATTGGTGATAGGTGAACAGCTGGACTGGATGCACCATTACTTGCATTTAATTTCATATCGTTCAGCATTCCTTAAGCAAAAGCAGCACATGGAACTTTAACCTTCCTCTTCTTTTCTTATCCTGCCTCCCTGGATATTTTCATGTGTTTCCCATGTTCCCATATTTTCAAAGGGAAGAAGGTGAAGCCCCACGGCGGCTTCGAGCCCCATAGAAACGACTGGAGCCTCAAGTACAACCTGGAAAGCTTTTTCCAGGACAAGACCTACAAGAAACATGTCAAACATCAGAGCAACAAGTGAGTTGGGGGGCACGGCCCCATAAGTGACAGCCAGCCCCATAAGTGACAAACTGCCCCATAAGTGGGTCCCAAATCACCCCATAAACCCCATTTCTTATGTGTTGGGGTCCCAAATTGCCCCATAAGTGGGTCCCAAATTGCCCCATAAGTGAGTCAGAATTGCCTCATAAGTGACAAATTGCCCCATAAGTGGGTTCAAAATTGCCCCATAAGTGAGTCAGAATCGCCTCATAAGTGACAAATTGCCCCATAAGTGGGTTCAAAATTGCCCCATAAATGAGTTGGGGGGCACCCAGCCCCATAAGTGACCTCCAGCCCCATAAGTGGGTCAAAATCACCCCATAAGTGGGTCCCAAATCCCCCAAAAACCCCATTTCTTAAGGTTTGGGGACTTTGGGATTCCAAATCACCCCATAAGTGGGTTTGGGGGACACAGATTGCCCCATAAGTGATTTCTGAGGGTCCCAAATCGCCCCATAAGTAAGTTTGGGGTGCACACAGCGCCCCATATGTGACCTCCAACCCCATAAGTGGGTCCCAAATCGCCCCATAAGTGGGAGAGAATCGCCCCATAAGTGACAAATTGCCCCATAAGTGGATCCCAAATTGCCCCGTAAGTGACCCATAACTTATGGGGTTTCCTATGGGGTCCCTTTCTTTATGACCCCCAACTTATGGGGCCCAACTTATGGGGTTTCCTATGGGGTCCCTTCCTTTCTAACCCATAATTTATGGGGCCCAACTTATGGGGTTACTTATGGGGCCCAACTTATGGGGTTTCCTATGGGGTCCCTTCATTTCTGACTCATAACTTATGGGGCCCAACTTATGGGGATACTTATGGGGCCCAACTTATGGGGTTTCCTATGGGGTCCCTTCATTTCTGACTCATAACTTATGGGGCCCAACTTATGGGGATACTTATGGGGCCCAACTTATGGGGTTTCCTATGGGGTCCCTTCATTTCTGACCCATAACTTATGGGACCCAACTTATGGGGTTTCCTATGGGGTCCCTTCATTTCTGACCCATAACTTATGGGGCCCAACTTATGGGGTTTCCTATGGGGTCTCTCATTTCTGACCCCCAACTTATAGGGTTTCCTATGGGGTCCCTTAATTTCTGACCCATAAATTATGGGGCACAACTTACGGGGTTTCTTATGGAACAGATCCTCCTGGACAACATGCTTGATCACATAAAGAACGAGCACGTGATCCGAGACAGCCAGCATGGCTTCACCAGGGGAAGGTCATGCTTAACTAATCTTGTGGCCTTCTATGATGGAGTGACGGTGTTAGTGGACGAAGGGAAGGTGACCGATGTCATTTACCTGGACCTGAGCAAGGCCTTTGACATGGTCCCTCATCACATCCTCATCTCCAAATTGGAGGGAAGTGGATTTGATGGGTGGACAACTAGATGGATAAGCAATTGGTTGAAAGGCCGCAGACAGAGGGTGGTGGTCAATGGCTCTATGTCCAGGTGGAGGCCGGTAACGAGTGGTGTCCCTCAAGGGTCTGTCTTGGGACCGGTGCTCTTTAACATCTTTATTAATGACATCGATGAGGGAATGGAGTGCACCCTCAGCAAGTTTGCTGATGACACCAAGCTGAGTGGTGCAGTCGATACGGTGGAGGGAACGGATGCCATTCAGAGGGACCTCGACAGGCTGGAAAGCTGGGCTCGGGTGAACCTAATGAGGTTCAACACGGCAAAGTGCAAGGTTTTGCACTTGGGCAGGAAGAACCCCAGGCACCTGTACAGCCTGGGAGGAGTTGTCCTTGAGAGCAGCTCGGCAGAAAAAGACCTAGGGGTCCTGATAGATGAGAAACTTAACATGAGCCAGCAGTGCGCTCTGGCAGCCCGGAAAGCAAATGGGATCCTGGGCTCCATCAGGAGAGGGGTGGTCAGCAGGGATAGGGAGGTGATTGTCCCTCTCTACTCGGCTCTTGTGAGGCCCCATCTGTTGTACTGTGTCCAGGTGTGGAGCCCTCAGTACAAGAAAGACATGGAGATTTTGGAAAGGGTCCAGAGGAGGGCCACAAAGATGATCAGGGGGCTGGAGCACCTCCCCTATGAGGACAGGCTGAGGGAGTTGGGTTTGTTCAGCCTGGAGAAGAGAAGGTTGCGGGGTGACCTCATTGCAGCCTTTCAATAACTGAAGGGAACATATTCCCAGGAGGGGAGTAAACTCTTCCAAAGGGCTGACAATAGCAGGACTAGGGGAAATGGTTTTAAGTTAAAAGAGGGAAGATTTAGGTTGGACATTAGGGGGAAGTTCTTTACTAAGAGAGTGGTTAGGTCCTGGAACAGGCTGCCCGGGGAGGTTGTGGATGCCCCGTCCTTGGAGGTGTTCAAGACCAGGTTGGACAGGGCCCTGGGCAACCTGATCTAGTAAAGGTGTATGTTTGGTGGCCCTGCTAGGCAGGGGGGTTGGAACTACATGATCCTTGAGGTCCCTTCCAACCCGGGTCATTCTGTGATTCTGTGATTCTGGGTCCCCTCATTTCTGACCCATAACTTATGGGGCCCAACTTATGGGGTTATATATGGGGCCCAACTTATGGGGTTTCCTATAGGGTCCCTTCATTTCTGTCCCCCAACTTATGGGGTTACTTATGGGGCCAACTTATGGGGTTCCCTATGGGGTCCCTTCATTTCTGACCCAAAAATTATGGGGCCCAACTTATGGGGTTTCCTATGGGGTCCCCTCATTTCTGACCCATAACATATGGGGCCCAACATATGGGGCCCAACTTATGGGGTTTCCTATGGGGTCCCTCATTTCTGACCCATAACTTATGGGGCCCAACTTATGGGGTTTCCTATGGGATCCCTTAATTTTTGACCCATAAATTATGGGACCCAACTTATGGGGTTTCCTATGGGGTCCCCTCATTTCTTACCCATAACATATGGGGCCGAACATATGGGGCCCAACTTATGGGGTTTCCTATGGGGTCCCTCATTTCTGACCCATAACTTATGGGGCCCAATTTATGGGGTTTCCTATGGGGTCCCTTCCTTTCTGACCCCAAACTTATGGGGTTTCCTATAGGGCCCCTCATTTCTGACCCCCAACTTATGGGGTTTCCTATGAGGCCCCATCCATTCCTGCCCCACAACTTATGGGTCCCATAGGGTTCTGCTCTGGGTCCGTATTTTGTATTACCTGAGGCAGGAGGTGATTGGGGTCCAGGCCGACAAGGTGCTGGCTGGAGCCATGGCCAGGTGAGTTCTCCTGCCCCACAACTTTTTTGCCCCACAGCAAAAGTCTGCCCAACAGCCTTTTTATTGCCGAAGTCGCCTGACTCGGAGCCGTCCCAGACCGATCAGCAGCGACTGAGCGCGTGGTTCAAGGGGGATTTCGGGCGTTTCATTCAAGCAGGGAACCCCCGGCCAGAGGAGAAGCCTGGCAGCTCTCAGGGGAGCAGCTGACGCAGCCGCTGACGAAGCGTGTGGGCGTTCCCCGGCAATGGCAAGAGATTTAAACGGGCACAAGGAGACGGGCAGGAGGAGTCAGGTTTTTGTACTGCGTGACTTCCTGTTTCAGTGCTGGTGAGTCTTCTGCTTTGACATGGTTGCTCCCCGGTGGAAGGTGCTGCCAGAAATACTGAGGAGGCCCAGACAACGGTCCCAATCTCTCAGAAATGGGTGGCAGCAAACAAGAAGACTGCAGAGACCCAGACTGAGGTCCTGCACATCCTGATAGGAAGGCTGCTGCCAAAATGTCTGAGGAGAGTGAGAATGAGCCCCCAACCCGAGATGCTAGTGTGCAGGTCTCTGACTGTACTGAGTGCCTGAGCCTGGCCCTTGCAGTGCTCGGTGAGGGAGGCAGTGATTGTGTTCGCTGCGACCAGGTGAACTACTTGTTTAGCCTCGTAGTTGACCTGAAGGAGGAAGTGGAGAAGCTGAGGACTATAAAAGAGTGTGAGAGGGAGATTGACTGGTGTTGTCAGTCCCTCTCAGCCTCAGGTTCTCAGCACACAGATGAGGCTACTAATGGAGCGTGTCAGCCCCTGCCACCTTACAAACAAGTGGCAAAGGGGAACCAGCCAGCTGACAGCACTGCAGCGAGCCCCCTGTCCTCTCTTCCCCCTAGCAACAATTTGAGAAAGGAGGAGGAGTGGAAACAGGTACCTGCTCGGCGGAGGGGTCATCCCCCATCCCAACCATCCCAAGCTCCACAGGTGCCTCTGCGTAACAGATTTGAGGCCCTGGAACTTGAGGGGGGGACTAGTGAGAGGGTGGAGACAGGTTCACTCATGAGGTTGCCTCAGGCGAAGCGGTCACCCCCAAGCTTCAAGACTGCTTCTACCAATAAGGACAGAAGGGTGATTGTCGTAGGTGACTCCCTTCTGCAAGGAACAGAAGGCCCTATATGCCGGCCCGACCCTACCCACAGAGAGGTGTGCTGCCTTCCTGGGGCACGGGTCAGGGACATTTCAAAGATAATTCCTGGGTTGATTCAGCCTTCAGATTACTACCCACTTTTAATAATTCAGGCTGGCGGCGAGCAAGTTGGCAAGGAAAGCCTGAGGTCTATCAAGAAAGACTTCAGGGGAATGGAGCGAATACTTGAAGGAGCTGGGGTGCAGGTGGTCTTTTCTTCTATGCCTGTGGTGTCAGGGAAAGGTACAGGGAGGATCCGAAAAACCCAACTCTTAAATAGATGGCTTAAGAGCTGGTGCAGACACAAGAATTTTGGCTTTTTTGACCATGGGGCAATGTACACTGCACCTGGCATGATGGCTGCTGATGCAAGCAGCCTGTCCCTGAGGGGTAAGAGGGTATTAGCTGAAGAATTAGCGGGACTCATTGACAGGTCTTTAAACTAGGAAAGAAGGGGGAAGGGGGCAAAATAAGGGCTACTGGGGTTGAACGCGTCATTCGAGGGATTGTACCAAACTCCGTTGGCAATGACGGCAGAGTGCAAAGGGAGGGAGTAGGGCAGGGGGATGCTGGGGATGCTGCTGTTCTAGCGGATCCTGGATCCCTTATAAAGGTGGCGAGACGGACAGCCCGGCTGAAGTGCCTTTATAGCAATGCACGCCGGCTGAGTAACAAGCAGGAGGAACTGGAAACTGTGATGCACTCGGAAAGTTATGACCTTGTTGCTATCACAGAAACATGGTGGGATGACTCCCACAATTGTGATACTGCCATCGACGGCTATAGACTCTTTAGGAGAGACAGGCGAGGTAGGAAGGGTGGGGGAGTTTCTCTCTATGTCAGAGATTGGATAAACTGTGAGGAGCTCCTTATGAGAAACAGTCAGGAACAGGTTGAGAGCCTGTGGGTTAGGATTAGAGATGGGACTAATAAAGGTCAGCTGGTATTTGGGGTATACTACAGGCCACCTGATCAAGGGGAGGCTGCTGATGAGGCTTTCTTGCTCCAGATGCGTGAGGCGTCTGGCTCACGGGCTCTTGTCCTGGTGGGGGACTTCAACCATCCGGACATCTGTTGGGAAAACCACATGGCGAGCTGCAAGAGCTCCAGAAGGCTCTTGGAATCCATTGATGATAGCTTTCTGGTTCAGGTATTGGACAGACCGACCAGAGGTGAAGCGTTGCTGGACCTGCTGCTCACCAACGCTGAGGAGATCATCAAAGGCGTCAAGGTTGGAGGCTGCCTGGGCTCCAGTGACCATGCCCTGGTTGAGTTTGTGATCTCAAGCGATGTGGGCCTGGCAAAGAGACACAGATGAAAAGGAAGAGAGATGAGAAGGTCTACCATTAGAAACAAAAACCCACACCATATCCTAAGACTGATATTCACAAGCCATTTCCCCCACCCTCTGCATCCCAATGATTTCAGCAGGGATGTGATCCATGGCCAGCGGATCAGTCCATCAAATCAGTCATTTTGCTGCATCACTCGAAAAAGATCTCCAGTCTTTTTGGTGATTGCTTTTGTGTTTTGATGGGCCTCGGTTATGGTAGTGGTGACACTGTGGATGATGATACAGCATTCTCCTTCAGCTCAGTTCAACGTCCCTCACACCCCATGTTCTTTTAACAGCAATATGTCTAGAACCAGTTGGTTTTGCAAGGCCACCTTGGGTACTTGTTGAACCTGCCTGTTTGACTCTCCAAAAACATGTTCTGTCCAGCTCCTTAGCACATGGACCTGCCAAGGTAGATTCTCCAGGGCAAGCTGGTGTCATCCAGGTGGGGTCTGATGATGAGTTTGGTCCCCCAGTCCCTATCTTGAAACCAATGCTCTTCAGCATCTTTATCAGTGAGGCAGACAGCGAGACTCAGTGTTTACTGATGGTATCATGCTTAGCGGTGCAGCTAGTAGAAGGAAGGGATGCCACCCAAAAGGACCAGGCCAGGCTCCAAAATGTCGCCCACATAAACCAAATGAAGCTCAGTGAGAAGAGAGGACTGCAGGGCGATCTCACTGTAATTTTTCAGTACTCGAATGACTGTAAAAGCTTATAAGCTTTATCTCCCATCTCCTCTGAATCACTGGAAACAACCCCACAGTGCAGGGAGGGATCATGGGTCCAGAGCTGTTTAAATCACACGGAGCAGCAGCCTCGGTGTCTGTGGGCAATGCCTGTCCCTGCCCGGTGGGGCAGATTCTGGGGGAAAGAGAGAAAGGGAGAAACCAACCAACCAACCAACCAACCAACCAATCACCAACAAAAACACATTGCGTTCATTTGACACTTCCTTGAAGCACGCATCTTTGCCAGCAGACTAGTACCAGAAGAGGCTTAGACCAGACATAAGAAGGAACTTTTTTTCTCAGTGCGGTCAGGCACTGGAATGGCTGCCGAGGGAAGTGGTGGAGTCATCATCCCTGGCAGTGTTCAAGAGGTGTTTGGATGAGGAGCTATAAGATATGGTTTAATGCTTTGTTGTAGCTACAGTAATGGGAGGATTACTGTTGGACTAGGTGATCTTGTGGGTCCTTTCCAACCTCGTGATTCCATGATTCTATGAGAGGAAATGAACTGATGAGGAGAACTGTGGATGATGGGTTTCCATTCTGTGCAACCCCAGATCCAACTGTACATTCAGAATCTGAAAGGCTGAGGCTGGTAGCTCATATGCATATCGGAAGCATAGATTATAATCCACTTAAGCAGATATAAACATAGGATCATAGAATCACAAGGTTGGAAAGGACATAGAAGGCCATCCTGTTCAGCTGTCCTTACATCATCATTACTGCTATTGAGCTACTGAAACATATCTCATAGCACCTCATCCCAGTGCCTCGAAAACCAGCAGGGACAGTGACCCCACTACTTCCCTGGGAGAAGAAGAGGACAAGCAGGGCACCACCCCTGGTAGGCTCCCCATCTTAAAATCATGCACTGGATGGGACCTCAATGTGGCACTTTGTATGGAGAGACCATAGGAGATGGCTCCCTAACCCTAACCCTAACCCTAACTTTAACTATAACTCTAACAATTACCTCTGTGGGTAATTATTTCTCATTACAATCTGATTCTAATGGCAAAACACAACTCCATCCCAAAGACCACCCACCTCTCAGGGGCAGCGAGCCCTCACTGAGCCCCAGATCTGAGTCATTACGGCAGCAAAAGAACTTCAAGCGATCCCCTTATCCAACCACCCACTGCCCACCAGCGCTGCTCGCTGCCCCACACTGGTAGAACACCTCCAGGGATGGTGACTCCACCGCTCCATGGGTGGAAGCCTCAACTGCAATGCAAAGGGGCTTTGATTTTCTATCGTTTTCTAACCAGCTTTTCTTTACCCATGAATGCAATGCCCAGATGAGATTCATGTAAGGCAAAATAAAAGATAACAATAAGTATTAATGAACAGTTGCTATCAGACAAACATCTGACGACTTTTATTAAGGCCCACAGGAATCAGAGCTGTCAGCACAGCTGCGTGCCGTAATTATAAACCACCGCCACTGGAGCCAAACAAACACTGCAGTCTCAGTAATCCCTTAAAGTGATAAAGGATCTCAAGAGAGAACAATAGGAGGATATCTCCATCCTCTGCCACGCAGTGATCCGCCCCTATCAGTGGGCAGTGTCGGCTGTGTGTAGTGAGTGTTTTTTACAGCTAGTTAGCTGAGATGGGTCGTAAACACTGTGCAGCTAGACAAGCAGCCGTATCACCTGCAAGGGCAGTTAGAATAACAAGATGTCCTGGGATGGTGAGAAACTAGCCATGGTTCTGGGAACTCAGGAAGGGAGTAGCTTTCAGTTGATAACAACAAGCTGTTAAGATACTCGGGGATGGTATGTAATTGGGAACCAATGATGAGCTCCACTTTTGCAATATGTATGAGCTAATTATCCGTATTATAAAGGTACATGCAGCCAAGGAATAAATGAGAATAGCTGATCATATGTCAATGACAGGTGTGGTCGTCTGCTTTTCTCCCGCCATTCTGCAACAATTGGTGACCCTCGACGTGGCCTACCAGGTAGGATAGCAGCGGTGAAGGTGTTCGGATCCTTAAGCAGCGGGGATAGCATGGGCCAGGAACAGAAGGTACAGGTGCTCTACGTGACCTTATAGAAGGGCCTAGCCGATATGGGCCGCTGACGTCCTTTAAGGCTGCAACAGCATGCTGACAAATAGGTATGGGAAGGCAAGCGGTTTATGAATTATTTTCTTGCTTTTTAAAAAAAAAGTGTCAGGTTAAGGGGACAGACTTGCAAAAGGAACTCCCCGAGTTATTAGTGTATGGGTATGCTAAAGGGTTATTTCAGAATCCACATTTAGTGCATGATCTTGCTGAGTGGCGTAAATTTGGAGATGTAATTTTTCAGGGAATTATAGATGGGGAGAAGATGGCTAAAAAATGCAGGAAGTGGTGACGTGTGGTTTATAATGATTTGCTGCAATATCAGGCAGAAAAGGAAGCAGCAGAGCAAGCTAGTGCTGTGCAGGGGAGGAATAAGAATTATAATGAATGGTCAGATTGCCCGGTGCCCCGTGCTTTGTCCACCGTAAAGTTGCCGCCGGCCGCCGAGCCTGCATTGCCAGTGGCTGCGGAGCCGAGTGCCCCGTCTCCGCCTCCGGCACGTCTGTATCAGACGAGCTGCCTGCATCGACCATGGCGCTACAGCCAGCCCCCTCGACCCCCGTTTGCAATGAGCCGCTCCCTGGGGCACAGAGTGACCTGGCAGAGGCCGTCGCGCAGGAGCGGGGGGGGGCCTGGGCTGCGCTGGCGCAGGCTTGTTTAGAGGCGGGAGACGGTGAGGCGTTGGAAGCGGTGCCACAGATGGTGCTGCCGGTGGGGTATTTGCCTAATTCTGCAGGCGGGACACAGGCTACTATCAGTGCTTTAGATTGGAAGTTGTTGTCACAATTGCGATCTACGGTCAGTCAGTTTGGAGTAAAAAGTGAGCCAGCGAGACAGATACTGGATTATATCTGAAGTACTCAGGTTTTGTTGCCATCTGATTGTCGGGCTATAGCTAGGTTGGTTTTTTCGCAGCACCAACAACTGCTATTTAATGCTTATTGGGAAGAGATGTGCCAACAGAGCGTTGCGATAGTTAGGCAGCCCAGAGATCCCTTGTATAATGTAACCGTTGAAGAACTTTTAGGGGTGGGTCCTTTCATCCGGACGGAGGCCCAGGCTTTATTAGGACCAGTTAAATGTAGGGAGTCAATGTATCTGGCCAGGCAGGCTATGGATAAGATCAAGGTGCCAGGTGGGCTGCCGTCTTATATGGGAATCCAGCAGGGAAGAAATGAGGATTTTGGAGCGTTTCTAGATAAGGTAGCTGGAGCCATAGAGAAGGCTGGAGTACCAGAGTACATGAAGGAAATAATGCTAAAACATTGTGCACTTCAGAATTGCAATGCTACAGCTCGTGGCATTCTAAGTATTTGAGGAGTAACTGGACAATAGAGGAGGCGTTAGACAGATTATCGAGTGTGCCCACAGGGGCTCAGACTTTCATAGTTGAGGCTATTAAAGAGCTAGGGGCAGGATTAAAGGCACAGGCTGAGGCTTCTCAGAATCAAGTGTTAGCAGCTCTTGCACCCTTAAAAGCGTCTGCGGTAACCAATTCAGGCCCAAGCACCTCTTTTAAATGTGTCCGGTGCGGTGTTAAGGGACATTTGCGACGGAATTGCCAAGCTGTCAGTGTGTGGTGCCAGAACTGCCGCTCGGACAACCACAACACCGTCTGCTGTCTCCGGTCGAGAAACCTCCAGCCCAGCGCACGAAAGAACAGCGGCCGTGCTCCGACACAAGCAGCCGTTCCCAGCCAGCGGCCGCCTGCCGCCCCCCCCACGTTGCTCGCCGCGTTGTCGGTCTCTACGGCCCCCCCGCCCTTCGGTCTGCCTATGTCGTTCGTCGCGCCCCCGCCCTCTGCTTCGCCCACGTCGTTCTCTGCACCTCGCCATGCCGCCCCCCCCTCGTCGTGCGTGGCTGCATCTCTGCAGCCCGTGTGTAACGTGGTTAAAGAAGTGGATGGACCGAAACCAGGGGATCGTTGTGACCCTGGTCCTGTAGATCCAGAAAGCGAATCGGACGCATTTCCTCCTGATGATACTTTGTTTGGAGCAGGAATGACAAATTTCCCTACAGCGTACTGTGATGTCTTAGAGCAGTGCAGAAAAGAAACAATATTAAGGGGTGATGCTGACACGTTGCAAACTTTTCCTCTGTTGTTTCAGCCGAATCAGGCCCCCCGTTGGGAATCCCTGCCTTGTGAGGCAGTGAAGGAGCTAAAGGAGTCAGTGAGAACATACGGAGTTCAGTTAGCCTTTACATACAATCTTTTGGTTGTAAACAGTGACAGTTACGCTATGACCCCTCATGACTGGAAAATTGTGTTAAGAATGATCCTCTCTGCTACGCAGTACACAGTGTTTATGACTGAATACCAGCTACATAATTTGACTGATACCTCTTTGCCTCAAACTGGGACAAATCCATGTGGCACAGCACCTCTTCAACTGTGTCAGACAGATGTCACTCACGTTCCTGAATTTGGCCGTCTAAAATATGCACATGTAACAATAGATACTCATTCTTCTTATGTATTTGCCACAGCACATACAGGTGAACGCAGTCATGACACCCGTAAACACTGGTTATCTGCTTATGCTGCTATGGGAATTCCACATACTACAAAAGCAGATAATGGGCCTGCGTATACCTCTAAGGCCACTCGAACTTTCCTCCAAGAAGGGGGTGTTAAACATACTACAGCAATTGCTCATTCTCCCACTGGACAAGCTATCACTGAGCACATTTATCAAACATTGAAATCCATTCTTATTATTAAACAAAAAAAGGGGGAATATGGGAGACACACTACAAGAAATATTATGCAAGGTTTTGCTTGTTTTGCTTGTGCTGAATTTTTTGAAAATATTATGTAAGGTTTTGCTTGTTTTGTTTGTGCTGAATTTTTTGAATCGTGTTCATAGAGATATAGCTTATGTGGATCGTCATTTTGAGGCTTCCCCAGTGCTGAAGGAACAGCCTATGGTTAATGTTTGGAATATGGCCACAGGACTTTGGGGCTGTCCCCTACCACTGACAACTTGGGGTCGTGAATATGCTCGTATTTCCACAGGGACTGGCCCTACGTGGGTTCCATCATGATATGTTTGGTCTCATCTGAAGGCAGAAAATAGCATCCAGCCTTTATAGTAATTGTAATTGTGTGTTTCTTACTTAGTAGTATTGCTTTGTAACTTGCTGTGTTATAGATAATATTAGTAATAGTTTGACATAGTGTGTGATTTTCTGTTTTACCAATGAAGTCTCAAGAATTAGAGTTTAAGGCATTAGCTAGGATGTTGTGTGTTTCTTCTATTTTAGTAATAGATCAGATGCGTATTAAACAGGATTTGATGTAATCAATGCTAGAATCTACAGGAATAGCTCTTTTAATGTTTTAGTACTGTTTGGTTATGATGTTATTAGCCTATTGATTAGCTTTTCTTAATTTGCAAAGACAAAACCTGGAAAGGAATCCCAGTCAAAGAGATGACCCTGTATCATAGAATAGATACCTCTCTTACATCCAACTAATTGGGATTTTTTAAATATAGCCATGCATCATTTTAGACAAAAGTGCACGCTAATAGAACTAAATTTGATAGTTTATTTTGTTTTCCAAGCAGGTGTTCCACTTGGGCTCTATATCACGCACTGGCCATGCGGATGTGGTGTACAACTGGAAGAAATCCTTCAGACCCTGAATGCAGGAGAGAATCTGTGGTGGGTGAGAGAGGAAAGGTGCACCTTGAAGCAGGGGACGCCTTGCTGGCACTACCTGTCGCATCCACTGTTGTATTAGGCGAAATCGGACCCTCGGGATGTAACGTGATAGGCCCTCCCCTGCTGGGTCATGCATATGTAAAAAAGATAAGGATGAAACTGGATACCTATATAAGGGACCCTCACATTCCAATAAACGCCATTTTACAGCTCACCATAATGGTGTAACAAACAGCTGTGACTTGGTCGGGGCCGTCGATACACATTCACAAAGGGACTTGACTTTCCAGGTTACCAGATCGAGGTAACAAATGGTGCCCCGTGTGAGGAAAAGTCCTGGAGGTGAGTGTGCGACGGCAAAAACCACGCTGACGGACGCGGTATCCACGGTTCGAGCCCGTGGAAGCACTCTCGGTGGGGTGCAAAGGGGAATGCAGCGCTGCGCCTATCCTACGGCCGATAGTTCGTAGAAGACCAGGAAGACTTCAGGTCTCTGGGTAAATGTATTCCGTCATTAGAGTAGTATTGCAACTTTGTAAAACCTACTATGGTAGGAAAGCTACGCCTTCTAAGAAGGACATTGCAGTCGTCATTAGTTGTCTTGAAAAGGAGAGGGAGCTTTCCTCTCCTCGGGTGATTTTGGATCACAATAAGTGGGACTCTTTAACTTCTTCGCTCTTTGAGCGCGCAATGAATGAGCAAAAAGCTTCTGAGCTCAAAACGTGGGCATTGGTGCTACGGGCATTGAAAGCGGCTCGGAAAGAGGGGAAGACTGAAACTCAGGTTGGGACGGCGGAATGTGGGTCGGGAAGCCTTTTCTCTTGCAGATCCGAGGATTTGAGAGACAAAGACAAGGTGGCGCCTGCCATCCCAACCGCACCTATTGATCCGGCCGAACAACAACCAGACGGCCCCGTCCAGCAGCATTCCACACATTCCACATCCTTATCTCTTGACCAGCAGAAGCCTTCCTCGGAGGCCCCATCACGGTATCCAAAGCAACCTGCGTTCCTTCGCCCATCCTTGGGGGTGGGGAAGGGGAGTGAGCAGGGGCGGGAGGATGGGTCCCTTCCTCGAGATGGGATGTGTTGTGGGTGTGGTTCCGCCCCGGGGGGCGGGGTGGATAAGACTAACCAAGATGGAAGCCAATCCGCATCAGCGGGGGCGGAGGCAGAGGCGTTCCTAATCATAATAACCCTTCCCCAAGAGGGTGGGCTACTGGTCCAGCTCTACCTGCGGGGAGGGAGAGGGGAGAACAAGAGCGACCAAGTCTCGGATTGGTCAAAGATAAGGGAGGCATTCCTTTTTATCGTTAATTGGGGGCCCGGTCAGGGGGCCCCGGGCTCGAGTGGAGCCTCTGAAGCAGAAACAAGTCCAGCTGTCGAGCGAGCCACGGCAGCCCGAGTTGGAGTCGGTTAAACTTCTGCTGACAACTTGGAGGAGAGGAAGAATGCTTAGGATAAACTGTATTGATTATTGTCACTGTCTTTGTGATTGTTAAATGTTTATGGTATATGGAAGTATAAATGCAAATGGTATATGGAACTGTTAATGTTATAGGGATGTGTAAACATGAATGCTATATGGAAGTGGAATTATTAATGTTACATGGAAGTGTAATTGAGGGTTCGAGTAGTGGAATTATGAAAAACAAAAAACAGCAAAAGGTTACAGAAGAACAGTGAGTTAAAATATTGAATGTGATCTGCTCTAGCCAGAGAAGTTTAAGTGCCAGCAAGAGAATGCAAACCCCCGCGCTGCCCCCCCTCACTGCTTACCCCCCGCCCCTCGGCTCCGCCGCTTGCGAAAGTAAACAAATCGTTACTTCCGAATGGGGACAAAAGCAAGACATTAGAAGTATCTCTTGCTAGTCGGAGCAAGAATGTCTTCATTTTCTCCCAATAATATACACATTTAGGGGACTCGGGTAGGGACTTGGACAAATTTGTTGATGGAGCTTGAAATTGTATGGAGGGGGAATTGTGGTGGTGGAGTTGGATGGAACGGTGGCAGCTTTACTAGAGCAGGTCCTGAAGATCCCAGGATGAGTTTTGCCCGTAGTGGGCTGAATGCAATGTGCACACAGCAGTGCAAAGATATTTGTTTTCTGACAGTTTCAGGTGCATCTCACTCTGTACTGCATCAAGAATTACTATACTACCCTTAGATGATTTTTGTAACTATAGTAGGAGTAGGTCAACAAGAAAAAGCTTACCAATTAAAAGAAAAAAGAAGAAATCTAAGGGTGAAGCAAGTAACGATAGAAATAAGTGACTATAGCTGTTAATAACTTTTCTGAGTAGTTTGTATTGTAGAGAGATCTAATATAGTGGTTTGTTATGTTTTATGAGCAGGTGTTTCACCTGGGCTCTGTATCATGCACTGGCCATGCATATATGGAGTACATGTGAAAAAAAAAAAAAACCTGCACAGGAGAGAATCTGTGATGGGTGAGAAAGGCAAAGTGCACTTTGAAGCAGGGGACGCCCTGCAGGCACTGCCTATCGCATCCACCACTACTGTGTTCTTTCTCTCTCCTTTTGGTGGTTTGCCACCTCATAGTTATCGATAAGTAATAATACATTAGCTTAGAAATTTCCATTTATAGAATTGTCTAAAATGAATGCTTGAATGAGTGTGTATATGTCAACTCAAAAAATTATGACGTTACATGTAATCTTCTGTTTAGTGTATTATCAGTGAAGGTTTTGATTGAGTGATGATTATGTTAACATTTAAGTCCCCTGCAGCTCAGCGACACTGGGCCACTGCCATCGTGGTCCTTGGTGTGCTGCGACACATCGAGACAGACAATGGCTCGCGCTTCATCTCGAGATCTACTCAAGGAGCATTGGGGAATATCTCACTCGACAGGCATCCCTGGGAATTCCCAGGGACAAGCATTGTGGAAAGGGCCAACCGTCTCCTGAAGGACAAGATAGGTGTCCTTGGGGAGTGGGAAGGTCACAGAGGTAGGATCCTGGTAGCCCAGCAGGCAGAAGTATTGGCACAGCACATTATGCAATCAATCATTTTGAACGAAGAGGTTATGCCACAGTAAAGGACAGAGAATCGGGAAAAATTTTATGGATCCCATCGAGAAAAGTAAAACCTGATGCAGTCATCACCCAAAAGGGCGGTCTGGGAAAAACAGAAAACTAATCGAAATCTGAGTACTTTTCTTTCAGGCATGCTGTTTTACAGAATAAAGCTGCAATAGATTTCCTGCTGCTGGCTCAAGAGGCACAGGTGCAAGGACTTTGAATGAGAAAATGGAGTTCCAGCGGATATACAAGAAGCTTTGAGCAGAAGGATGAACTGTATAATATAACCAAAGATGCCTTGGGCATACTGTTTAGAACACCACTAACATTGTTAGACATTGCACCACTTATCTCTGCATGCTTTTTAACCTGTATACCTCACTTTATAAATAATATGTAACAAAGTTTAAATTATATAAGTACTAACAATTTATATATTAGGATTAGGATCAGCGCTTGCGTTGTAACGGGGCATGGTTTTGTTAAGCATGGGGAGAGGGAGATGTTGTATTAGGCGAAATCGGACCCTCGGGATGTAACGTGATAGGCCCTCCCCTGCTGGGTCATGCATATGTAAAAAAGATAAGGATGAAACTGGATACCTATATAAGGGACCCTCACATTCCAATAAACGCCATTTTACAGCTCACCATAATGGTGTAACAAACAGCTGTGACTTGGTCGGGGCCGTCGATACACATTCACAAAGGGACTTGACTTTCCAGGTTACCAGATCGAGGTAACAATCCACCACCAACATGGCTTGCTGTTTCTCAAGGGTCAATAAGTAATAATGCCCCTAGTGATACTCTAGTACATTTGTCCTCTAAAATTGGTTCTATTTGACATGCTATTCCATTAAATTGTGCGATCATTAATCAATTATTAGCCCAGATAACTCAGTTGGTAGAGCATGGTTATGAACATCTTAAAAGCATTTATTGCACAAATTTTAGTGGTCATTAAAAATCAATATATCAGAGTATATCAAAATTGAAGACTTTTCCTGATCAGTTACAGATTAACACAATGGGACCCTCATGGATTGATTTTCAGGTTGCAGAAACTTAGGTTGCAGTACAAACATGCTTGTTATTTTTAGTAGGTTTAGCAATAATGTTGTTATATTGTATTTGACTTGTTTTTTCTTTCATTTTTAGAATATTGTCAATCGAGGCCTTGATTGAGTTATAATAGTTATGTTATTAATATAAGTAGTGTTGTTATTCTATAGGCAGTATCTTGAAATTGTTGTAATACAAGAAGAGTTTTATGGAGCAGCAGCCATGGATCGAGATAAGGAGTTCACAGAGCAGCAGCTACGGAGCAGGATAAACAGCATGAGAACTAATTGAATAAATGAACTGAATTGTTTGTGAAATATGATTAGTCGGTCGGTAAACTGAGCCTTTTCAGCCAAAAAGAAAACGGGGGAAATGTAGAGAGTGTTTTTTACAGCTAGTTAGCTGAGATGGGTCGTAAACACAGTGCAGCTAGACAAGCAGCCGTATCACCTGCAAGGGCAGTTAGAATAACAAGATGCCCTGGGATGGTGAGAAACTAGCCATGGTTCTGGGAACTCAGGAAGGGAGTAGCTTTCAGTTGATAACAACAAGCTGTTAAGATACTCGGGGATGGTATGTAATTGGGAACCAATGATGAGCTCCACTTTTGCAATATGTATGAGCTAATTATCCGTATTATAAAGGTACATGCAGCCAAGGAATAAACGAGAATAGCTGATCATATGTCAATGACAGGTGTGGTCGTCTGCTTTTCTCCCGCCGTTCTGCAACAGGCTGTGGACTGATCCACACATGGAGGGAGATGTGGCTGTGAGTGGGTCCAGAGCTCAGCAGTCATCAACTCTGTGCACAGCACTGCTGAATGCATGAGTGTGTGGGAGAGGAAGAGAGAGAAGGCTTCAGAGCAGGCTGATGGACTGCCCACAAGGTCTTGAAAGAGAGTGTCATGGTTACTTAGATTTACCTATGCCCGTGACAGGGGGGAGCCACCCCATAGGGCCCCCCATGGCCCGGAAAGGAGGGGGAAAAGGGAAATGGGATAAAAACAGCGGCAGTCTAAGGAGGAAAAACTTATTTTACTAAATATGATATCGGAATACAAGATAACACAATATATTATAATAGAGGCTAATAAATCGCACGAAACAGAGAGAGAAAGTCCCCGATAACCGAGAGGCCTACTGTGAACTCTAGGCGACATGGCTGGAATGCTTCCCACTCTTTGAGAAGTCTGAGAGAGATGAACGCTCCAGCCTGGGAACAAGATTATATAGCGTCCTGGTCCCGTGACTGTTCACTGACCGTGTTGTTCTCTGGGATATGTAGTCTTCTTCTGTGGTCTGCACATTAAATAAAAGTATCCATGCTTTACATGATGTTATGATGTGGAATACTGATAGCAAAATAACTGAATTACAAAACCATGACACTGCCATATGTCGTCCTCACTCTCTCAGGATCATGTTCTTGGCAAAGGTAGCTAGGATCAAAATTAAAGTTATACAACATTTCCACCATAGCTATTTCCCTCAAGTACTGGATGCCTTTTTCAATTGCATCCCACTTTTTCATCTGAGGCTTCAGAATGTCTTTGAAAGGAAGCTTTGACCACACAGCCACTAACATTCGCTCCCAGATGGTGGCAGCACCATCCATACATCTGTTCATCCCTCTGTCAATAGTTGGGTCTCTGGAAATGCCTCCTAGTTGATGAGATTTGTTACCATGTAGAAACAAGCTACAGGTCCAGCTGTCCCAACAGTGAAGCAACCAGGTAACAAGAGATTCGTTCTGGCGCCATTTAAACTCTTTTTTGTGCTTTGGATTTCAGTCATCTTCAGGGGTCAACAAACAGTAATAGAGATTTCCTCCTCATCACTCTCTTCTTCGTGCTCTTAACTTTACCTTTTGCCTTTCTCTGTGCTGATCCAGACCTGTCACCTGGATCTTCTGTTGCCTCCTTCTCCGCTTCTTTTTTCCGTTCTAGACATGAGGACATCAATTTCCATTTCTTGCCTTCCACATGGTAACTGATATTGTTACTGGTGCCTCCTGTGACTGATCAGAATTGACTTGGGGATTTCCCTTTTTGGCTTGAACCTCTGCTTGGAAACTCTCTTTCCAGAACAGTGTTATATAGAGCATGGTAAGCACAAGCCAAGCCCCAAATAAGTGGTACCCCCTTAGATCTATCTAGGCTGCATCGTCCCTGATGCAAATACTGGCTTAGTTTCTCAGGATCCCACAGGTGTTCAAGAGTAAAATCCCATGACATTGTGGGCCCCCACGTGTTGGTGAACCTGAAGGCAAAAGGTAAGCGTTCTAGGACAAACAGCCACACACCAATACGGTCAAATATGGCTGCTCCAGTTTATGTGGGGTCTGTATGGGGTCTATGGGTCCCCTATGGGGTCTATGGGGCCTATATGGGTTTGTGGGGCCCATATGGGGTTGTGGGTCCTGTATGGGGTCTATGGGGCCTGTATGGAATCTATGGAGCTTGTATGGGGTTGTGGGGCCCTTATGGGGTTGTGGGACCTGTATGGGGTTGTGGGGCTTATATGGGGTCTATGGGGCTTATATGGGGTCTATGGGGCCTATATGGGTTTGTGGGGCCCATATAGTGTTGTGGGGCCTGTATGGAGTCTATGGGGCCCATATAAGGTTGTGGGACCTTTATAGGGTCTATGTGGCTGATATAGGGTCAATGGGGCCTCTATGGGGTTTTAGGGGCTTATATGGGGTCTATGGGGCTCATACGGGGTTGTGGGGCCTATATGGGGTTGTGGGGCCTATATGGGGTTATGGGGCCCATATGTGTTTGTGGGGCCCGTATGGGGTCTATGGGGCCCATATTAGGTTGTGAGGCCTGTATGGGGTTGTGAAGACTGTTTGGGGTCTATGGGGCCCGTATGCATTTGTGGGGCCTGTATGGGGTCTATGGGGCCTGTATGGGGTTTTGGGGCTTGTATGGGGTAAATGGGGCCTCTATGGGGCTTAAGGGGCTTATATGGGGTCTATGGGGCTCATACGGGGTTGTGGGGCCTGACTGGGGTCCATAGGTCCCATATGGGGTTGTGGGGCCTGAATGGGGTTGTGGGGCGTATAAGGGGTTATGGGGTCCATATGTGTTTGTGGGGCCCGTATGGGTTCTATGGGGCCCATATGATGTTGTGAGGCCTGTATGGGGTTGTGAAGACTGTTTGGGGTCTATGGGGCCCGTATGCGTTTGTGGGACCTGTATGGGGTCTATGGGGCCTGTATGGGGTTTTGGGGCTTGTATGGGGTAAATGGGGCCTCTATGGGGCTTAAGGGGCTTATATGGGGTCTATGGGGCTCATACGGGGTTGTGGGGCCCAGATAAAGTTGTGGGGTCTGTATGGGGTCTGTGGGGCCTTATGGGGTTGTGAAGCCTGTATGGAGTCAATGGAGCCTGTATGGGGTTGTGGGGCCTGTATGGAGTCTATGGAGCCTGTATGGGGTTGTGGGGCTTATATGGGTCTATGGGGCCAATATGGGGTTGTGGGGTCTGTATCTGGTCTATGGGGCCCATATGGGTTCTATGGGTCCCATATGGGGTCTATGGGGCCTGTATGGAATCTATGGAGCTTGTATGGGGTTGTGAAGCCTGTATGGAGTCAATGGAGCCTGTATGGGGTTGTGGGGCCTGTATGGAGTCTATGGAGCCTGTATGGGGTTGTGGGGCTTATATGGGTCTATGGGGCCAATATGGGGTTGTGGGGTCTGTATCTGGTCTATGGGGCCCATATGGGTTCTATGGGTCCCATATGGGGTCTATGGGGCCTGTATGGAATCTATGGAGCTTGTATGGGGTTGTGAAGCCTGTATGGACTCTATGGTGCCTGTATGGGGTTGTGAGGCCCTTATGGGGTTGTGGCACCTGTATGGGGTTGTGGGGCTTATATGGGGTCTATGGCTCCCATATGGGGTCTATGGAGCCTGTATGGGGTCTATGGGTCCCCTATGGGGTCTATGGGGCCTATATGAGTTTGTGGGGCCCATATGGGGTTGTGGGTCCTGTATGGGGTCTATGGGGCCTGTATGGAATCTATGGAGCTTGTATGGGGTTGTGGGGCCTTATGGGGTTGTGAAGCCTGTATGGAGTCTATGGTGCCTGTATGGGGTTGTGTGGCCCTTATGGGGTTGTGGTACCTGTATGGGGTTTTGGGGCTTATATGGGGTCTATGGGGCCCATATGGGGTTTTGGGGGCTGTATGGTGTCTATGGGTCCCATATGGGGTCTATGGGGCCTGTATGGGGTTCTGTGGCCTATATGGGGTTGTGTGGCCTGTATAGGGTCTATGGGGCCTGTTTGGGGTTATGGAACCTTTATGGGGTTGTTTGACCAGTATGTTTTCTATGGGGCCTATATGGGGTTGTGGGGCCTTTATGGGGTTGTAGGTCCTATATGGGGTTGTGGGTCCCATTTGGTGTTCTGGGGCCTGTATGGGGTTTTTGGGCCTGTATGCGGTCTATGAAGCCCATATGGGGTTGTGGGGCTTGTATGGGGTCTATGGAGCTTGTATGGGGTTGTGGGGCCCATATGGGGTATTGGGGCCTGTATGTGGTCTACGGGGCCCATATGGGGATGTGGGTTCTGTATGGGGTTTTAGGGCCTGTATGGGGTATACGGGTCTTGTATGGTTTTGTGGGGCCTGTATCGGGTTTTTGGGCCTTTATGAGGTCTATGGGGCCTGTATGAGGTCTATGGGGCCCATATGTGGTTTTGGAGCCTGTATGGGGTATATGGGGCCCGTATGGTATTGTGGGGCCTGTATGGGGTCTATGGACCTATATGGGCTTGTGGGGCCTGTATGGGGCTGTGCGGCATTTATTAGGTCTATGGAGCCCCTATGAGGTCTATGGGCACATATGGGATTTTGGGGCCCATATGGGTTTGTGGGGCCTTTATGGGGTCTATGGGGCCCATATAGGGTTGTGGGGCCTGTATGGGGTATATGGGGCCCGTATGGTATTGTGGGGCCTGTATGGGGTCTATGGACCTATATGGGCTTGTGGGGCCTGTATGGGGCTGTGCGGCATTTATTAGGTCTATGGAGCCCCTATGAGGTCTATGGGCACATATGGGATTTTGGGGCCCATATGGGTTTGTGGGGCCTTTATGGGGTCTATGGGGCCCATATAGGGTTGTGGGGCCTGTATGGGGTCTATAGAGCCCATATTGTGTTGTGAAGCCTGTATGGGGTTGTGGGGCCTATATGGAGTCTATGGGGCCCATATGGGGTTTTGGGGGCTGTATGGTGTCTATGGGTTCCATATAGGGTCTATGGGGCCTATATGGCTTTGTGGGGCCTGTATGGGGTTGTGTGGCCTGTATGGGATCTATGGGGCGTGTATGGGGTTGTGGGGCTTATATGGCGTCTATGGGGCCCATATGGGCTTGTGGGGACTGTATGGGGTCTATGGGGCCCATGTGGGGTTTTGGGGCCTGTATGAGGTCTATGGGGCCTGTATGGGGTTGTGGAACCTTTATGGGGTTGTGTGACCTGTATGTTTTCTATGGGGCCTATATGGGGTTGTGGGCCTTTATGGGGCTGTAGGTCCTATATGGGGTTGTGGGTCCCATTTGGTGTTCTGGGGACTGTATGGGGTTTTTGGGCCTGTATGCGGTCTATGAAGCCCATATGGGGTTGTGGGGCTTGTATGGGGTCTATAGAGCTTGTATGGGGTTGTGGGGCCCATATGGGGTATTGGGGCCTGTATGTGGTCTATGGAGCCTGTATGGAGTCTATGGAGCCTGTATGGGGTTGTGGGGCTTATATGGGGTCTATGGGGCCCATATGGGCTTGTGGGGTCTGTATGGGGTCTATGGGGCCTATATGGGTTTGTGGGGCCTGTATGGTGTCTATGGGGCCCGTATGGGGTTTTGGGGCCTGTATGGGGTCTATGGGGCCTGTATGGGGTTGTGGAACTTTTATGGGGTTGTGTGACCTGTATGTTGTCTATGGGGCCTATATGGGGTTTTGGGCCTTTATGGGGTTGTAGGTCCTATATGGGGTTGTGAGGCCCATTTGATGTTGTGGGGCCTGCGTGGGGTTTTTGGGGCTGTATGCGGTCTATGGGGCCCATATGGGGTTGTGGGGCTTTTGTTGGGTCTAGGGGGCATATATGGGGTTGTTTGGCCTGTATGAGGTTGTGGGGCCTATATGTGGTTCTGGGGCCTGTATGGGGTCTATCGGGCCCATATGGGGTTGTGGGGCCTGTCTGGGGTCTGTGGGGCCCATATGGGGTTGTGGGACCTGTATGGGTTCTATGGGGACCATATGGGGTTATGGGGCCTTTATGAGGTTATAGGTCCTATATGGGGTTGTGGGGCCCATTTGGTGTTGAGGGGCCTGTATGGGGTTGTGGGTCCTGTATGGGGTGTATGGGGCCCATACAGTCAGTGTTTGCTGGACAACTGTGAGACCCACACTGGGTCTCGTTCCTGTGTGGCACCTTCTTGAACACCAGTACCACAGTGTAGATGCGAGGCCAAGCCAGGCTAAATCTAATCATGCTTCTGGAAAGGGATGCTTTCTGAAGAGTCTTTACACTAATGAGAGGACCACAAACATTCACTCAGTGAGCTCGAAATCACTGTGCATTTGCTGGCCTATGGTCTTGCTTGTCTCACAGAGACATGGTGGGATGGTTCCCACCTCTGGACTGGAGTACGAACTGTTTATGACGGATGAGCAAGGATAATGAGGAAAGGCTGCTGCCCTCTGTGAGAGTGCACAGAGCTCTGCCTAGGAATGGCAGAGGAGCCAGCTGAGAACTGAAGAAAGGTTTAAAAGAGAAGAGGGGAAGATTCTGTTCCTTGCTTCCTGATAAGGAAGAACAAGAGGAGGGGGACAGGCAGGAATCTGAGTTACAGCTGGGATGGAATTGTTTTCTTCAGACTGTCTGCACTGTTTTGGCTCTAGGAGAAAACCATTGATAACACTCTGATGTTTTCAGTTGCTGCTAAGCAGTGTTGTACGGAGCCAAGGCCATGGTCAGTGGAGGGCACATGGAGCTGGGAGGGAACAGACTGTGCACAGCTGACTGGAAGTGGCCTAAGGGACGTTCTCTATCACCTGACAGGAAGCAGAAATTGTATTGAAAGGGGTGGGAGTTCATCTCACTCTCTTCACTGCCCAGAGCCAAGCTGAGTATCAGTCTGGTTGTGCTGAGCAAGTGCTTGTGCATCAGTTGTTACATACAATTCCATATCAACGGATATATAGTGATAACTATTACACCTCTCCTTTTATCTCTCTTAGTAAACTGCTTTGTTACAACCCATAAGTTGTACTTTTTTTCCCAGTTCTCATCCCCATCCCACTGGGAATGGGGCAGTGCACAAGCACTGTGTGCTGCTGAGCCACATGTTGGGTTCAACAACCACAGTCATTTTGGTGCCTGATGTGACGCTCCAAGGGTTGAGATAACAGCACATCTGTCCAGAGCGAAATAACACAGGGCTTTGTGGGATCTGGAGAATGCAGGCCATGATGCTGATTGTTTCCCTGTTTGTGGAGCTTGCTGAGTCTTCTCATGAAGCTGTATTGCACAGCTTCTTGCTTGCTGCTTGTTTTCCCTGCTGCATTATTTGTCAACTCTGGATGCTGGATTAGGGTATTTACTTTGCTATGCTTTTTGACATTGGTTTGTACCAAGATAAAATTGGCAGCTGACAAAGTGAAGTTTTGTGCACATTCAGCTCTGTGGACATCTTTGGGTTTTAGAAGTAATATTGTTGGTATGATTAGGTATTACACATTTTACATTGTCTTCTCTGGGAGCCCAGGGGTGTTCAAGGAGTGACTGGATGTTGTGTTGAGGGACATGGTTTAGTGGGAGCTATTGTTAATAGGTGAACGGTTGGACTGGATGATCTTTTAGGTTAAACAGTTATTCAGGAATATCAGTGAGAGATCTGCCCCAAGGTGAGAAGGCTCTGCATGGCAGGGGGCGTGGGACGGTCTGGGCAGCTGCCTGTAGCGGTGGGCACCCCCAGGGCTTTGGATCTTCATCTCCGTGCAACTGCAGGATCCTGAGAAACTGGTAGAATATTGGGGGCAGGTCTGATGAAACCCTGGAGATCTCAAACAGGCACAAATAACTGCATTGTTCCAGGGCCTGGCCCAGACCTACTGAGCTGTGTTTAACATTCCTCAGCATCATCAGTGGGAAGAGAGCTGGATCTGCTGACAGATCCCACTGCCACTCCACCCCTTGTAAAGACCTCTGCAGTCACTCCTGCTACAGGTACTGTAGCTGTTCCAAGTATTGTGGTAAGAAAATGAAACAAATGCCTCCCAGGTGAGGTGCACTGTGCCAGGAGGTACAGCACTGTGGTCACTCCAATCCCTCCGATGAGCACAGTGGCTGCTAAAACTTTAATCCCAGGTCCTGCGGTGATTCCAGCTCTGGCAATGAGCTCTGCAGTTGCTCCAACTCCTGCAGTAGGAAAACAACCTCTCCATTTCCTACAGTGAACCTTGAGGCTGTTAAAACCCCTGCAACAGATGCTAGACGTGCAAACAGATATGCATATAAACTATTATCATCTATGTATGATATGTATATGTATTAATACATGCACATAAGTTAGCAACTGCCTATATTGTATATATGTGAAAATATACTATATATATATGTATATATGCATTTATCATATTTATAATCGTTTTCTTTTTTTCTTGACCTTAAGCCACAGATTCTAATCCTCAGCACTGCCTTGAGTCCCTTACAGATCTCCTTGGGACTTCTGAAACTATCCCTGCCAGTCATTGAAATGCACAAGAAGATTTCAAGGTCTTCTCAGGGAGCAGCTCCTGAGGTATATTCCTTAAACGAGCTTTGGAAGAGGCCTCCAGTTCTCTGGGCCTGCTCTAAATGGGCCCTCTTGTTATGGCAGTGCCAGCAAGGAGACCAGCCCTGACACAGCCATTCATATTGCTGGCTACTGACTGCAGCCCCAGAGTGCTGCTGTAGAGACAACAGGACTGTTGTGAGAAAAACAAGACCTTCAGCCTGCACAAATGAGAGGACTTGAGAGCACTGTGGCGGTATAAAGAGATCAGAAATGAAAAGAACACGTTGAGCTGCTGTCTGTGGCTGCACCTCCCTAAATCCAGACAAAGTAGGAAGAAAGAAATATTAAGCAAATGTCTATTTTGAAATCTTTTTAGGTATCTTATAATGTATTCAAGGAATCTGGTTACATGTTTTTATGAGCTCTTGGATAGAGAAAATGGAAATTAGGTAGGAAAAATGTGAAACACATTTTTATTTATTTGTTCAATAACATTTTATTAGCACATTGCTATATCTCACATAATCAAACAATCAAAGATGCATAAAACATAAAGTACCATCACTGGGAATCGTGCGAAAAAGATGTGCACTATATTGTAGCTGGAATAGTGCGTATTGCAACACCTTCCTGAGAGCGTGCTTGATCTCCCTGTTCCTCATGCTGTAGATAATAGGGTTCAGTATTGGAGGAACCACTGCATACAGAAGTGCCACTGTCAGATCCAGGAGTGGGGTGGAAATGGACGGGGACTTCAGGTAGGCAAAAAAGACAGTGCTGAGAAACAGGGAGACCACAACCAGGTGAGGGAGGCACGTGTAGAAGGCTTTGTGCCGTCTCTGCTCAGAGGGCATCCTTAGCACAGCCACGAAGATCTGCGCATAGGACACCACTATGACAATAAAGCAGCCAACGCCTAAACATACACTAAAAATGAGAAACACAACTTCCCTGATAATTGATTCTGAGCAGGAGAGCTTGAGGATCTGGGGGATTTCACAGAAAAACTGATTCAATACATTGCCTTGGCAGAGAGGCAGTGAAAACGTACTGGCAGTGTGCAGCAGGGAATGGAGAACCCCAGTGCCCCAGGCAGCTGCTGCCATGGTGGCACAAGCTCTGCTGTCCATCACGGTCCCATAGTGCAGGGGCTTGCAGATGGCAACGTAGCGGTCATAGGACATGATGGTGAGAAGGGAATACTCTGCTGAGAGGGAGAAGAACATGAAGAACACCTGCGCAGCACATCCTGTGTAGGAGATGGCCCTGGTGTCCCAGAGGGCGTTGGCCATGGCTTTGGGGAGAGTGGTGGAGATGCAGCCCAGGTCGAGGAGGGCCAGGTTGAGGAGGAAGAAGTACATGGGGGTGTGCAGGCGGCGGTTGCAGGCTACGGCTGTGCTGATGAGGCCGTTGCCCAGGAGGGCAGCCAGGTAGATGCCCAGGAAGAGCCAGAAGTGAAGGAGCTGCAGCTGCCGTGTGTCTGCCAATGACATCAGGAGGAACACGCTGATGGAGCTGCTGTTGGGCATCTGCTGCTGGTGGGCTTGGAGTCCTGTTCAGAGTGCAGAAGATAATGACAAGTCCAGACGATTCTCATAGACACTCCTCCTACTATACTATGAAATGCTTTCATTCTCCTATGAAAATATTCATTTAACAACACTAATTGAATTTAACTTCATTAAGTTCACCATTCTATAAGCAGAAGAAGACATGGAGCTTTCACCTTCCTTTCATCTTCTAATCTTATCCCATCTCCCTAGACTTTTTCATCTGTTTCACGTCTCATATCTTGACCTTCACTGCTGTTAAAATCCTCAGTCCCAACCTTTGTTCCCTTCACTTTCTTTTCAGGAAACATGCCTATTTGCAATATAAGTGCATTATTCTTGTCAACAAAATTGACAATTTTAACTAGTTCCACCCTTGGAAAGGATCCTTTTCATGAAAGGGGAGGCTGAATACACTTCACGTGTGACAGTTCACAAAACTAGCAATTGACTGAAGAAGAATTGGGAATCCCAGAGCTGCGTTTATATTTGACAGACTCTTAGATTTCTGCTTCCAATCCTTTCCTCTTCCATCCAAACAAGAAATAGAAAATTGCTACCTTGGCTCTCCTCTTGCAAAGGGCCTTCACAAACATTCAGTTGTGCACTGGAGCTGTGATCCTTCTGGCCCAGGCAGCAGCTGTGGCAGCACAAGCCCTGCTGGGGGGCTCCTTCCCCCCACACGTCTCCCCGCAGCGCCCTGGGCAGCTCCCCAGGCAGGCTGAGTGCTGAGCCTGGCAGGCGGCAGAGTCCCATACCCAGCACACAGCCCCTGGGGCACAGCAGGGACCCTTCTCTGAAGGACAGCCCTGGGCACCCACCTGCAGCCCCAGCTGCACAGCCTGCAGCCATGCTGGGACATGCAGCCCTCAGGTCTGTGCTCTGACGCTGCAGCAAGGAAGCCCTCAGCTGGAGAAGAAGGATTTAACACTGTAAAGAAGCATGCAGTGCCTGAAGCCTGATCTGCTACAGGATGTCCCAGATTAAATTAACCCTCTATGAATAGCAGCTGCAATACCTACTGCAAGGGACTTACTGTGTCATGGTCTGTGAGCAATGTGCCTGCAGTGAGCTCACAGCCCACTCACACTGCATACATCCTGTAAGCTCTCTCCAATTTCTCTCTTCTTTTTCTGTCACCTGCAGGCTGTGCTGTGCACAAGAGCTGCTCCTGGGCACAGCTGTGTCTCTACAGCACCATCCACTTTTATGAGCTCCCTTTGTTCCAGGAGCGCGGCCCAGCTGAGCAGCAGAGAATGTCAGTTTTATCCTTCCCACTCATCTCTTCTGAGATGTCCCTGTGTCCTCATGGCCATCAGCTCCTGAGAGGCAACAGTATCATAACTGTTCTTTAAAATCTGCTCCATTATCCACCAGTCAATTTTTAACATGAGATGAGTCCTACCAGAGGGTTTTTGATGAAACAAAAAGGGCAACCAGAAAAGGACAGGGAGGGTTAAGACAACTTCCCTGTGCAGGGCAGTGATCCAGCAGAGGCAGTGCAGGTGCCTCATCCCTAGATGGAAACCATGGGGCTGAAATGGGATTCAGCTCCCCACAGACCCACAGGAGCTGGGATTCCTCTGGTTCAGCTCAGATGTGCACAAGGAGTTGTACAGTGCTGCTTTAATATCTTCTCTAAACCCAACTATAAATAAACAGACAATAAATGTCTGCTGGATTCTTCCTCTTTAAGCTCTCCCCAAATACCTCTCCATTTTGCTGAACAAATACTGAAAACCCGAAGAAGATAACAGGAAGGCACAAAGAGGCTCTTTAGGTTATAATGGGCCCCAGGGCGCATTTGATGCTGATTCGATCAGTCTCCAGTGCAGAGAGAAGTTTGCACAAAGTACTCAGCAAGACAAAGTCAGAAGTAACAGTGTAGTTTCATGGAGTATTAATGAGCCCACTGAGGGCCATTAACAAGCAATCTTCCCAAGGGACTTGTTAGAGAAGATAATTGGAAGCCACGACTACAGGCAGGCAAAGGCACTGGCATGGTGACTCTGATGCTGAGAAACCCCTCTTTTGCCTTATGAAGCAGAAAGGCCAAGCCCTGATCCCCAGGCCCTTGGCAGGGAAGACCTCATGCTGACTAAGGATCTTTCCTGAAACAGTGAGTTGGAAGTTTGTATGATGTTAAATGAAAGACATGGGGACAGAAGATCCCAGGCTCTGCGTGGGGTGCAAGGATGCTGTGAGGTTCATGTCCCTTAAGCTCTATGTGTCTCATCACAGGTTGTGGGTTGTGAGAAGGGCCCAGTCTGAACAAGCAGTCAGTTCCAATGAAACTCTGAACTTCAGATCTCTCAGTTCCAGTGCCCTCCTGTGCACACTCTCCCCTAGTTTGATGTCCTTTATGTTCTGCATTGCCCAGAAGTGCACCCAGTGCTCCAGGTGAGGCTGCAGCAGCGCAGAGCAGACAGGGACGATCCTTTCCATCACCCACCTAGCAAGAACTTGTTCCTGTGCTCCAGGGGACCGTTGGCCTTCCTGGTTGCCTGGGTGCCCTGCTGACTCACATTCAACGTGATGTTGACCATGACCCCCAAACCTTTCCAGTCAGACTTCTCTCCAGTGTCCCATATCCAGTCAGTGTGTATGTCCAGGGTTGCCCCTACCCAGATGCACAATCAGGCACTTGTTCATGTTATACTTTATGGACCATCTGGTACTCATTTCTCTCTGCAAGTCCTCTCCACCCTCGGTGGAGGAAACAGTTCCTCCTAAACTGGAATCATCAGCAAACTTGCTCAGAACTTCTTCTTATCCTTGTCATGGTTTTGTCATCTTTGCTATTGGTATTCCGCATCATAACATCATGTGGAGTGCAGAGAAGAAGAACTACACGTCCCAGAGGACCTCACGGTCAGAGAGGGAAACACGTCACAGAAGTGACGCTAGCTCTCTCTCTCTCTCACTGCCTGGCAGTGAGTGGGAAACCTCTCTTTCTCTTTTATTTCACTTGATTGATTAGTCTCAATTTCAAATAGATTGTAATTAGTCAAAAAAGTTTTCCTCCTTAGATTGTTGCCACTTCTCTGTTTGTTTCCCTGAGCCGAGTTCCCATCTCTCTACCCCTTTCCCTTATTTCCTTCCCATTTGCCAGGGGTCGGGGAGGCAAAGACCTATTGCCCCCCTGTCATAGACAGAGACTTATCTAGATAACACCGTGACACCATGCAGTGTTCTCAAAGGTGATTCAGTGTCTCGAGAACTTTCCACTCGAGCATTTCCTAACCAGTTCAAATGCTGAGAAATGCTGGTTTGGAAGTTCAAGAAGTGTGGTAGTCTGCTGAACTTCTCACAGGGCAGTGTGTAGGATACCCCACAGTAAGAACCATCAGGGGGTAATCCCATAAACTGATGTGACACAGAACAGCATCAGTGCCAAGGGCTTTATGAAGCATTTCTTTTCTGAGAACACCTAACAGATATCAGGTGGGTCCCTTGGCTCATTTCCCAGTTGGTTGGCAATTTGGATGCACTGTGGAGGGTTTCCATGCAAATCATCACCAGTTTGACCAAAAGGGGTGACAGAAGGGATCAGAAGGGGTGGTGTCACTGTGCAGGGAGCACCCGAAAGACAGGATGAGCTGAAAACACCCTGAGCCCAATGGTGGAGTTGAGCAGATCCAAGGACTGATATCAATCACAACCCACAAACACAACAAACCAAGACATAATACTATGACACCAGAACATGTGACACAGAGGTATATTCAGGATTCCGGCACGGTCACATCTTCGGTTTTTCTGTCACAAAACACAAATGGGTAAAGGCAGCTCTCAGCCATTCTGTGTTCAGTCAAGGTCCCATGGGGATCTTCTGTGAAATAGAACAAGACCCCAACTCGCCCTCTGGGGGCTTTGTTCATATGGTTAAAATGAGGGAGTAACCCAGCAAGTGTTAATTTTAGATTCCTTTTTGGGGGTGTCCTTAGCCTTCCAAGGGTATTTCATAAGGGATTTCATTAAGGTGAGGGAAGCTGGCCTCAGGTTGGCTGGATCGATCCACACAGGCTGGCCAGGGAGAGAAGTGTTTCCCTGGCTTCTCGGCAACTGGATGGTGACTCACAGGGGCAAATGGCAAGGATGGGGCAGAAGGTGTTAAATCGAGGATCTTCTCCTTTTGTTGTAAGCTTTCTGATACATCCACCCTTCGCTGCCCTCCCCCACCTCCTGCCCACCTTGCGCTGGAGGGGGCAAAGGCAGCAGCTTTCCTTGAGCTTTTTGAGCTTTTCTTCTGGCCACCAGTTAACTGATTTCTCTAACCTGACCGTGGGTAATCCACCCGTCCAATCTTGTGGAATGCCCTCTTGTCAGCCAAGTGTCCAGAGACAATTACGTTTCTAGTTCACCTACCTTTTCTTACTGCCAATGAGACCCCTCCAGCCCCACTGAGCTTTGGGCTGGGTGGCCCAGGGGCAAGGCTGACTGCTGCAAGCCTCACTACCCTTGGCTCAGATTTACTGTTGGAAGAAATCACCGTCCCATATTTTCACACAGCGTGTAGCTTTGCTGAGGGATTTCTTGATCATCACGGGACGTCACTGTCCATCAGGGTCTTCACTGGGCAGCAGAGGGCAGCACTGGCAAGGAGGAGCCTTGTCCCTGCAGGGTTCGTCCCCAAGGACTCAGGGCAGGAGAAGGACTGGCAGCAGCCAAGAGACCCAGGGCAGGACGTGGGTCCCCTGGGGACAGAAGCCATAGCCCCTGTCCCAGCTGCATGGGGACTCTAGCCATCCATAGGGCACCCTGAGCCTGCCCCCTCCAGATCCATTCCTCTGCACAGCTCCACAGCAACACATCCCAGCCCCATCCTCTCCCCAGTGTCACCCCTCAACTCACAGCTCCAGGAGAGGGAGAAAGCAGAGATGGGTCAGCATTGCCAGGTGGGGCAGGCAGCAGTGCCAGCATCATCATGGGCAGCTGGCCACGTTTGTGACACGGCCACCTGGGAGGGGGGTGAAGGCAGAGCATGGAGGAGGGTCCTGCATCCTGAAGGAGCATCTGGTACAGAGCAGACACATCTGAAGGATGAGCTCCAGCATGGCCTGCGCCAACAAGGAGCAACCCGGGATGAGCGAGGACGGCCCCATGGTGGAGGGAACGGGTGCCATTCAGAGGGACCTCGACAGGCTGGAAAGCTGGGCTCGGGTGAACCTAATGAGGTTCAACACGGCAAAGTGCAAGGTTTTGCACTTGGGCCAGAAGAACCCCAGGCACCTGTACAGCCTGGGAGGAGTTGTCCTTGAGAGCAGCTCAGCAGAGAAGGACCTAGGGGTCCTGATAGATGAAAGACTCAACATGAGCCAGCAGTGCGCTCTGGCAGCCCAGAAAGCAAATGGGATCCTGGGCTCCATCAGGAGAGGGGTGGTCAGCAAGGATATGGAGGTGATTGTCCCTCTCTATTCTGTTCTTGTGAGGCCCCATCTGGTGTACTGTGTCCAGGTGTGGAGCCCTCAGTACAAAAAAGACATGGAGATTTTGGAAAGGGTCCAGAGGAGGGCTACGAAGATGATCAGGGGGCTGGAGCACCTCCCCTATGAGGACAGGCTGAGGGAGTTGGGTTTGTTCAGCCTGGAGAAGAGAAGGTTGCGGGGTGACCTCATTGCAGCCTTTCAATACCTGAAGGGAACATATTCCCAGGAGGGGAGTAAACTCTTCAAAAGGGCTGACAATAGCAGGACAAGGGGAAATGGTTTTAAGTTAAAAGAGGGAAGATTTAGGTTGGATGTTAGGGGGAAGTTCTTCACTAGGAGAGTGGTTAGGTCCTGGAACAGGCTGCCCAGGGAGGTTGTGGATGCCCCGTCCTTGGAGGTGTTCAAGACCAGGTTGGACAGGTCCCTGGGAAACCTGGTCTAGTAAATATGTATGTTTGGTGGCCCTGCTAGGCAGGGGAGTTGGAACTACATGATCCTTGAGGTCCCTTCCAACCCGGGTCATTCTGTGATTCTGTGATTCTTTGATGGTGAGCCGTGCCTCTGGACAGACATGCAGTGATACTGAAGGTACACCTGCCCACAGCCACCATGGGAGCGGTGCTGCAGCCAGTCTTGGGATGGAGATGGCACTTTCCATCTGCCACCTCCATTCCACCCAGCAGTGGGAGGGGTGCCGGGAAGCGGCAGATGCAGAGTGTGACCTGCTTTTCCTTTAATCTCCAGAATGAGTTGCCATCTGGGATGCGGTGGCCGCCTTCGTACGAGAGCAGCTCCTGGTGCACAAGTGTTGGAGACGGCGGGAGAAAAGCAAACGACCAGACCTGTCGTTGACATATGATCAGCTCATCTCCTTTATTGCTTTGGCTATGTGTACATTTCTAGTGCAGATCATTAGCTCATACACAGTGCAAAAGCAGAGCTCATCATTGGTTCCCAATTCCATGTCACCCAATACAATATCTTTGTAACTTGCAGTTATCATCCTGATAGCTACTCCCTTGCTGAGTTCCCAAAACCACGGCCAACTTCTCACCACCATCACACATCCCATTGCTCTCGTTGTCCTTGCAGATGGCACGGCTGCTTGGTCAGCTGCACAGTGTCTACGTGACCCTTCCCAGCTAGCCATTTGTCAATAAAACTCTCCACACACAAGGTGCATTTGTTGGCTGTCGGGTTCCTCCTCGCCCTGTCCGGCTCATCCTGGACTTCCTCTGAGTCTTCCCCTGCACACACAGCAGGAAGCTCACCCTATCTTTCCCTGCTGAGCTGCGTTTGGGAGGGAGGGCGAGGGGAAGGAGAGGGCTGTGCAGCCCCAAAGCCGTCCCCGCTGCCCTGGTTTGTGCCTCTCAACAGCAGGAGGGGGCTCCTGAGCTCTGTCCCCACACAGGACCACCTCCAGCTCTTCCTCCAGCCAGCCCGTAATGTGTCCGCCCTTTCTACCTCCTCCACTCGCAGGGGGTCTGGATTCCTACCTTTGGCTCCTTCATCATCCATCATCTCCAAGGAGATCAGGATGGAGGACAGTACCGTGACCCTGTGCTGGCCCGTGTTTCACCTGGCCAGCAACCTCACAGCTGTGCACCACCTCAAGTCCCTTATAGCAGGGAGTCCCTGCCAGGTAGGAGGGGGGATTCAAGCTCTGCTGGCTTTGTGGATGGGGCAAAGAGGGCCACCACATCCCTTCTCAGAAGCAGACCTCCCCCTGGCAGGAGCCCATCCAAACGCGGGGCCGTTCTGTTTGATGTCCCTTAGAACCAGTTCTAGGTGGAACAGCAACCGTATCATCAACACTGTCCCAGGTATTTTCTCAGCCCACAGGATGGTGGAGCCCCTGAAGTGCAGCTGCTACAGTGTGCTTTAAATAATAGTAGCAGTAGTCATGCTAAGGCTTGTAGTTAGGCCTAGTCTGTGTTTCTCACGTATCTAGGAATGCAAGTTGTGTTTCTTATGAACCCGAGCACAGATCTAAGTAATAAATCTTGCTTAGGAACAAAGCACAATGTATGTTAAAAATTAGGTTTAGATTTATGGTGTGATGGTAGAGCGGTTAAGCGTTTTAGAGATAATGAATAGTAAACAGAAAGGGGGCCTCTAACAGGAACATCCTGTAATGTCACAGATTGAAGGATGAGAAGAATGTACAACACATTTCCTCAGGTCTTTGTGGGATAGTCTTAACTGATTGTAACCAAGGAAACATAACAGATGAGGACGAAGCAATCCTGAAGAAAATGTATATAAACCCTGTGATTTCTTTATAGTGCGGGACTCTGACTTTGGACACTAGTCCTCAGGCTCCTGGGCCCTCAATAAAGCACGGCATAAAATGACTCAGGTTGTTTTGTGCTCTTTAACTACAGGCAACAGAGCCAGGTGGTCGCAGCAGCCTCTGTGAGCAGGTGGAGAGTGCGGGCTTGTATCCAAAGCACCGTATCGCTCTCTCCGGCTGCCTGCAGAATGGGGAGAACATGGCCATGGTCCTGAAGGACGTTGGAGTGATCTTCACTGATGGGCTGACCTTCAAAATAAAGTTTTATTATGTCTTCATAGAGAAGCTGCCAGGGAAAAAGAACTTAAGGAGAGCCGTTCGCAAGGTGAGCCGTAGGTTTCTCCATGGTCCGGGGCAGTCCTGTCAGCCTTGCTTGAGTTGGTCCCTCAGCTCAACTCCCTGCCAGAGAATCACGGAAAGATTGGAGCAGGAAGGAACCCCAAAAGGGCACCCGGTCCCACCGCCCTGCGGGGAATAGGGCACCTACCTCCAGATGAGGTTGCTCTGAGCCTGGTCCAGCCAGGCCTTGAATGCATGTCTGGGCACCCAGCACCTCTCTGGGCAAGACATCCCAGTGCCTCACCACCCTCCAGCCAAATCCTTCTTCCTCCCATCCAAAGCCAGTCTTCCCTCTTTCCGCCTGAAACTGTTTCCCCTCCTCCTATCCCAAGTGATCTTGCTAATGGTTTTAGAAAGCCTTCATGAAGCATGAAAATGTGCCTGTGAGCAAACAAGTAGAGAGAGCAGTGTCAAGGAGTTCACTCTAGAGCTCACTCCATGACAGTGGGAACAAACCCAGCGGAGCAGGAACAAATGTGCCTCCCTTCTCTGACACCGCGGTGTGGCACGGTACGGTGCGGCCCGGCCCGACCACGTGAGCTTCAGGAGAGGGGAAGGTGTCATGGGTTACCTAGATTTACCTATGCCCGTGACAGGGGAAGCCACCCCGTGGGGGCCCCCCCGGGGCCCGGAAAGGAGGGGGAAAAGGGGAATGGGATAAAAACAGCGGCAATCTAAGGAAGAAAAACTTATTTTACTAAATATGATATCGGAATACAAGATAACACATATTATATTAATTGAGGATAATAAATCGAACGAAACAGAGAGAGAGTCCCCGAAAACCGAGAGGCCTACTATGAACTTCAGGCGACATGGCTGAAACGCTTCCTACTCTCCGAGAGTCCGAGAGAGAAAGAACTCCAGCCTGGGAATGAGATTATATAGCGTCCTGGTCCCGTGACTTATCACTGACCGTGATGTTCTCTAGGATATGTAGTCTTCTTTTGTGAACTGCACATTAGATAAAAAGTATCCATGCTTAACATGATGTTATGATGTGGAATACTGATAGCAAAATTACAAAATTACAAAACCATGACATTCCACCCCTTATTCTACATTATTACATCATGGTTAATATATATACATAGATACACTTATGTAAAACTATGATAGCTAAATAGTGCAATTAAAAGTAACATAACTAAATGTATAACTATAATTACTAAAATACACTACACATGCAAATATATACATAGATACATTAAATTATTGACTGCACTCCCCCAGCATCAAATTCCCTTGTGGTACACATTGGACATTCCCATTTTTGTCCATTACCCACCACGTGCACCCAGGTCCCTGAGCAAAGACAGTACCCCGAAGAGGTTTGCCCTTTACAAACTCTGGAAGGACCCAAACAGCTTTTCCCAACACGCTCTTTATGTGTACTACAGGAACCTTAGCTCCCTCTATGGTATGTAGGGAGCTGGACTGGTTAGGACCATTACGATTACTAGATCCTTGAGTGTTGACAGACCAGGTGGCTTCTGCTAAATGGTTATCCCAATTTTTATATGTTCCGCCATCCATTGCTTTCAACATAGTTTTCAACAACCCGTTGAATCATTCAATCATACCAGAAGCTGGTGCATGGTAGACAATATGGTAAATCCACTCAATGCCATGATTTTTGGCCCAAGTATTTATAAGGGAATTTTTGAAATGTGTCCCATTATCAGATTCAGTTCTTTCTGGGGTGCCATGTCACCACAGGATTTGTTTCTCAAGACCCAATATGGTGTTTCGGACAGTAGAATTACAGAATTACAGAATTACCCGGGTTGGAAGGGACCTCTAGGATCATGTAGTTCCAACCCCCCTGCCTAGCAGGGCCACCAAACATACACATTTACTAGATCAGGTTGCCCAGGGCCCCGTCCAACCTGGTCTTGAACACCTCCAAGGACGGGGCATCCACAACCTCACTGGGCAGCCTGTTCCAGGACCTAACCACCCTTCTAGTAAAGAACTTACCCCTAACATCCAACCTAAATCTTCCCTCCTTCAACTTAAAACCATTTCCCCTAGTCCTGCTATTATCAGCCCTTTCGAAGAGTTTACTCCCCTCCTGGATGTAAGTTCCCTTCAGGTACTGAAAGGCTGCAATGAGGTCACCCCGCAACCTTCTCTTCTCCAGGCTGAACAAACCCAACTCCCTCAGCCTGTCCTCATAGGGGAGGTGCTCCAGCCCCCTGATCATCTTTGTGGCCCTCCTCTGGACCCTTTCCAAAATTTCCATATCTTTTTTGTACTGAGGGCTCCACACCTGGACACAGTACTCCAGATGGGGCCTCACAAGAGCAGAGTAGAGAGGGACGATCACCTCCCTATCCCTGCTGACCACCCCTCTCCTGATGGAGCCCAGGATCCCATTTGCTTTCTGGGCTGCCAGAGCGCACTGCTGGCTCATGTTAAGTTTCTCATCTATCAGGACCCCTAGGTCTTTTTCAGCTGAGCTGCTCTCAAGGACAACTCCTCCCAGCCTGTACAGGTGCCTGGGGTTCTTCCGGCCCAAGTGCAAAACCTTGCACTTTGCCGTGTTGAATAGTACCCCAGTAGCATGGGGTACTGCATATGTTTCAAGCCACCCAGTGGTTGGCTCTACCATTGTAAGCACATAACACTTACCACTGCGAGATCGTGGCAAGGTGATATAATCAACCTGCCGTACCTCCCCATATTTATACTTCTGCCATCTCCCTTCCCTCCGGAGTGTTTTCGTCCTCTTGGCTTGTTTAATTATGGCACATGTTTCACAGTCATGAATAATCTGAGCAATAGCGTCCATAGTTAAGTTCACCCCTTGGTCTCTGGCCCACTTATATGTCGTGTCTCTTCCTTGATGGCCTGAGGTCTCATGGACCCAAAGGGCTAGAAATAGCTCTCCCTTGTTCTGCCAGTCCAAGTCTCTTTGAGCCACCTCAGTTCTGGCAGATCAATCTACCTGATTGTTATTCTGCTGATCTTCAGTAGCCCAACTCTCGGGTGCATGGGCATCTATATCAAGACTTCCTTGATCGTTCTGCTCTTCATTGAACGTTTCTGATACTTGTACTTGTTTGTCACGATTTCTTGTGCATTTTATCCAGTTGGTTTTCTACTTGTGAGATGGCAGAAATTGTAGGGTGCAGTGGGGGGAGCTGCTGTTCGTAGTTTTGAAGTGTCGTAATCAGTTCAAAAACTTGTGGTCTTCTCTGTTGGTCCTCGTATCTTCTGTCTTCTTTATGCCTCTTAGTTGTTTTTGTTTTTTTTTTTGCCTTTCTCGGTGCTGATACAGACCTCTCACCTGGATCTTCTGCTGCCTCTTCCTCTGCTTCTCCTTCTTTTCATACTAGACTCGAGGACACAGAATCACAGAATCACAGAATTGTAGGGGTTGGAAGGGACTTCTAGGGATCATGGAGTCCAACCCCCTTGCCAAAGCAGGTTCCCTATACCACGTTGCACAGCTCAGCGTCCAGGCAGGTCTTGAATATCTCCAGAGAAGGAGACTCCACCACCTCCCTGGGCTGCCTGTTCCAGTGCTCCGTCACCCTCACTGTAAAGAAGTTCTTGTGCACATTCATGTGAAACTTCCTATGCTGTTTCAGCCCATTTTCCCTAGTCCTGTCCCCACGCATTACTGAAAAGAGACCAGCCTTGCCAATATTGCCCTCACACCTCAGGTATTTATAAACCTGGATCAAATCCCCTCTCAGCCTTCTCTTCTCAAGGCTAAACAGACCCAGTTCGCTTAGTCTCTCCTCATAGGGGAGATGCTCCAGACCCTTCACCATCTTTGTGGTCCTCTGCTGGACTCTTTCCAAGAGATCCCTGTCTTTTTTGTACTGGGGAGCCCAGAACTGGACACAGTATTCCAGATGAGGCCTCACCAGGGCAGAGTAGAGGGGGAGGATCACCTCCCTTGACCTGCTGGACACGCTCTTTTTAATGCACCCCAGTATGCCATTGGCTTTTTTGGCTACAGGGGCACACTGCTGGCTCAGGGCCAACCTGTCATCCACCAGGACGCCCAGGTCCCTCTCAGCAGAGCTCCTCTGCAGCAGCTCTTCCCTCAGCCTGTACTGGTGCATGCAATTATTTCTTCCTAGGAGCAAGACTCTACTCTTGCATTTGTTAAACCTCAACCATTGAATGGACATCCGTTTCCATTTCTTGCCTTCACAGGGGCAACTGATATTGTTACTGGTGCCTCCTGTGACTGATCAGAGTTGACTTGGGGATTTTCATTTTTGGCTTGAACCTCAGATTGGAAACTCTCTCTCTCCAGAATAGTATTATACAGGACACGGTATGCATAAGCCAAACCACAAGTAAGGTTTACCTCCTTAGATCTCTGTATGCCGCACCATCTCTGACTCAAATACTCTCTTAATTTCTCAGTATCCCTCAGGTGTTCAGGAGTGAAATACCACAACACTGAGGGTCCCCACGCTTCTAAGAATTATCCTAAACTTTTCTATATACCCTGCCATTCAGCACTCTCTGATTTTGAAGGAGACTTCTGCATAGAACGAATAGAGAAAAGTACTGTCACAGTTTGAATGAAAATCCACCTGCGTCTGTGACAGGGGGCCGTGGGCCCCAGAGGGGCCCTAGGCCGAAAGGAAAAAAAGTTAATTAGGAAAACAGTGGCAACGATCTAAGGAGGCATACTTATTTACTAAATACTATATCGAAATACAGGATAACACAATATAATACAATATAATTGAAAATTGAGCTAATGAATCAAGCAAAGTAGGAGAGAGAATGAGTCCCGTAACCGAGAGGCCTACTGTGAATCTAGGCGAAACGGTGAAGGCTCCCACACACTCCCCTGAATGCCAGAACTCGAAAGACCTCAGTCCAGCCTGGCAGTGAGATAATATAGTGTACAGGTCCCGTGACAAATCTCTGACCGTTTTGTTCACTGGGAGATGTAGTCTTCTTCTGTAAGTTGCAGATTCAGTAAAATTATTCATGCTTCATATGAGACAGTACCCCGGAGAGGTTTGCCCTTTCCAGACGCTGGAAGGACCCAAACTGTTTTTCCCAACACGCTCTTTATGTGTACTACAGGAACCTTATCTCCCTCCACGGTACGTAGGGAGCTGGATTGGTTAGGACCATTACGATTACTAGATCCTCGAGTGTTGACCAACCAGGTGGCTTCAGCTAAATGGTTCTCCCAATTTTTATATGTTCCGCCACCCATTGCTTTCAACATAGTTTTCAACAACCCATTGAATCGTTCAGTCTTACCAGAAGCTGGTGCATGATAGGGAATATGGTAAATCCACTCAATGCCATGATTTTTGGCCCAAGTGGTTACAAGAGAATTTTTGAAATGGGTCCCATTATCTGATTCAGTTCTTTCCGGAGTGCCATGCCGCCACAGGATTTGATTTTCCAAACCTAATATGGTGTTTCGGACAGTAGCATGGGGTACTGCGTATGTTTTGAGCCACCCAGTGGTTGCCTCCACCATGGTGAGTACATAACGCTTACCATTGCGAGATTGTGGCAAGGTGATATAATCAACCTGCCATGCCTCTCCATATTTATACTTTTGCCATCGCCCTCCCCCCCAAAAAGGATTCATCCTCTTGGCTTGTTTAATTATGGCGCATGTTTCACAGTCATGAATAACCTGAGCCATAGCGTCCATAGTTAAGTCCACCCCTCGGTCTCTGGCCCACTTATATGTTGCATCCCTTCCTTGATGACCTGAAGTCTCGTGGGCCCACCGAGCTAGGAATAATTCACCCTTGTTCTGCCAGTCCAAGTCTATTTGAGCCACCTCAGTTTTGGCATCTCGATCAACCTGATGGTTATTTTTATGTTCTTCAGTAGCCTTACTTTTAGGCACATGAGCATCTACATGGCGCACCTTTACAACAATGTTCCTTATTCGAGCAGCAATGTCTTTCCACAGTTCAGTAGCCCAAACAGGTTTACCCTTTCGTTGCCAATTATCATCCTCCCACTGTTGCAACCACCCCCATAAGGCATTTGCCACCATCCATGAATCAGTATAAAGATGAAGCATTGGCCACCTCTCCCGTTCAGCCACATCTAAAGCCAGCTGAACAGCCTTTACCTCTGCGAATTGACTTGATTCTCCTTTACCTTCAGTGGCCTCTGCAACTTGTCGTGTGGGGCTCCATACAGCAGCTTTCCATCTGCGATGCTTCCCTACAATACGACATGATCCATCTGTGAATAGGGCAAATTTCTTTTCGTTTTCTGGTAGCTCATTGTATGGTGGTGCCTCTTTAGCACATGATACCTCTTCTGTAGGTGGTGTTTCAATTTTTTTACTCTCAGGCCAGTCCATGATCACTTCTAGAATTCCAGGACGGCTGAGTTTTCCCATTCGAGCTCACTGAGTAATTAATGAAATCCACTTACTCCAAGTGGCATCAGTAGCATGATGGGTGGAGGGAACCTGTCCTTTAAACATCCAGTTTATTACTGGCAAGCGAGGTGCTAGAAGAAGCTGAACCTCTGTCCCAACTACTTCGGAAGCAGCCCGAACCCCCTCATACACGGCTAAGATCTCCTTCTAGGTTGGAGTGTAGCGCTCCTCAGACCCTTTATACGCTCGACTCCAAAATACTAGGGGTTGGCCTCGGGTCTCTCCTGAGGCTCTTTGCCACAAACTCCAGGTGGGACCTTTCTCTCCAGCAGCAGTGTAGAGGATGTTCTTCACATCCTGCCCCGTCCGTACTGGCCCCAACACGACGACACGGGCTATATCTTGTTTTATCTGCTCAAAAGCCTGCTGCTGCTCAGGACCCCATGAGAAATTATTCTTCTTCCGTGTTACCTGATAGAGGGGGCTCACTATGTGGCTGTAGTTTGGGACATGCATTTTCCAAAAGCCCACTACTCCCAGAAAAGATTGGGCCTCTGTTTTGTTGGTGGGTGGAGACATAGCAGTGATTTTGTCAATCACATCTGATGGGATGTGACGACGTCCATCTTGCCATTTTATACCTAAGAACTGGATTTCCTGGGCAGGCCCCTTCACCTTGCTGCGCGTAATGGCAAAACCAGCTTGCAAGAGAATTTGGATTATCTTTTTCCCTTTCTTGAAAACCTCTGCTGCTGTATGACCCCACACTACAATATCATCAATATACTGCAAGTGCTCAGAAGCATTACCCTGTTCCAAGACAGCTTGTATCAATCCATGGCAAATTGTTGGGCTGTGCTTCCACCCTTGAGGTAAACGGTTCCAGGTATACTGAATACCTCTCCAGGTAAAAGCAAACTGTGGCCTACATTTTGCAGCCAATGAGATGGAAAAGAAGGCATTAGCAATGTCAATGGTGGCATACCACCTAGCTTCTTTTGACTCCAATTCATACTGGAGTTCTAGCATGTCTGGTACAGCAGCACTTAATGGAGGTGTGACTTCATTCAGGCCACGGTACTCTACCGTCAGCCTCCATTCCCCACTGGTTTTACGCACTGGCCATATGGGGCTGTTAAAATGTGAGTGAGTTTTGCTAATCACTCCCTGATTTTCTAATTGGCAAATTAGCTTGTGAATGGGGAGCAATGAGTCCCTATTGGTGCGGTATTGCCATCTGTGAACCACTTTGGTGGCAATTGGTACCTCTTGGTCTTTTACCTGGAGCAACCCCACAGCAGAAAGATCATCTGACAGACCAGGTAAAGCTGACAGCTGCTTAACATTGTTTGTGTTAACAGCAGCTATCCCAAAGGCTCATCGATACAGCTTGGGATCCTTAAAATATCCCTTCCAAAGGTAATCGATTCCCAGTATACATGGAGCCTCTGGACCAGTCACAATAGGGTGTCTCTGCCAGTTATTACCAGTGAGGCTTATTTCGGCCTCCAACATAGTCAATTCTTGGGAACCCCCAGTCACTCCATGGATATATATTGGTTGTGTCCCTTGGTGACTTGAGGGCATTAGGGTGCATTGTGCACCAGTGTCCACCAAGGCTTTATATTTCTGTGGTCGAGATGTGCCAGGCCACTTAATCCACACAGTCCAATATACTCTATTGTCCCTTTCCCCCCCCTGGCTGGGGGCAGGGCCCCTCTATTGTTTACCTCGATGGCTTGCAGCAACTGGAACTTTCCCCTTCATGGAAGAGTTCACCTTGTAATTGTTTCACATTGTAATTCTTTCACTCGTGCCTGAAGTGCAGAAGTAGATGAATGACACCACTTCTTCATGTCCTCCCCATGACTACAGAGGAAAAACAACAAGGCAAGACGTGTAGTCTTATTGTTATCATTTGCTTGAATACGAGGTGTCTTATCGTTGTCATTTGCTTGAATACGAGGATGTCTCTTTTTTATGGTTGAGGGTTTCGATGATACGGGTCGAGAGGAACTCATGTTGTTTAGCTTTCTCAATAGGCGATCATGGAAATCCTGGTCTCCATCATCTGGTACCACCATGGATTCATCTACATCAGGCACGTTAGCCAATTTGTCAATAATATCACTTTGTGTTCCCTCTATTTTGTTTAATCTTTCCACTATTTTGACAATGGCTGAAGTATACAGATTAACTTCTGTAGCGCTTATAAATAATTCAAGTTCCTGAAGTCTGCTAATTAGTTCATTCACAAGGGGTTTCCTTTCCCCTTTGCCATATACTAATGCAAGTGCACAGGCATGCTTTTCTGGAGCTGCCTTTGTAAAGTCACGCCACATTTGTTGTGGAACGCAGACTGTCTCGGGATCATGTAATTGGTTTGGATCGTTACGATTGAAGTGGGGGCTGTATAGCATTTATACCAGGGCACTTTCTCTCAAAAATTGGGTACCTTTCTCTATATCGGTCCATTTCTTTTTCTCAGGCTCCAAGTCCCGTTTAAAGGGAAATGTATCTCTTACCGCTATCAACATCCGCTTCCATAGGGTGTAGGACTGATTTTGGCATGTGCCAATACCTCTGTCCGCGCGTGAGTCCCTGGAAATGCTACCCAGTTGGCGAGCTTCACTGCCATCGAGCCACGCACTTTTGGCACCATTGTCCCAGCATCGAAGTAACCAAGTGACCATATGTTCTTTTGGCTGACGTGTGAAATCCTTTCTTAGATCTCGAATTTCACTCAGTTTTAAAGATCGATCAATAATGGTCCCCCTGCACTCCTGAGTCCCCCTGCTCTCCTAACTCCCTCCGCTCTTCTAACTCCTTCTTCATTTTCTCTAACTGAGTTGAAACTCCTTTTGCCTTTCGCCCTCTTACAGGGGCAACCAACATTGTATCTGGTGTCCCTGATGGTTGGTCCAATTGGACTACATGTGCCCCCGGTGGCTGGTCAGATTGGACTACATGTGCCCCAGGTGGCTGGTCAAATTGGACTACATGTGCCCCCAGTGGCTGGTCAAATTGGACTACATGTGCCCCTGGTAGTTGGTTAAATGCATTCAGCTCACCCCGGAGGGCACATAGCTGGTTTCGGAGAGTGTTCCGCTCGAACTGTATGGCATCGAGCTCAGTCTGGAGGCTGTCGTAGTTGGACTGGAGAGTGTTGTACCCTAGCCGGAGGACGTTATGCTCGGATTGGAAAGCATTGTGCTCAGTCTGGAGAGTGTTGTGCTCAGACCGGAGGGCGTTATGCTCGGACTGAAGAGTGTTGTGCTCGGACTGCAGGGGTCGCAGTTGGTTTGGAAGGCATTGTGCTTGGGCTGGAGGATGCCGCGCTCAGACTGGAGGGCGTCATACTTGGACTGGAGAGTGTTGTACCCGGACCGGAGGGCGTTATGCTCAGACCGGAGGGCATTGTGCTCAGTCTGGAGAGTGTTGTGCTCGGTCCGGAGGGCATTGTGCTCAGTCTGGAGAGTGTTGTACTCGGACTGGAGAGTGTTGGGCTCGGACCGGAGGGTGTTGTTCTCGGACCGGAGGGCGTTATGCTCAAACTGAAGAGTGTTGTGCTCAGACTGGAGGGTGTCGCAATTGGGTTGGAAGGCATCGTGCTTGGGCTGGAGGGTGCTGCGCTCAGACTGGAGGGCGTCGTACTTGGACTGGAGAGTGTTGTACCCGGACCGGAGGGCGTTGTGCTCTGACCGGAGGATGTTACACTCAGACTGAAGGGCACTGTGCTCTGACTGGAGGGCGTTGTGCTCGGACTGGAGATTGTCGAGTTTGGATTGCTTACTCTCATTCTCGGCCCTGAGACTCTCTCTCTCAACCTCAAAATCTTCCCTCTCAGGAATGGTATTGAATAAGGCCCGATAAGCATTAGCTAGGCCCCAAGTCATTTGTGCCTCCTTAGATCTGCCTGAGCCACAACATTCCTGTCTCAAATATGCGGTCAAACACTCAGGATTCTTTAAGTGTTCAGGAGTAAAGCTCCATGACAGTAAAGATGTCTGTCTTCTAAAAGTCTCTCCAAAGTCTCTCCACACTCCCTGCCACTCAAGGCAGGGAGTGTGACTTTCAAGGTCAAGCTCGCAGGTGCAGAATCGCAAACCTAAGATATCTCCTTAACAGAAAAAAAAACTTGCAGCTCTGTTAAAAGCTAAAAGAGCAACAGAAGAAAACAGAAAAACAGCAACTCAGTTTGCCCGCATTCTCCACCAAAATCTGTCACGGTCTGAACGAAAATCCACCTGCGTCCGTGACAGGGGGCCGTGGGCCCCAGAGGGGCCCTAGGCCGAAAGGAAAAAAAGTTAATTAGGAAACGAAAACAGCGGCAACGATCTAAGGAGGCACACTTATTTACTAAATACTATATCGAAATACAGGATAACACAATATAATACAATATAATTGAAAACTGAGCAAACGAATCAAGCAAAATAGGAAAGAGAATGAGTCCCGTATCCGAGAGGCCTACTGTAAATCTAGGCGAAACGGTGAAGGCTCCCACACACTCTCCTGAACGCCAGAACTCGAAAGACCTCAGTCTAGCCTGCGACCGAGTTAATACAGTGTCCAGGTCCCATGACCTATCGTGTTGTTCTCTGGGAGATGTATTCTTCTTCTGTAAGTTGCAGATTCAGTAAAATTATACATGCTTTATATGATGTTATGCTGTGGAATACTGATAGCAAAATTACAAAAATATTAAACCATGACAAGTACATTCATTGATATTGATAACATGAACGTGAGTATGAATACTAGTATGAACACTAACTCGGCTTTCCTAAAACGTGTGGCAATCTGGGAAGACAGCCTAGATAACGGATTGAACATCATGGAGTTTGTAAGGGAATAGGCGGAGGTTCTGAATGCCTTCTTTACGTCTGTCTTTAAAAGTCAGACCACTTATCCTCAGGGTACTCCTCTCTCTGACCTGGTATCTTCTGGGGAGCACACTAACCCCCCTGTGATTCTGGAAGAAATGGTCAAGACTTACTACTCCAACTGGACTGCCACAAGTCCATGGGGCCAGATGAGATCCACCCGAGAGTGCTGAGGGAACTGGCAGAGGTGATAGCCGAGCCGCTTTCCATCATCTGTCAGCGCTCCTTGTTGACTGGTGAGTTCCCAGAAGACTGGAGGCTCACCAATGTGTTTCCCATTTACAAGAAAGGCTGTAAGGAGGATCCAGGGAACTACAGGCCTGTTAGCCTGACCTCGTTTCCAGGGAAGGTTATGGAGCAGGTTGTCTTGAGGGAGATCACGTGGCATGTGCGGGACGACTCAGGGATCAGGCCTAGCCAGCATGGGTTTACGAAGGGCAAGTTCTGTTTGACCAATCTGATCTCCTTCTATGGTCTAGTGACCCCTCAGTAAGTTCACAGATGACACCAAATTGGCTGGGAGTGTGGATCTGCCTGGAGGTAGCGAGGCCCTACAGAGGGATCTGGACAGGCTGGAGAGCTGGGCTGAAGCCAATGGGATGAGGTTCATCAAGACCAAATGCCGGGTCCTGCTCTTTGGCCACTACAACCCCAGGCGGTGCTATAGGCTTGGGCTGGAGTGGCTGGAAGACTGCGTAGAGGTAATGGACCTGGGGGTATTGATTGATGCTCAGCTGAACACGAGCCGACTGTGCCCAGGTGGCCAAGAAGGCCAACGGCATCCTGGCTTGCATCAGAAACAGTGTTGCCAGGAGGAGCAGAGAGGTGACTGTTCCCCTGTACTCAGCACTGGTGAGGCCCCACCTCGAGCGCTGTGTTCAGTTTTGGGCCCTTCACTGCCCCCCCCCAACAGGCCCCAGCCCGACCTGAGCCACGTGACAGGAAGTGCTTCCTGAAGGCGGCGGAGAGCACTTCTGGGCCATGGCGGCATGGCGGCGCGGGGCCAGTGAGCGGGGCCGGGAGGAGCAGGCTCTGTGCTGCGAACGGGGTCGGGCCTCAGTGCGGGGGCACGGAGAGGCTGTCGGGGGAGGAGCTAAGGGTAATGGGATGAAACATCAGTATAGGAAGTTCCGCACAAATGTGCGGAAGAACTTCTTTACGGTGAGGGTGACGGAGCACTGGAACAGGCTGCCCAGGGAGGTGGTGGAGTCTCCTTCTCTGGAGATATTCAAGACCAGCCTGGATGCCTACCTGTGTGATGTGGTGTAGGGAACCTGCTTTGGCAGGAGGGTTGGACTCGGTGATCTCTAGAGGTCCCTTCCAACCCCTACAACTCTGTGATTCTGTGATCCCATCGTGGAGCCGCATTAGAAGCAGACGTTGATGTCTTGTGGCGGGAGCAATGGCAGTGGAAGCGCTGAAGCAGTGTTGGTTAAGCAAGGCTCACTCCTCTGTCTGCAACAGGTGGGCTTTCTGCGCGCTTTATTTCTGTGGCCGTAGAATTTCCCTCTTTCTTAAGATCTGATCTGCGAAGGATTTTTAACCGAAACAAATATGGAACTTTCCAAGTGGACGTAGTCATTTCTTGGTAAGCTAGCACTCCTACTTATCTTCACTAGTAGCACTTGACCTCGATTTTACCTTGTTGTGGATAATGACTGAGATTTCTGGGGAGGATATTAGATATTAGATGAATACAGCTCTGCATTTTTTTCTTCCTCCAAACAGCAAGGCACTGCTGTGCTCTCATTAATATCAACAGTGAGTAGATGCTGCCTCCTGTTGGAGCCTAAAATGCTTTCCATAGTTGAGTGGTTGGAAACATAGGGTTTTAACTTAAAATTGTTTGCGCAGAGTGAAGGTTGGGAATACAATTATAATACAGTTATGCAGTGCTCTATCCCCAGAACTTTCCAGCATTTTTCTTAACACTGCTTACGGTTCATTTCAAAACAAACTAACAAAGATGAACTTGGGTTAGCGTAGCCCGTTTTAAATGATCCTTCTGTGTCTTTTCCAGGCTGGTAGCAGAATGGAGACTTTCCTGAGGCACTGAGGAACAGACACAAGCTTCTTTTGAAGGCTTCAATGAAATTCTGCCCCAGCAGTATCTGCGGTCCTTTGATGCTAAGGAGCTGGAGGTAAAGGGTGCTTTGACTATTGCCAGATCCAGGCTGCTACACGTAATACTTGAATTTCAGTCAGAGTCTGAAGAGCAGAGTTCATTAAGGCTGGCGGTTCTGCTTTAAGGATGTGTGAGAGAAGCCTTATGTATCTGTTAATATTTGGTTACTGTGTTGTTCTTCACTTTCTTCTTTGCAACCAACTTAGACACATTTCTAACGTTAAGATTCTGCCAGCATAAATTTTTTGGCTAACAGTGTTTTTGTAATCCTTGACCATGTGATTTGCGTGTGTCTAAAGAGTGAGCAATTGGAAAGCAAGGGAGATAAGAACCAAATATCAGCAGATGATAAAATTACAGAGTGGAGCAGGTTTTAGCTGCTTTTGGTCTCTGCAAATCATACTCTACAGCAGAACATCGTATTTCTAGCACAGAATGGTACGGTTAGGCAAAGGCAAAGTATACATTGTTAGTTTGAATGTCTGAATACAAAGATTTTCATGACTGGTTTTTCTCTTTTGTGCCCTCTCCACATTTTCTGTGTGAGCGGATGTTATTATTTGCTGTGGAAGTTTGAGAGTTTAATATTAAAAACGAGTGTAGTGTGATTGCAGGTGCTTTGAAGTACAGTAGTATTTCAGTACAATAGTCTTGCTGTAGAAGCAAAGTAGTAGGTTGTAGTTTTCATGTCTCCATGTGGGTGCCCCAGCCCCAAGGGGGGATTCCCTTATGAAAGGAGGGGGAGGATGAAGGAGGCTGAGGGCCCTTTGCTCAGGGCCGGCTCCTCTGTGCCCTCTTGCTGGCTGCTGAGAGAGAGAAGGGCTGCCTGCTGGGCACAGGGAGCGCCTTGTAGCTCCCGTGCTGTGCCCTGCCCTCCAGCCCCCTCTTCATCCTATGTGGAATGACACTCCCAGCAGCACAGGTGCCATTTTGGAATTTTCCCCATGTCACAGCTCTCACCTTGGTTGCTGCTGCCCCACCCGGCTCACTCACCTCTGAGAGTTCTGGGCAGGTAGCAGCCATGTCCAGCACAAAGCGAGGGAGAGAGGATCGTAGTGAGGTTTTAAGTGGGAAGAAGGAGCTGGGGGCCCCAGAACCGAAGAGGAGGAGGGGGCCCGCCATTACCATCAAGTGGAAGAAGGGGAAAGGAGCCCGCTTCCATCGTGCCTGGACCAGCCCTGTGACCACCACCCATGAGGAGCCGATGGAGGTGGATCCCCCTCCAGAGGAACCGATGGAGGTGGATCCCCCTCCAGATTAGCCAATGGAGGTGGATCCACCCACGGCATAGCTGGCCTGGCACCACACCACCGTGCCAGGCCCCGCTTTGGCATGGTCACAGCTTCACCATCCCTGGTCCAGGCACTCGGCTCCTTTCCTGCTGCGCGGCCCCTGCCCCCAGCGTTTGCTGGGTGGCATTATTTAACATCATCTTCTCTTCCATCTTGTTGCTCTTCCTGTTCTGTGGGCCCCCTGTTCTTTCTTCTCCCTGTTGGAGTTAGGTGCTTGTTCTGTTCTTTGTTGTTGATGGTAGCGTTAGGTTAGTGTTAGTGTTCAGTTTAGTTTTAGCGTTAGGCATAGGTTCCTGTTTGTTCTTTAGAGTTAGGTATAGGTTCCTGTTGTTATTTTAGAGTTAGGTATATGTTCCTTTTGTTATTTTAGAGTTAGGCATAGGTTAGTGTTCGTACTGTAGAGTCAGGCATTGGCTGCTACACTGAAGTAAAAGTAACCGCTGCTCTTTGGGTAAGCACACAGCTGGTTGCTCACTCCAAGCAATGAGTGCGACTGCCCTGAGAGCGGAGGTTTGATGACATCTGCGATGAACTGAATTTCCCTCTTGGGACTTTTCCTTTGCAGAACATGGAGGAGCAGAGTGTGAGTGGCTGAGAAATGGAGCTGGGACTCAGGAGAGCAACACGTGGCTGTGTCCCAGAGCTCCCAAAGTGTGGCCACTGCAAGGTAGGCGTGCCTTACCATAAGCGTAGTTCAAGCACAGCTCCTGGCACTGTCTGCAACAGATCTTGTGCTTTCTTTCATCGCTGGTGATGTGCAGCACAGCCACGGCACGGCCCTCAGTACGTACCCGAGGAGCGTGAAAAGGTAGGTGGTGAATTTTCATCTTCCTAACGCTAGGATTAGGAATGGTGAGCATTCCTAAAAGAGTGGCCATGAAGGTGTGATCTGCCTCGGAGAGAAGTTGATTCTCGCCTCTTCAGCTTTTCTCTTCTTTTCTGTCCACCTGTCCTTTCCAGCTCCTCCTCCCCTCAGCTGCAAGTGGGGCAGTGCTTGAGTGTGAGGACTCTTCCTTGCAGGCGGTTACAGACAATGCAGATGTGAGTTTCGTGTCCTTCCTAGTTCTTGGGTCAGTAGCCCAAGGATATCTTCAGAACAGCTCTCTAAGTCAGCCTGTGCCGGCAGTGTGCATGAGAGAAATAGTGCCTCTTTTTTCCCTCTCGCAGCAAGTTGCCTCCATAAGAGCAGTAGAGCAGCAGGCTGTCTGCGCTATGGCTGCTGAACGGCATTTCTGGCCATCTGAGATCCCTGAGCCCACGCTAATGAAGGACATGCTGCGCCACAGACTCTTTTACGGAGCCGTTTTGCAGCTTCTCTGTGCTGGCCATCATGCTGCCAGTTTCCAAGTCCCCAAAGGCAGTAAGTGGTGCTCTCACGGGCTGAGAGAAAGGCACGGGCAACCGGCTGGGAGGGAACCATCTGTAGCTGTTGCCAGCAGCCTGGAGGTGCCAGCTCGTCTTATCCTGCAGCTGCTTCTGCGCCCTATGAGCTGCCAGGCAGAGGGTCCACCTGCCCATGCAGGGACCGCTTTGTAGGAAAGGGTTTTAGATTCTGGTTTGCATGGGATTTGGGGAATGAGACAGATGTGGAGTTTCTTGTGTGCCCGACTGTCAGGAAGGCGGTTCCCAGTTCTGGCAGCCCAACATGCCCAGGAAGGTGACTTGAGCTCCCAAAGCAAGCCATCAGCCAGTTGTTAGCTGAGAAGGTTTCCTGAGTGTTTCCTAATTGATTCTTGTAGGACTCAGAGAGTTTGGGGACTGAGACTTGGGAGAGAGTGAAGAAAGCCGAGGCAAGCGCTGCTCAGCTGAGGAAGAAAGCCGAGAAGGAAAGCAGAAAGCAACGATGAGGGCTTGAGCAAGAATCCACGAGGGACAGCAGAACAACCTGCAACGCTTCCTCGGAGGTGGCACCAAAGGCAGCTGACTGAACAGTCCGGTTTTTCGGCATGGCCGTGCTTTCCCTGTCATGGACGGTGCAGAGGAGGGAAGGGAACTGGAAGGGAAGGGCTTGTGCTGCTTTAGAAGCAAAGAGGTCTTCACCTGTGCAGGACTTGATATATGGCAGGAGCTGCAGACACTGCGTTCCTTCAGGATGTGTCTTTTGAGGGCCAGGGCCAGTGTAGGGTTAGGTTGAATTAGGGCTGGCTGGGACTGGAGTGGGAGGAGGTGATGTAGCCCCATGGTCAGGCTTCTCCTTGGGTCTGACTGGAGGCTGAGAGACTGATTGCTAAGTGGAAATCCTGGGCACCGGGGTTTCATTTTGGGGTGGGGGCGGGGTAATAAATAGAAGCCAAGTCCTTTTGTACGCAATAAAAGCGAACCAAACTTTCTAAAACTGGTGCTGCCTCTTTCAGTAGCTGGTCAGAACGTCCCTCGCTCGGGCCGGCTATCACAGGGCGATGAAGCAGTCAGCTCCACGTCTCTCCCTTGACATGGTGCAGGTATTCCCCTGTTTCCTTGTTGGTCTTCCCAACTGGTGGTCTTTCAGCCAACCTGTAAGTGCTGGTGACAGGCTGTGAGCATCTCCTTGCTCTCTGAGGACCAATAGAAAGAAACCAGAGGAGGGGAAGCAGCCCAGAAGGAAGAAGGGTGTCCCCGTGCTCAGCCCCTTGAGTTGGCCTCTCTCCCCTGATGGCTCTCTCAGCTTCTGATGCACCATGTGTTGCTGTTTGCCCTGGGAAGCCCAGCTGAACGCGTGCAGCCGTGGTCTGATAGTCTGATAGCCTCCCCTTGAGTTCAAGTGTGGGTGGGATGGTGTGAATTGCAGCGCTGGGAGTGGGGAGGAGGGAGCTCCGGGCTGCGTGTTGGTTGTAGTGCGTGTGCTGCCTTGTGTGTGGGTGAAGTACCGTGTGTGACTGATGCTGGCGGTGCTGGCTGCGCGTTGCTCGGCTCGGGGCCCACAGCAGCATGGACACAACCTGCACCGCCACCTCAGGCCGGGCCTGATGGGGAGGAACGGCGCTGTGCGGTGCCACCGGGATGCGGGGCGGGGCGGGCTCACTTGGCAGCTGCTGGGAGCCGTGGGGTGATGGGGGCGGCTGGCACCACCTGGAGCCATGCAGGGGAGGCCGGGGTGCTGCCCTGCCGCGTTGGGCTGTGTGCCCGCAGGACGGACCTGTGGCTCCGAGCTGTTGGGCCGCGACAGGAACGTTGGGAGAAAAGGCCGCGTTTGTTCCCGGCTCTTTCAGTGCCATGTCCTGCGGAACACGGAACGGCCTTTGAGTTGTAAATCTGCGGGAGGATGATTCCCGTTGGCATTGCTGGACAGCAGGTGGTGATACCGTCATGTTCAGTGTGTGTGGCAATGGAGATGTGAGCTGTATGTGGAGAACTGAAGCAGTTCATGAAGACACGCAGCGCTGTGGGATCATGGCTCACACGTTCTAGATGAATCCTGTAACTGATGTGCAGCTTGTGTCTTCATTAGCTTATGTAGGAGTCTGACAGGAAGAGGTTTTGCTCTCCTTTCACAAAGCTCATCTCTTTTCCAGTTGCTGTGTGTCTCTTGTTGGGATTGAGGTTCTGTTTGGTGCTCGGGTTCGGTACGTGATGTTTTTCTGGGTGATGTTTTGTTGGCCCGGTGAATGGCAGAAGCGCAGTGAGGTGTCGGGGAGGAGTTTCCTCTGTGTGCAGCTCCAGGAGATTTCCCTATACAAACAGCAGCGAGCTGCCAGGGCAGCTCCCCCTCCCCTGGAAGCTCCTCCCTCCTTGGAGTCAGGTTACTGCTGGTTGGTAGGGGAGATTTAGGGTCAGTGAAGTTCTGTGTAGATTCTTCTTTGCACCCAAGCACTCGTTGAGGTGTGATTCAGTGTTTGACAACTTTGGGCTTAGATGCATCTACAGGGAAGGCAGGAAATTATTTCAGATGGAACAGCGTGTCACTATTATCCCTCAGCGTTTTCACAACCTGTAGTTATCTGTTTGGGTTTTTTTTCCTCTTTCTTTGTCTTCCACATGGAAGCAGTCCAGCATTCAGAAGGAATCAAGGGCTCAAAGTGATTAAACTCAGCTTTTATCTGTATAGGATAAAAACTGCTTTGTCAAGACAAGCTCAGGTGGTGCTGTCTGATCACAGCAGCAGTCTGTGTTACTCTGAACTACTTACATTCCCAAAGCCCTGTGGAAGGTTTGCTGGCAGTTCTTAGGCTGAGCTGATGCTTTGTTTTTCACTGACATAAATCACCTCTCCCAGCTGGGGGACATGGGCAAATGCAGCCCTGTTGGCCAGGTGCCCCCGGTAGCTCTGGCCTTTCCCCCAACTTCAGCTGATCCTTTTGTTCTGTGCCAGGTCTTGCAGGATCTGAAATGTGTAGCACGTCTCTGTTTCCTTTTCAGGAAATCACAAACCTCCAAACTGATGCTTTCAGTCATCTTTTCTTTTATTTTTTGGAGGAGTTGATTTTCCAAAGTAGTGAACCCTACACCAATAATAATCCAAAGTAAAGAGCGTAGATCACTTCTTCCTTTCATTTTTTATGCTTTTAATTCCTCTTAGCATCGGTTTGATAAAAGGGAGGGTAGTTTTGCATGTAGAATGTGCATTGTTCTGTTTTGTTCATGAATTCCATTTGTGTGTATGCAGATTTTGCTGCATGCCTGTGCCATAGCAGTCTAAGAAGTCTTTCCACTGTGAGCCAGCAATAAGGAGCTCATCTGCGGGGCTGCAGGAAGGTGGGAAGGAGAGGACAAGATTGAAAGAGAGTTCCAAGTTTGCGCAAGATTGTAATCACAAATAACTGAAGATTGCTCTGAAAGATCATAGAATCACAGAATGGCATGGGTTGAAGTAAGCCTAAGGATCATCACGTTCCAACCTCCTGCCACGGGCAGCACCACCAACCTCCAGATCTGGTACTAGACCAGGCTGCCCAGGGCTCCATCCAATGTGGTTTTGAACACCTGCAGGGATGGGGTATTCACAGCCTCTCTGGGCAGCTGTTCCAGCACCTCACTGCTCTCTCTGTAAAGAACTTACCCCTGAAATCCAAAATGGATGGAAACCAACTAAAAAGACCAAGGCAGAGAAAATAGTACTGAAGTACGCAGTGCTTTATGGAAAGGTGTAGGCAGTGTCTGTTTGCATCATCTTTGCGCATCTTTACTTTCAGGCACGCTGTTGTTGAAGGCAAAGAGCAGCTGTGATCTTTTGATTTGTGCTTTCTGTTTTTGCAGGCTGAGGTAGAAGAAATGCTGAAGCGAATTCAGAGCCAGAAAGGAGTGCAAGGAATCATTGTTGTTAATTCTGAAGGTATTGTCAGTCTGTTTTCTGAGATCATGACTTACACCACTCGTGCACTTCAGGGAATAGTGGTTGCACTGTTTCCAGTTGGCGTCTCTGTTTAGCAAAGATTTTCCTGTAGTTCTGTCCAGCTTGTTAAAATTGTGTGATTGTCAGTTTAAACCAAGTGTTTTCTAGAAATAACCCTTAGAAAACATGACAGATATTCCCACACCCCCTAAGCACTTATTTTTATTTATCTTTTTATACATTTCAAATGAATAATTGATAAAGCAAAAGTAAACCACTGATGCTAGTAGAGTTAAGTGGTTATTCTCACCTTCATCTATGGTTTCAGAACTTATCCTCTCTGTCTTATTTCTGCTCGTACTCTTCTTTTAAGGTTTAAAAAGAGCACTCCTGATCCCATTCCTGTTTTAGCTCTCTAACACATACTCAGGTTCAGTGGCCACTGCAGTTGGATATGGTGATACCCAGAGGCAGTTGCTTTAAAAGCTGCGTTACTGACTCTTGCTGTCCTCATGGTGGCTTCTTGCAGGTATTCCTATCAAACGTGCTATGGACAACATCACAACCATTCAGTACACTGGCCTAATGCACAGCTTCAGCTTCATCATGAAGGCGAGGAGCACCGTGCGAGACATTGATCCCCAAAATGACCTCACATTCCTGCGGATCCGCTCCAAGAAAAATGAAATCATGGTTGTTCCAGGTAAGAGGAAGTAGACTGAAAGCAGATATCTGAGCATCCAGCAGATACTTCTCTTGTGAGGTCTGTCAAAGTCACTTGTTTTTTCTGCGGTAGAGACATTGTGAGCCAGAGAAATGAGTTCTGTGTGCTGCTTTTATTCCTGTTACCTACTCTGTTCTTTTCCAAAGGCTTTGTCCTTTGTTGCTTTCTTCAGTTGGAAACTTTTATCACTTTTTAGTTTAGTTTGCTTTTTCATGCTTGTCTCGCTCCAATTTGTAGGAGGGAGGCAAGGTTCTTTGATATGTGTATACCCGGCGTGAGATTAAGAAGCAACGGTTCAAATGTTGGTCCAACCAGTTTATTAAAGTCCTAGCCGTTTTTAGGGAGATGGGGAAGGGAAGGTAGGCGATAGAGAAAGTAGGAAATATAAGCAAGGAGTCTTTGCAGATAGCAAAAGAGATATAGTCACCACCGTGGGTCCAGCGAGGTACACAGTAGGTCCGACGATCTCAGGAACTCGTCTAATCGCCGCAGGGGATGGGAGACAGCCAGGGAGCTCCGCAGCAAGCCGGTCCCGGGGATTCTTCCGACGAAGTTTCCCCCTTAGGGAATTCTCCGTCAAAGGTGTCTTTGGGAGTTTGTCTCCAAAGTCCCCAGTTTAGCGAGGGCCTTTTATCCCCCATTTCGGTGGGGGTTTTTCTTTGTAAAATGATTTAAAACTAACTTTTCTGACATTCCTGTCCCACAGATAAGCCAGCAAGGGTTGGAGGTCTCTGTTGCCAGACACAAGATTTACCACCTTCTGCAGGGGTCTGCTCCTCCCAGCAGCACCCCTGGAAAAGACTGCTTGTCTTGTTCCTGCTTATCTTTGCAGTCCTAAGCAGGGATGGCACGATAACACCCACCATTCACCCTCCTGGATAGTTAGCAGTTGCCTGTCAGAGTCTTATCATCAGAAAGGCCTCACGAAAGCAAACTTTGAGACAATAAAAGAAAAACAGTTCTGTCTTTCACACCACCCCGTGGCTCAAAGGTTGCTTGAAATTGATGCGCAAATGACCATTCACGGTGGTGAGGAAATAAAAAAAAAGTAAGCATAAGGGAAAAGAGGGATAGGTGATATGGGGGAATTAAATGTTAACAATCATCATCATTCAATCAAAACCTTGATTGATAATGCACTAACTAAACATGAGGTTACATGTAAGGTCATAATTTTTTGAGTTGACATATACACACTGATTCCAGCTTTCATTTTAGACAATTCTATGAATGGAAATTTCAAAGCTAATGTATTATTACTTATCAACAACTATGAGGTAGCAAACCACCAAAAGAAGACAGAAGGAACACAATAGCGGTGAATGTGATAGGCAGTGCCTGCAGGGCGTCCCCTGCTTCAAAGTGCACTTTGCCTTTCTCACCCATCACAGATTCTCTCCTGTTTTAATTCTTGCTAGAGATTGCAAGGTTTTTTCACATGTGCTCCATATCCGCATGGCCAGTGCATGATACAGAGCCCAGGTGGAACACCTGCTCTTAAAAGATAACAAACCACTATATTAGATCTCTCTACAATACAAACTACTCAGAAAAGTTATTTAGAGCTACAGTTACTTATTCCTATTGTTTGTTACTTGCTTTACCCATAGCTTCCTTTATTTAATTGGTAAACTTTTTCTTGTTGACCTACTCCTACTATTGTTACAAAAATCATCTAAGGGTAGTAATTCTTGATGCAGTACAGAGTGAGATGCACCCGTATCTACCAGAAAACAAACATCTTTACACTGCTATGTGCATGTTGCATTCAGTCCACTGGGGGCAAAACTCATCCTGGGATCTTCAGGTCCTGCTCTAGTGCAGCTGCTATTATTCTTCCCAATTCTTTCATTACAATCCCTCTTTCTATACAATTTCCAAGCTCCATCCACATACCCTCAATTATACTTCTGTATCATTAACAGTTCTTATACCATCAAAGCAGTTTGTCCCATTCCCTTCAGAACCCACAGATCAAACAACACAGTCCTTCAGTTTTCACAACACCCTTAGTACCATATAACTTTCCTTTAGCAATCCATACTTACATATACCATAAACATTTAAAAATCACAAAGACAGTGACAATAACCAATAGTATCAAATAAACAAGTAAAACAAATAAATAGGGGTATTTGTGTCAGCTGCTGTCCACTTGAGCATTTCCAAAGCAGTTCAATTACTGAGAGATATAAATACTAGTTTGGCAAGTTAGAGTACTGTTATAGTTTACCGAACTTTTCACAGAACAGTGTGTGGGATACCCCACATATAAACCATAAGAGGGATAATCCCAGAAACATACACATCTCTTATCAAAACTTAGACATTTTCCAACAACCATGTTTTGTATGGAACTCCTTGACTGATGTGACACTGAAAAACATCAGTGCAAAGGGTTTTAAAATAGATTTCATTTTTTACCACATCTAACAGATATTAGATAGGTCCCTTGGCTCATTTCCCAATTTGTTAGGAATTTGGAAACACTATGGAGGAGTTACATGCAAACCACAATCAGTTTGACAAAAAGGGGTAAAGGAAGGGATCAGAAGGAACGGTTATCACTGTGCAGAAAGTACCAGAAATCCAGAATGACCTGAAAAAGAAACTATGAACCAAATTGTGAAGTTTTAACAGATCCAAGGACTGATAGCAATCACAATCCACAACAACAAACAAAAGCATAATACTATTGCAACCAAAATATGTAATAAGAGAGGTAAATTCAGAATTCTAGCACAATCACATCTTCAATTTTTCTGTCACAAAACACAAATGGTTAAAGTCAGCTATCAGTCATTCTGTTCAGTGAAGGTCCCACGGGGATCTTCTGTAAAATAAAACAAAACAACAACTTGCCCTTTTGGGGCTTTGTTAATACAATTAAAAAATGAGAGAACAATCCATCGAGGAGTATATTTTACATTCCTTTTTCGGGGTGTCCTTAGCCTTCTAAGGATATTTGTTAAGGGATTTCATTAAGGTTAGGGAAACGCCTCATGTTAGCTGAGTCAGTGGACACAGGCTGGCCAGGGAGATAATTGTTTGCCTAGCTTATCAACAACTGGATTGTGACTCACAGGGGCAATTGGCAGGAGTGGGGAAGCCTTGGGACAGAAGGTGTTAAATCGAGGATCTCCTTTTGTTGTGAGCTTTCTAATAAACATCCACCCTTCACTGCCTTCCCCCCCCCCCACCTCCCACTCATCTGGGGGAGGGGGTGAAAGCATCAGCTTTCCTTGAGCTTTTGTTCTGGCCACAAGTTAACTAATTTCTCTAACCTGACTGTGGGTAATCCATTCATCAAATCTCGTGGAACACCCTTTTGCCAGCCCAATGTCCAGAGACGATTACGTTTATGATCAATATTTCGCCTACCCGTTCTTACTGGCAGTGAGACCCTTACAGTTCCACTGAGCTTTGGACTAGGTGGTCTAGGAGCAAGGGTGGTTGCTGCGAGCCTTACTTCCTCTGGTTCAGATATACTGGAAGAAGCCACAGGCCCATATTTCCTTTCATAATTAATCAACTCTTGGGCAACCTCCCCCCATGTCCATACTTTATATCCCGACTGCAAATGGTTAGAGGTTACAACTCCTAATGCTGCCCGGGTTCTTTCTCCCTGAGGCACAGCCTGTACCTTTCCTTGCAGTTGTATGCCTATAGGTTTCAGTGATTCTGGAAGCCCCCTGATTAAAGGAGTCATCCATTCAGGATCAACAGGCATCATCATAGGTGATTCATGATGTGGCTGCAGTTTTCTATCATACATCATTTGCAGACAAGCAGCTTTTTGAACACTTTCAACCAATTGATCAACTGTCCCATTAATAGCAAGCGGGTCTCCCCTTTCTAAAGGGTTAAGACCACCTGCCCAATAGGCAGCCCTCTGCGTTAGGGACCAAGGAGCACGGTTGTTACCAGTAGTTAAAAATACTCCAGGCCCCCAATAACCTTCAGCTTCCTTTTCAGTTAACAGTATTTGGTCTCCACCAGTGAGACTAACCCTCCACACATATTCCGTCTCTGATTCCTTTGGAGAGCGGCTAAAATCCTTTTTCAGTTTTGCCAGTTCAGTGGCAGAGAAGGGAATTTCTTTAACATTCATTTGAGGGTCCAGATCCTCACTGTTATCAAATGTATATTCAGTTTTTATCAAAGGACGCAACTGGGCTGGCGAGTCCTCTAATTTGCCAAGCCCTTCCTTTATTCCTTGTAGTTCCTTCTGAGGAAAAGTTTTCTCTTGAGGCAAATTATGGACAGCAGTATTGCTAGTATTCTTATATGTTAATAGTTCCTTAAAAGCCATTTGCAACAAGACTGTATTATGTTGCTCTCTTTGTAATTGTTCCTCAAGGTTCACTATTTGATTCTGCAGAGTTTTTACCAATTCTTGCATTACTTTAACTGATTCCTGTAATGCTTGTATGGTTTGGGTTTCTGCCGAATGCTTTTCATCTCGGAACTCCACGGCAGCTTTTAAAGCAGCACCGAGTACCGCACAAATAAACGATTTTCCTTTCCCGGCTCGAGTATGAGCCTCATATTGTAAAACGCGAATGCGGTCGGAAACACTCTGCAAGTTATGCCAGTTTTGTCGTGCCCAATCCACCCCTGATAAAGAGGGCCGAGCACCATGCTTTTCTAAAAGGTCAAATAGCACATTTTCACTTTTCGTAGTGGCAATACTTTCACTCATTTCTCAATACCCTAAAAGATCTACACTAAGGGAAGAAATGGTACACTTAACTCCTTACCCCTCCCTAGGGAGGCACGTACCTATCAAACAAATGCAAATGCTACAATCATTCCTCCTTTTCACAAAAGACAAAGAAGCCCAATCAACACTTACAAAGAAAGTGTAAACGCCTAAATCGCTCCTGGCTACCCTGTCAGGCCAGAAAAACTTCAAGCTTAAAGCCACACAAGTTACAAAACACTTCTAGGTTTCTCAGAAAGGAATAAACTTCTTGGAGAGGCACAAACGTCAAAAAATTACTTCCTCACTTCCCCAAGAGGTGCACACACAAAACTTTCAAATTCCAAAATACGTTACTAGATACTTAAACCACAAAAATGCGAAATAGTCTTCCCGAGGAGGCAAACACGTATAAAACAAAAGTAAATAGTCAAAATTAATTCATACGTCCCCGAGAGGTAAACACATAAGCAGTAAAGTTTCAGAATATGGAGCGGTCTTCCTGGAGAGGTGATCACATTTAAGTTAACAAAATTGTCGCTCCTTGCAAAACCAGGAGGTACATACAGAAAAATTTTGGAGTTTTTGGAAGGACAACACTCTCACGGCGGGCATCCTGCCGACTACGCCAATAAAAATGTATCGCTCCAATTTGTAGGAGGGAGGCAAGGTTCTTTGATATGTGTATACCCGGCGTGAGATTAAGAAGCAACGGTTCAAATGTTGGTCCAACCAGTTTATTAACGTCCTAGCCGTTTTTAGGGAGATGGGGAAGGGAAGGTAGGCGATAGAGAAAGTAGGAAATATAAGCAAGGAGTCTTTGCAGATAGCAAAAGAGATATAGTCACCACCGTGGGTCCAGCGAGGTACACAGTAGGTCCGACGATCTCAGGAACTCGTCTAATCGCCGCAGGGGATGGGAGACAGCCAGGGAGCTCCGCAGCAAGCCGGTCCCGGGGATTCTTCCGACGAAGTTTCCCCCTTAGGGAATTCTCCGTCAAAGGTGTCTTTGGGAGTTTGTCTCCAAAGTCCCCAGTTTAGCGAGGGCCTTTTATCCCCCATTTCGGTGGGGGTTTTTCTTTGTAAAATGATTTAAAACTAACTTTTCTGACATTCCTGTCCCACAGATAAGCCAGCAAGGGTTGGAGGTCTCTGTTGCCAGACACAAGATTTACCACCTTCTGCAGGGGTCTGCTCCTCCCAGCAGCACCCCTGGAAAAGACTGCTTGTCTTGTTCCTGCTTATCTTTGCAGTCCTAAGCAGGGATGGCACGATAACACCCACCATTCACCCTCCTGGATAGTTAGCAGTTGCCTGTCAGAGTCTTATCATCAGAAAGGCCTCACGAAAGCAAACTTTGAGACAATAAAAGAAAAACAGTTCTGTCTTTCACAATGCTGTAATGTGCAAAATCACTTTCCTCATTTCATTTTCATCAAAGTAGAAATGGTTAATTAGCGTTTGACAGCATGTTGCAGCCTCTCATGCTTCATGTTTTTGACCTGTTTGTCATGCTTTGTGTAATACACCCCAAAATGTGGTTTGCCTCTTGGCTGCCAGGGCACACTGCTGGCCCTTGCTGAGTCTGCTGCCACCAGTGCCCCCAGTCCCTTCCCACTGAGTTGCTCCAGCTGCTGGCTGGAGTCCGGCACTGCTCCATCCCTGCCGCAGAGCCCAGCATTTCTCTTGGCTGAACTTCATGCTGCTGCTGATTTCTCAGTACTCCCATCAGTTGAGACCCCCTGCAAGGCCTCTCATCCCAACAGGGAATCAGCAGCGCCTCCTAGATCAGTGTCATTCTCAGACTTGCAGAGGATGAATGTCTGTGTCCAGTTGGTTGATAGAAATGTTGGACAGGACTGACCCTGGAGTCGAGCCCCATAGAACACCACTGGTAACTGTACACAGCCAGATGTAGCCCCGTTTGCCCCTTGAGCTCTTCTATTGAGCCAGTCCATCACCCAGCATAGTGTGATCTTGTTTATCTCACAGTAAAACAACCTGTCTAGAAGGCTGCCATAAAGAACTGTATCAAAGGCCTCACCAAAATCTAAAACAGTGAAATCTGCTGCCTTCCCTTCATTCACCAAGCAGGTGACCTTATCAGAGGAGATCAAATTACTGAGGCAGGACTTTCCCTTTGTGTGCCCATGTCGACTGTGGCTGGTAATGGCTTTATAGATGCCTTTCCATATCCCCCAGGACAAACTTCTCCATCACTTGCCCAGGGACTGAGGTTGGACTGGCAGGTCTGTAGTGTCCTGGCTCTTCCTTTATGACCTGCTGGTGGATGGGTGTGATTTTGGCCACCTTCAAAGGGACCTCCCCAGACTGCCAAGACATTTGGTGAGCTATTGGGAGGGATCCAGCTGTAACATCTGCTGACTCCCTCAGTACTATGAAGTGAGTCCCACCAGGGCCCATTCAGCTGGTACAGCTGGATCCCTACAATTGTAATATCTGCAAATTGAAAGTTGTTTCTTCCCCAGTCATGGTCCTCCAGCTCAGGTCCAGGCAAACCAAGATCTCTTGCTACTGTTAAATACTGAGGCAGGAAAGGAATTAGATGTCTCTACCACTTCCTCTTCACTTGTGAGGTGACCTTTCACTCCAAGTATCAGTCCTGTGTTTTCTTTTGACCACCTCTTGCTGTTGACAAACTTGAAGAAGCCTTTTTGTTGTCTCATACCGCACTGCTCAATGTGAACTCAAGTACAGCTTTGGTTTTTCTTGTTTTCTCCCTGCAGATGCGAACTGCAGCTCTGTACTCTCCCTTTGAAACCAGACCTTGCTTCCGCTTTCTCTTTCTGCCCCAGTTCCAGGTGTTCCCTCTTCAGCCAGGCCACTTGCTCAGCATGTGGCTCAGTGGGATTGCCTGCTCCTAGGCTTCAAAAGGTTTTTCTTGAGAAATGACAAGCTCTTGTGAGCCCCTGGATGCTGGAAAGCAGAATTCATGGGGACACTGCTAATTTGCTCCCTGAGAAGCTTAAAGTTTGTTCTCTTTAAAAGTCCATGGTGACAATTCTGGTGGTAATTTTTTTTTCTTCCTTACACCAAAGATTTTGGAGTCAACCACTTCATGATCCCTGTGGCGTAGCCTGTTTTAAATGATCCTTCTGTGTCTTTTCCAGGCTGGTAGCAGAATGGAGACTTTCCTGAGGCACTGAGGAACAGACACAAGCTTCTTTTGAAGGCTTCAATGAAATTCTGCCCCAGCAGTATCTGCGGTCCTTTGATGCTAAGGAGCTGGAGGTAAAGGGTTCTTTGACTATTGCCAGATCCAGGCTGCTACACGTAATACTTGAATTTCAGTCAGAGTCTGAAGAGCAGAGTTCATTAAGGCTGGCGGTTCTGCTTTCAAGATGTGTGAGAGAAGCCTTATGTATCTGTTAATATTTGGTTACTGTGTTGTTCTTCACTTTCTTCTTTGCAACCAACTTAGACACATTTCTAACGTTAAGATTCTGCCAGCATAAATTTTTTGGCTAACAGTGTTTTTGTAATCCTTGACCATGTGATTTGCGTGTGTTTAAAGAGTGAACAATTGGAAAGCAAGGAAGATAAGAACCAAATATCAGCAGATGGTCAAATTACAGAGTGGAGCAGGTTTTAGCTGCTTTTGGTCTCTGCAAATTATACTCTGCAGCAGAACATCGTATTTCTAGCACAGAATGGTACAGTTAGGCAATGAGAAAGTATGGTTTATGTGTCTAAATACATTCATTTTCATGACTGGGGTATCTCCTTTGTTGCCACTCTACATTTTCTTTGTGAACGGATGTTATTTGCTGTGGAAGTTTAAAAGTTTAATATTAAAACCAAGCGTACTGTGATTGCGGGTCTTTGAAGTACAGTAGTATTTAAGTACAATAGTCTTGCTGTAGAACCAAAGTAGTAGCTTGTAGTTTCCATGTTCATGATCCTTTTTCTTCCCTAAAGGTGCTCCCATGTGGAATGCAAGAAATTGATCTGAATGACTGGCAGAAGCAATACCATCTACCAGCATGATACCAGAACCAGCAGAAAGATACTGTGGATCTGGCAGGTTTGTAGACTTCTTTTTTCCTCACAAGAACACAGCTACAGCTTAGTGAGCAACAGTCAGAATTACTCAACAGATAAGTAGCATGTAAATGTAAATGATAACTGCTAATCCAGCTGTCCTAGGGGTGATGGGGAAGTGATCACATAAATATTAAACTTTACATCAGTGTTAATTATTATCACACACAGAATCACACAAAATCACCCGGGTTGGAAGGGACCTCAAGGATCATGTAGTTCCAACCCCCCTGCCTAGCAGGGCCACCAAACATATGCCTTTACTAGATCAGGTTGCCCATGGCCCCGTCCAACCTGGTCTTGAACACCTCCAAGGACGGGGCATCCACAACCTCACTGGGCAGCCTGTTCCAGGACCTAACCACTCTTCTAGTAAAGAACTTTCCCCTAACATCCAACCTAAATCTTCCCTCTTTCAACTTAAAACCATTTCCCCTAGTCCTGCTATTATCAGCCTTTTCGAAGAGTTTACTCCCCTCCTGGGAATAAGTTCCCTTCAGGAACTGAAAGGCTGCAATGAGGTCACCCCGCAACCTTCTCTTCTCCAGGCTGAACAAACCCAACTCCCTCAGCCTGTCCTCATAGGGGAGGTGCTCCAGCCCCCTGATCATCTTTGTGGCCCTCCTCTGGACCCTTTCCAAAATCTCCATATCTTTTTTGTACTGAGGGCTCCACACCTGGACACATTATCTTTCAGTTTGTGAAAGAAATAGATAATGAGAAGAGAATGAGACTTCTACAGTTCGTTACTGGAACGTGCAGATTACCAGTGGGAGGATTTGCTGACCTCATGGGTAACGAGCCCTCTTTAATGCATTTTATGCTCATGTTATTTCCTTTTTTCTTAATAAGGACCAAACTGTGTTTTTAAGTGTATTTTTTAATGAATATATGTGGAATCTTTTCTGAGTCTTGCATATTGGTAGAGCTGTGACAGAAAAATGAATGGAGGGAATGTGAACACGCCTTGCATCAGTGACTTGATCCATGGTTTGGACGTGGTCCTGGCTGGGCAGCCTGCTCTGGGTATCCCTGCTTGCTCAGAGTGGAAGGACTAGGTAAACTCCAGAGATTCTTTCCAGTACCAAACCAACAATGTGATTCAGTGGATGAGTTTCTTTGAAAACCGCTTCATATTTATGCATTTCACTACGTGGATTTCTTCAGAGGGATGTAGTGAGAGACAAATGTCTTTGTGCTCTGCAAGTAGTTATAGTCTTGTTTTCACGCGCTGTTGTCATGTATTACCTACTGGTATACACGGGCAGTTCGACCTAAGAATTCATTGTTTGATTTTTGTACAGGGAGCAACAGACCCCAAAAATTTTGCATTGAGAAAGTTGGAAAGGAAAACTGGTTACCTGGAATTCACACCTGGTAAGTACGAAGGATCAAACTCTGCTGTGGTTCTGTTCTTATGGATGGAAATCTACTTTGAGATTTTAGGAAGTGGGTGTGTTATGGAAGTGTCTGAGACTGTGTGAAAGCAAAACACTGGGTTATGGCAGTAAGCTCTGCTGACTAATAGTTGAACTTCTGAAAAGCAGTTTTGTTGTGGAGCTGATTCCATTGTAAACGCCATGGATTTGCACACCACTAAAAACGTAAAGCTACTTTTAGTACTTAAGGTTGTCCTTTTTTTAAAGAGTTTGGGATTGATCTTTCATTATCACCACGCTCGATCTTGGCAATGAAAATAAATAGCCACGCTCATGCTTCCTCTTGGCTGGAGAAAATGTAGCTTCTGCTCAGTTTCTCAGTTATGCTGGTGCTTTGTGAAGATGCTCAGATATTAATTTTCAGATACAGAAGAGAGATTAGCTGAGACTTCTTGCTAAATACATTGCCAGTTCTGGAAAGTTATCGCTGCTCAGGTGCTTGTTGTGCTTTAACTCTCACTTTCATAGACAAATGAATGTCAAGATACAGGTGTTTTAGAGGGTACAAATGCAGTCTTCCTTCTGAACAGGACAGTTCATATGCCTGTGTTCCTAATGGATTTTTTGGTGGTTTAAACTGTTGTTCAATACTTAAGGTTTCTCTTTGTTTTCAGTTTCAATCGCTTGGACCTTCCAGCCTATAAGAATTATGAGCAGCTGAAGGAAAAGCTGTTATTTGCAACTGAAGAAACAGAAGGTTTTGGGCAGGAATAGCTGCGATTTGCACCTTGAAGAATGTGAACTCAGTGTGATGTTCTTCTTCGCTTCTTCTGCTTGTTGCACACTTCATAGTAAAGTAGACTTGACTTGGATTATTTAACAATAGTAGCGTGTAAGTAAATGGATGTTATCCTGAGGTTTTATCCACGTAAACTCTGGATTTCTACCGAGCACTTTCATAAACCTTCTCACTGGCGGTGAAAGCTATTCTTGCTTCACAGTTTTACTAGGAGGAAGATCTGCCTATTCCAAAACACTGGATGGGTATTTTACTGTATACAGCTCAGAAGGAGAAGAAAAAAGCCTTATGAATAATCTGTTTATGTTAATTCTGACAGTGAAACCTAGTTATCTAACATATTTACAGGAGAGATGAAATTAAACAGGATAATGCAAGATTAAGCTAAGACAACTAGTTTATGTTCTGCATAATGATTTCTGATTCACATAAGGAACCTAGACATGCCGTGGATGTATAAATATCACCCAAAAGGCTTTCAGCCCTATATTTTTAAAACACAAAGCAGTTCTAATTGAAATAGCCTTAGCCCTAGTTCTATAGGGTACGGCTGTTGAATATTGTTATGGTTGAAATGTTTAGTTCAGGAAAAAGATAAATGCTTGTATATATTTTTGCAGTCTCGGATTCCATTTCCTCCTTGTTTTCTTTCTTTAATTTAAGTGGTGTGTTTGTGTCTTTCCTGCTGTATTGGATGGGGAAAGGGGGCTGGATATCCCAAGCACCAGAACTTACTTTAATGTACTGCAGACTAAGAGTCAGATGGGAAAAGCAGTCTGTGAAACGCTGCATTTGGCCAAGCAGTAAAGTAAACCTGCCAGTGTGTTCAATTGGCGACGTTCTTGAAGTCTGAAATAATGTTTACTTACACGTTTTGCTTTGTAAGCCAACAAGTCCCAGGTGCCTCTGCAAAACAGATTTGCGGCCCTGGAACCCGAGGGAGAGGTGAATACAGATGTGGAATCAGCCCCACCTGTGAGGGTGCCTCGGGGGAAGCGGACACACCCGCACCTCAAAACTTCTTCCACACGGAAGGATAGAAGGGTAGTCGTCATAGGTGACTCCCTTCTGCAAGGAATGGAAGGCCCTATATGCCGGCCTGACCCTACCCGCAGGGAGGTGTGCTCCCTCCCCGGGGCACGGGTCAGGGACATTGCTGGGAGACTTCCCAGTCTGATCTGCCCTTCTGATTACTATCCCCTGCTAGTAGTTCAGGCTGGCAGTGAAGAAGTTAGTAAAAAAAGCCTGAAAGCTCTCAAAGATGATTTCAGGGGACTGGGGCGGGTAATCGAAGGAACAGGTGTGCAAGTGGTTATTGCATCTGTACCTTCAGTGGCAAGGAGGGATACTGAGTTGGGCCTAAAACCCCACCTCTTAAACAAATGGTTAAAGAGTTGGTGCAGACATAGGAGTCTTGGTTTTTTTGATCATGGGGCAATTTATTCGGCACCTGGCATGACAGCGGCAGATGGAAGCAGCCTGTCTCAAATGGGTAAGAGGGTTCTAGCTGAGGAACTGTCAGGACTTATTGACAGGTGTTTAAACTAGGTAGGATGGGGGAAGGGGACAAAACGAGGGCCGCTGGGTCTGAGGCGGCAGTTCAAGACTCAAAGCAGAGCTCGCTGGGTGCAGACAATGGAGTTAAAAGGCATGGAGAGGGGTGGGGAGATGCTGCCTCTCTCAAGTGCCTGTATACCAACGCGCGAAGCAGGGGGAATAAACAGGAAGAATTGGAGCTCTGTGTGCGGTCAAGTGGCCATGATCTCATTGCGATCACGGAGACATGGTGGGACGGCTCGCATGACTGGAATGTTGTCATGGAGGGCTATGTGCTTTTTAGGAAAGATCGGCTGGCAAGGCGGGGTGGTGGAGTTGCTCTTTATGTGAGAGAGCAGCTAGAATGTATTGAACTCCACCTGGGCGAGAGTAATGTAGAAGTTGAGAGCTTGTGGGTGAGAATCAAGGGCCAGGCTGGCAAAGGGGACACTGTTGTGGGTGTGTACTACAGGCCTCCTGATCAGGAGGAGGAGGTTGATGAGGCCTTCCATAAGCAACTGGAAGTAGTGGCACGCTCCCAGGCACTGGTACTTATGGGGGATTTCAATTATCCAGATATTTGCTGGACGACCAACACGGCCAGGCATGCGCGGTCCAGACAATTCTTGCAGTGCATTGAAGATAACTTCCTGATGCAGGTGGTAGAGGAACCGACGCGGGGTGGGGCATTGCTGGACCTTATTCTCACCAATAAGGAAGGACTTGTTAAGGAAGTAAAAGTTGGGGGCAGCTTGGGATGTAGTGACCATGAGATGGTGGAGTTCGAGATCCTGAGTGGAGGAAGCAAAGCAAAAAGTAGGATTGCTACCCTGGACTTTAGGAGAGCCAACTTTGATCTCCTTCGGGACCTACTTGGGGCTATCCCATGGGCCAGGGTGCTAGAAGGCAAGGGGGCCTGTGAGAGCTGGTTAGCGTTTAAACGGCTCTTCTTCCAAGCTCAGGATCGGTGCGTCCCTGTGACTAAGAAATCGGGAAAAGGTGCAAGGAGACCTGCGTGGATGAGTAATGAGCTCATGTGCAAGCTCCACGGAAAGAAGAAAGTACATGATATGTGGAAGAAGGGTCTGACCACTTGGGAACAATACAAGAATGTAGTCAGGGACTGCAGAGATGCAACCAGGAAGGCCAAAGCCCACCTGGAGTTGAATCTAGCTAAGGAGATAAAGAATAATAAAAAAGGCTTTTTTAAATACGTTAACAGCAAAAGGAAGGCTAGGGAGAATGTGGGCCCCATACTAGGTGAGGGGGGCGCTCTGGTAACAGGGGATGCTGAGAAGGCGGAAATACTGAATGCCTTCTTTGCTTCTGTCTTTAGTGAAAGGGCTCTCCCTCAGGAATCCCAGACCCTGGAGGTTGATGAGAGAGTCTGGGGAATGGGAGATTTCCCTTTAGTCAGGGAAGAGGTGGTCCGTGAGTGCCTAGGAAACATTAAGGTCCATAAATCCATGGGACCTGATGGGGTGCATCCGCGGGTGCTGAGAGAGCTGGCGGAAGTCATTGCTGAGCCGCTCTCTGTAATCTTTCAGAGGTCTTGGAGAACTGGGGAAGTGCCTGAAGACTGGAGGACGGCCAATGTCACTCCAGTCTTCAAAAAGGGCAAGAAGGAAGACCCAGGTAACTATAGGCCAGTCAGCCTCACCTCTGTCCCAGGGAAGGTGATGGAACAGCTTGTGCTGGATGCCATCTCCAGACAACTGGGTGATAAGGAGGTTATCATGAGTACTCAGCATGGGTTCACCAAGGGTAGGTCGTGCTCGACCAACCTGGTGGCCTTTTATGAAGATGTCACTAGCTGGGTGGACAGGGGGAGGGCGGTAGATGTAGTCTACCTTGATTTCAGTAAGGCTTTTGATACTGTCCCCCATGACATCCTTATAACAAAGCTGAGGAAGTATGGGATAGATGAGTGGACGGTGAAGTGGGTTGAGAATTGGCTGACTGGCAGAGTGCAGAGGGTTGTCATTGGCGGTGCGGTGTCTGGCTGGAGGCCTGTAACTAGTGGCGTCCCCCAGGGGTCTGTACTGGGTCCGGTCTTGTTCAACATCTTCATCAACGACCTTGATGAGGGGATAGTGACCACCCTCAGCAAGTTTGCTGATGACACGAAGTTGGGAGGATTGGCTGATACACCTGAAGGCTGTGCTGCCATTCAGCGAGATCTGGACAGGCTGGAGAGCTGGGCAGTAAGAAACCGGATGAGGTTTAACAAAAGCAAGTGTAGAGTCTTGCACCTGGGTAGAAATAATTGCATTCACCAGTACAGGCTGGGGGAAGACCTGCTGGAGAGGAGCTCTGCTGAGAGGGACCTGGGCGTCCTGGTAGAGGACAGATTAACCATGAGCCAGCAGTGTGCCTTTGTAGCCAAAAAAGCCAATGGCATACTGGGGTGTATTAAAAAGAGCGTGTCCAGCAGGTCGAAGGAGGTGATCCTCCCCCTCTACTCTGCCCTGGTGAGGCCTCATCTGGAATACTGTGTCCAGTTCTGGGCTCCCCAGTACAAAAAAGACAGGGATCTCTTGGAAAGAGTCCAGCGGAGGGCCACTAAGATGGTGAAGGGCCTGGAGCATCTCCCCTATGAGGAGAGACTTAGGGTACTGGGTCTGTTTAGCCTTGAAAAAAGAAGGCTGAGAGGGGACTTGATCCAGGTTTATAAATACCTGAGGTGTGGGAGCCATAGTGGCGAGGCTGGTCTCTTTTCAGTAGTGCGTGGGGATAAGACTAGGGGTAATGGGATGAAAGTACAGCATAGGAAGTTCCGCACAAATGTGCGGAAGAACTTCTTTACAGTGAGGGTGACGGAGCACTGGAACAGGCTGCCCAGGGAGGTTGTGGAGTCTCCTTCTCTGGAGATATTCAAGACCCGCCTGGACGCCTTCCTGTGTGACATGGTGTAGGGAGCCTGCTTTGGCAGGGGGGTTGGACTCGATGATCTCTAGAGGTCCCTTCCAACCCCTACAATTCTGTGATTCTGTGATTCTGTTAAGTCTTTTGGTTTTTCTATAGCATGTTCTGTAGAAATAAAACGTTGTTCCTATGAACCATTGGTGCACTTTGCTGTTCTTTATGTTTTGGAAACATCCCGTGGATGCTGTGGTTAACCCCACAGCATCTGCTACCCCAGGTTATACTGGACTTCCAGCTGAGATGAATGACTTTACTGCTCCCAGCACTGCTTGAGCAACCTGGTCTGTGTGAATTCATACTGCATAACAAATACATACTTGTATGTAGCTGCCAATTAATCCCAATTCTCAAGCATGAAAATAACTTCTGTTTCGATTTTTGCCTTATGAAAATGACATGAAAAACTGAATGAGATGCTGAGCTGCTGATGGACAAATTGACAAAGCCTTATTGCTCCAGGTAGCTCAGGTGTTCCTATATGAAGCTGCACAGTAAATGTGCCATGTCTTCATCTGATCAAGCAGCGGGAGCTGATATTTTAATGTGTTTCTATTCCAGAAAAAGAAAAAAAAAAACTGAAAGAGAAAAGCCTTTTAAAATTGTCTTGTTTGCATCATTCTGACATGCTGCGCTCTGTCTGTGAATTCAGCTCTTGGTTCTGTTGGTATCTGCAGCCCCTGATTCTTGTGGTGTCTTCATTTTCTTCCAGCATCACTGTTTGTGTATATATGCTCTATTGAACAAGGACATGAACATCCAGCAGCACTGGATGGTAAAATACTGTATGAAATTCATTGTGGAAATTTCCTTGTATTGTAATTTCCAATACTCAGGTAACTGTAACAATATCTCTGTAAGTCAAATACTTTTATAAAATGACTCAAATAGATGCTCGTCCTGTTGTTATTGGTTTGGTGTTACGAAGCACAAGTGTAGAAATGAAGGATTGAACTGCTGCTGGGGGTTGCAGGTAGGCTGGGATTCTGTCGGGTGATATTTCTGCCTGCTGGGGATGTGAGTGGGCGTTGGGCCCGAGCCCCGCTTGTGTTGGTCACAGCACAGGGGCTGCGGGAAACACTGGGAGAGCAGAGTGGGGAGAGCCGGGCTGTGTGCAGGCCAGGGCATGACATGGAACCTCGGCAGCTGCGCAGCTGCTGAGCTTTTCCCCCAAGTCTTCAGACTCTCGGGTGATAACAATGTGCAGCAAAGCCAGCTGGGCACTGCTGATATATCACTGCAGGGTTAGGGGATGAAGCCCTGCAGCACCCGCATGGCACTCCCTGTAATCTGCCATCCTTATGTGCACAGCTGCTGTAGGTGTTGTTGGAGCAGCGGAGTGGCAGTGCTGTGCTGCAGGGCAGCTACACACCCAAAGGGTCTCCATAGGCTGCAGTGATGTGACCCAAGTCCCACACTCACTTTCTTTCCCATTCCCAAGAATGACATACCAGTAGCAAAATATGTTTTCCCCTTTTCCCAGTGTCCAAAGACAAAGATGAGGTGTCTTAGCAAGTGCACCAGCAATGTGTGGAGCAGAACCGCCTTGGGAGCCACTGTCACACCTGAGTCAATCTGTTCTAGGCTTCCCATGGAAATGTAGCATTTTGACTCTTTGTTAGTAAATCTTTGAGGTTGCATTTGACTTGCTGTTGCAATGTCTGCTGCTTGCTCTTCATGCAGCTAGTCCATGTATTTGTTTATGTAGTCAGTGCTAGGGTTTGATTTAGACAGCTCCGCCATCTTTTCAAGAGCTGCTCCATGGCCGGCTGTGGAGAGAGGGTGAGTGGGAGAGGACACCTGTGTCCCACAGTGGCTCCTCCAGTCAGTAAAGGTCCTGAAATTGGTCTCTTCAGCTAATAGGGAGCTTTCCTCAGCTACCATGTGTTTGGAAAGAGGAAGAGCAGTCCCAGGGCCTTCAGCTGTGAGACTCTTCACACAGACCTTGTGGAGATATCTGCAGGTGTAGTCTGGGATGGAATGGCTCCTGTTTGGCTCTTGTTACCCACGTGCGGCATGTGGTTATTGATCTTTGAAGGGAGCAACATAGGAAAGAATCCTGTTCTCATCTACTACCTAATGCTAAGTCATTCCTCCTCACGGGGAAGTGACTAAGCATTGGTCCTGGGTGCTAGGAGAGGAATGTCAGATCTGAAATCAGTGTGAATGATGGACATCCTTGTTTAACACAGGGCCGCTCTGTAGTGCAGAGGTGCTTGTGAGTTCAGAAGATACCTGCTGAAGGAGAACTGCCTTGCTGTTGGACGTCATCAAGCTGCAGTCTTCCCAGGCAACAGCAAAACAGGCAGAGGTGTGTGCTCCAGACTGTGCCAGCCTTTGATTCTGTTCCTGAGGTGAGCTGCACTTTGCTCGCTGCAAATTCCAACTATATTTGTAGGAATTATTACTATGAATAACACAATGGTGGTGTTTGAGTCGCAGACAGACGCAGCAGAGCCCTTTGCTCTGATCTTTTCACTCAAGCAGCTTTTTGCCATCCCCACCTGGAGCCACTGAAGCGTGCAGCCAGCAGCTGGACTCAGTGGTCCTCGCAGGGACCATCCAGCTCAGGAATTCTATCATTTTACAATCACTGAGCTTGGCAGACTTGCAAAGAGTGTGGGTGTGACAGCAAGCAATTAGCGTGGCCAGCATCAGGAACTCATGGTTATGAGCTTAGGACTGGTTTAGGTTTGCCAAGCAGGGGGACTAATGCTGGGATCCTTCTCTCCAGCCTGGAGGCTCTCACACAGCAGCATGGTTCTGTGTTTGGCAGGTGGGTTGGACCCAGGCTGTGCAAGAATCAACTGGGCTCTGCTTCAGCTGCAGTCTGAGGGCCTTTGGCTGCAGCCAGCTGCTGTTCACACAGGGTGCAGAAAGCTCCAGAGCCACACAAGTGCCTTCAGGCTCCGAGTGAAACCCCACAAGCTGAGGGGAAGGAAGTGAACATCATCAGAGGTGGGGACTGCACAGCACTGATATGTGGTGACAGATCGAGGTGGGCGGTGAAGTTGGGAAGACCAAGAATGAAAGATGGGAAAAGCAGCTGAATTTAAAGGAAGAGATGCGAAACCAACAGGATCATCACCCTGTAATTGCCAGCCCAAACAAGGGACGTTTTGACCAGCGACTGCTCTGATCCACTTAACAAAAGACACAAAACCACTCCATAAACTTAGAAGAACTGCTCAAAGCCACACTGGTTTGCTTCCGTATCTCTTATGGGACGGCACCAGCCAAATCGTCCCTTCTGGTCTGAGGATGAGGAGGGTCAGATCCTTTCAGAGCACCAAACCTGGCAGCCAACCTCATCACCAAACAAGCAGACAGGATCCAAACGCCAGCACTCTCCATTCATCATCCCACTTCCTCGCTGCAGTCAGTCTGATGCTTCATGAGATTCAGAAGCAAACAAAATCAATACAGTCATCTTGATCCCTGCAGGAACACGCTGTGAGCAACAGAACACCTTCCTGGAAGAACTACCTCCATGAACAGAGGCAGCGACCACCTCCTCCCCTCCTACAGCCTCATTGCTTTCTCCTTAAGTATCACCACATGGAGACTCGACCCTCCCTGGCACCCAGGCACCAAAGGGCTCTTTTCATGTTCTTTACACCAGGCTGGGAAAGAATCTTGGCTTCAAAACTTCCAGAGCAGCAAGAAGGAAGTATTGGTTCTCTTCACAGACAGCCTTGGCTATTCCACTGCTGCCAGTGGGGAACATCAGCAGAGAGCATCTCTAAAGCAGAGAGAAGCATATGTATGAGAATGAAAGTAAATTAGGTCTGAGCAGGATTAATTGGGATTTAATTGAACTATGTGAACTGGAACTCGGGTCACAAGCTGCTTATTAACCTGCCTCAAGAGATCATTCAGCTTGCACTGCAGGAGCACAAGGATGCACTGTGAGCAGGATGGCGTGTGGTCAGAGAGGGAGACCTGCTTGAACAGTCAAAAATGGAAGAGAAAAACTGCTTGAGATAGATGCCTGGGAATTTGAGGACTTACCGCACAGTCTTTCTTTCCTTTCCTCTTCTGGGGAGGGAACCAAGTAACACCAGCCAGAGCTCACCCAGCTCACCGCTCCTCCTGCAGCCCAAGTGGCTGCCAGGCAGCTCCCTGCTACAGCTACACTTGCCAGGGAGCCTACAGAAATCCCCATTATCAATCGACTGAATCCCCATCTAATCCCCCGATCCTATTAACAAACACTGCCTTTATTTTGCTACCTCCACGGGGGCTCTTGGAGCCAATATCCCTCATGAGAGGCAAATTAATTAAGACATTGCACCGTTTCCTCTTTCCAGGAAGGTGGAGGTGTTCTGGCAGACATTTTGCTGCTTCCAAGTCAAGCACGGACACACGCATGCCTGAAAGTATGAGCTAACCACCTTCACACAGATCGAAGGAGCTGAATGGCCTCCCCTAAATGGGTCACTCTCGTGAACAGGCCATGGATGTCCTTGTGTTTCTACAGAGCTCCAGCAGCTTTCATAGTAAACACACAGAAAGAGGCAGCATGACTTTTAAAAAGTTATTTTTGTTTTAATTTGAAACAAAGATTATATGTAATTGGTGTGAGATATTTTTGTCATGTTTCTTTGTCCTGAGATCTCCAAGCAACTTCGGAATGCTTTTGTCTTGCATGCTTTGTTCTGTTCTCCTCATGCTGCCCACCTGACTCATCCACCAACAGCAAGGGAGATAAGCAAACGCGGTCCTTCTCACACTGATGGTTCCAGCAAATGTGCTGTTAGGCTTCTGGTAGAGAACAGACACAGCACAGCACTGCTGCCGGACCTGGGCTCACAATGCATTTGTCAATTGAGGATGTCAGTCTGTGTATGCAAAAGGATGGCAGACTTGCAGACCCACCACAGAACCCTTTTCTTCAAAGCCACTGTAAGCCCTGTGGCACCTAACACAGCAGGTTTTCCTCCCGTTGACTCATTCATGATCAAACAAACCAAGCAGTGAGCTGGCATCTGGAAGCTCCAGATGCCTTACAGAGACTCTGTGGCTATGACACCACCTCTCTCCAGTCCCATCTAGCCATATTTCAGGCTAACACTGGACCGTCCCTGGCCCTGAAGAGACAGACCCTGAAGGAATGCAGTGTCTCCAGCTCTTACCATATATCAAGTCCCAAATAGGTGAAGTCCTCTTTGCTGCTAATGCATTGGAAGCCCTTCCCTTCCAACTTCCTTAGTTCCTCTCCGCAGTTCATGAAAGGGAAAGCACAGCCATGCCTGAAAAACAGACCACGCAGTCCGTTGCCATTGGTGCACCTCTGAGGAAGCATTCCAGGCGATTCTGCTGTCCTTTGTGCCTTCCTGCTCAAGCCCTTATCATTTCTTTTTGCTTTCCTTCTTGGATTTCTTGCTCAGCTGAGCAGCACTTGCCTTGGGTTTCTTCACCGTCTCCCAAGTCTTAGACTCAAAGCTCTCTGAGTCCTGCAAGAAGCAATTTGGAAACAGTCAGGGAGCTTTCTAACAACTGGCTGATGCCCAGCTCATTTCAGGCATTTATGTGAAAGCAAAAATACGTAAGTGCTGGGTATTTCCGCTGGAATGCATCTATATCAGGCTGAGCCTACATTTAGTAAGACTTGAACAGCACCATCCCTGCTTCCTCTGCATGTGTTTCTGGATGAGTGTGAATCCACACACAGCCTGTTACCACAGAGGTTGTTATAAGCTTAAGTGCCTAAATCATAGTATCATCATAGTATCATAGTCTCGTGCGGGTTGGAAGGGACCTTAGAGATCATTGAGTCCAACCCCCCGGAATTCGAGCCTCCTGTGTAGCAGAGCGGCACTTCTACCACTTGCGCCACAGGGGGGATTCGAACCCAGGGCCTCCGGTGTTGCAACGCGGCATTCCTACCACTTGCGCCACCGGGGCACACAAATCAGGCTTTGTAGAAAAGAAACACCCCCATTTTAACAGCAGGACAAAAACCAACACTAAACAACAATTATTCACACCAGAAAAAGGAGAAGATATCACAGAATCACCAGCATGTATTAAACCATTGAAAAAGTATTTCTGCCAAATTTTCTTCCTTATCATGTGTGAGACAAAAGGTAAGCCTCAAAACAGCAGTCAGAATGTTACGTTCAGAGCCTTTACACCAAGACCAAAATCCAGGCAGGGCACTGAAGGCAAAGCTCTTTTCACCTGGACTAACAAGGAATCCTAAGCTATAAAGTTTGTTTCCTTCAGGCAGATGACAGATCATATTTCAGCCATGGGAAATAAAGTCTAGTTATCTGGTAAAGACACGAGGGAACAGCACCAGTCTCATTGGAGAAAGCGCACACACACAGATTGCCTATTTTCATTAAATGCATTTGAGTCTAAATATTGCTTTAGCATCTTGGGTTCTAGCAGTCAGAGCTTGCCAACTGGAAAAGGACACACAGAAAATGCCAGAGCAAGATCTGCTAGCTTCAAGCTCCCAACACAGAGCACCAGATAATAGAGGGGCAGACATGCATCTGACAGTATCCTTTAATCAAAGAGTCCTGTTCAATCATCTCTAAAGTCACTGGGCTATTATAGTTCACATCTGTGTGGTTTCCCAAGGAAAGTGAGTTGGCTGCCTTTCCAAAGGCTGTAATCAGTGCACGGGGAGCAGCGAGGCTCTGCAGAAACAGAGCAACAAGCAGCTATTACTCAGGTTTGTAGATTGGTGCTGCTGAGAAGTGAACACTGATGCCTTCTGCTGTTCGAACCAAGGTAGTCTCCAAAGCCTGAAGCCTCTAAAACAAAGAAGCTCATCTGTACCTGAACCTAAGCATCATTCCTAAGAAATGGAGAGTGTCTCTTTTGTTTATTGTCATGTGAATTAATCACATGCACAGGAAATCATGGGGACAGTGCATATACGGAGAAAATAAGAAATAGAGCATATAAACAACCTAAACACAAACAAGCTTGTCAGTTCTATCACATTAATAGGACAAATGAGGGCCAGAAACCCCACACCTAACAAAGAGGTCATCATTCTCAAAGAACAAGCACTAGATATACAGTATCTACAGAAGTACAGAAGAGAGACAAGCTCAAGGCGCAGGGACACCTTTCTTCCTCCCATGCCACTTTTGTTTCTCTCGGCCCTTGGAGAACAGGGGATGCTCACAGTCCATCGCCAGCAGTTCCAGATGGGCTGAAAGGCCACCAGTTGGGAACACCAACACGGAAACGTGGGACAAGCAGCTCCATTTCCAGGGAGGGACGTGAAGCCGACCACTTCATGGCTCTGTGATTGCCAGCCCTAGCCAGGCGCGTTTTGAGCTGCTAATGAAAGAGGCAGCACCACTATTCATATGTTTGTTTTGCTTTAATTTGCAACAAAGAGATGCTAAATGCATCCAAAATACATTTCAATATGAAATCAAATAATTGGGATACTGGTAATGACTAAAGTTTCCTTAGTTCCTCTTCGCAGTCCACAAAAGGGAAAGCACGGCCATGCCTGAAAACAAGACCACGCAGTGTGTGTCCTTTGGTGCACCTCAGAGGAAGCATTCCAGGCGATTCTGCTGTCCTTTGTGCCTTCCTGCTCAAGCCCTTATCGCTTCTTTTTGCTTTCTTTCTTGGCTTTCTTGCTCAGCTGAGCAGCACTTGCCTTGGGTTTCTTCACCGTCTCTCAAGTCTGAGACTCAAAACCCCCTAAGTCCTACAAGAAGCAATTGGGAAACAGTTAGGGAGCTTTCTAACAACTGGCTGACAGCTGCTTTGAGAGCTCAAGTCACCTGACCGAGCAGCTTTGGGGGTCAGCACTGGAAATTGCCTTCCTGACCTCAGGGCACATTAGAAACTCCACCTTTGTCTAGTTCCCAAAAAACCCATGCAAACCAGAGCCTAAAGTCCTCTCTTGCAAGGCGGTCCATGCTGGGAGGGTGGACCCTCTGCCTGGCAGCTCACAGGGCTCAGCAGCAGCTGCAGGATAGGATGAGCTGGCACCTCAAGGCTGCTGGCGTGCAGAAGGAAGGACAGAACCAAGTGCGGCACTCTCAGCAGTGCCGGGGCACACTGCCATAGGCAACAGCTACAGACAGTTCCCTCCCAGCTGACTGCCTGAGCATTCCTATTAATCTCACACAGCGCTACTTACTGCCTTTGGGGACTTGGAAACTGGCAGGATGATGGCCAGCACACACAGGAGCTGGAAAAGGGCTCCAAACAAGAGTCCATAGCGCAGCACGTTCTCCATTAGGGTGGGCTCAGGGATCTCAGGTGATGAGAAATGCAGTTCAGCAGCCATAGAGCAGACAGCTGCTGCTCCACTGCTCTCACAGAGGCTGCCTGCTGTGAGGGGGGGAAAAATGGCATCGTTAGTGTCAGGCACTGCAATGGGGTTACTTCCTGCTAGCAAACATTTCCAGGCTGACTTAGAGAGTTGCTGGGATGATATCCAGGGCCTACTGACTCGCGAACAAAGAGGGACATCAAAGTTGCATTTCAGTTGCCTTTGTCCACCTGCCTAGGAAAAGACCCCTCAGCCTTCAGTACTGCTGCACTTGCAGGTGGGGGGAAGATAAGCAAGAGAGGACGGGTGGATGTCAAAGAAGGGAAGAGCTTAACAGACAAGAATAAACCTATCCCTGAGCTCCATTACACATGCGTGACCACTGCCTTATTAATATTAATACCAGTATTATTCACAGAATTAAAGTTTCCCATGTTCACGTACCTGGTTGTGGACGTGTTTGCTGTCTTGCTGCTGCTGTGCTCTACAACGCCAGCCACAGAAATAAAGCGTGAAGAAAGCTGATCTGTTGAAGACAGAGGAGTGAGCTGTGCTTAACCAACACTGCTTCAGAGCACGTTTACAGTAAGGCACACCTACCTTACAATGGCCACGCAGGAAGCTCCAGACACAGCTCCGGACTGTTTCCATGAAGCCCAATTGCATTTCACAGCCACTCACGCTCTGTAGCTCGACAATCTGCAACAGAAAAGTCACAAGATGCAAATCCCATCCCTCAGAGATGTCACAGACCTCCCCACTCATGGAGCAGTACTCATGTCATTGGGTGAGAAAGCAGACGTGTGCTTACCGAGTGAGCACTGTTTGCTGCCAGTTGCTGGTAGGACCCCACCTAACTCTAAGTAGGAACAGTAACCTACGCCTAACTCTAAAGCAGGAACAGAAACCTAGACCTAACAATAAAACATGAACAATAACCTATACCTAACTCTAAAACAGGAACAATCATCTGCTAACACTAAAACATGAACAATAACCTACTCCTAATTAAAAAACACTAACAATAACCTACTCCTAACAGTGCAACTAAACTTAACACTAAAATTGTAGTACAATGTGTAGAACAATAGAAATAGGGTTAAGATGGATCCAGGGGCCCTCAGAGGTCTCAAAGGAGGAGATGATGTTAAATGAAGCCACACGGCTAATGCTGGGGGCGAGGGCCACGCAGACGGTATGGAGCCCAGCGCCTGGACCAGCAATGGCGGAGCTGAGATGGTAAGGATGTGGGGCCTGGCACGGTGGTGTGGTGCCAGGCCAGCTGTGTCGTGGGCGGATCCACCTCCATGGGCTCATCAGGAGGTGGATCCACCTCCATGGGTTCATCAGGAGGTTGATCCACCTCCATGGGCTCCACGGAGGGGGTCACACGGCTGGTCCAGGCGCGATGGGAACGGGCTCTCTTGCCTGTCTGCTGCCTGATGGTCATGGCGGGCCCCCTCCTCCTCCTCTTCGACCCTGCGGTCCCCGGCTCCATCTTCCCACCTAAATCCTGGGAATCCTCCAGCCTCGCTCTCTTGGTTCCCAACATGGCTGTCAACGGCCGGAGCTCTAAGAGGCGAGTGCGTTGCGTGGGGCAGCGGTGACCAAGGTGACCAAGGTGACATGGCCAGGGTTCTAACACGGCAGCCGCACTGCTGGCACTGCTGGCACTGGCATTCCACAGGGCATGAGGAGGGGGCTGGAGGACAGGGCACGGCACGGGAGCCAGAAGGAACTGCCTGTGCCCAGCGAGCAGCCCTTCTCTCCGGCCAGCAAGAGGGCACAGAGGAGCCGGCCCTGAGCAAAGGGCCCTCGGCCACCTTCATCCTCCCCCTTCTTTGACAAGGGAATCTCTTGGCGCTGCTATACGCAGCATGCAGCACCACGTTGATGGGGCTCCTGAGCTCAGCGCCAACAACAGCAGGCTCCAAAGGGTACCTGACTACGCCAGCCTGCTGGGACACACCAGCTCTGCTCTCCATGTTCAAATCCAGAGCCTCTCCTTGTAATACCTCTGACTCAGTTCGCATTCCAGTCACTCTGATTACATCCCACGTCCGCACACTGTGCTGAAACACACACGGGGCCACGCTGCCTCACCGACCCTCAGTGGGGACCCACAGCCGTACAGCACCATCAGCACAGCAGAACCGGACCATGCTCCTGATGCTGCCACTTGTCCAACCACCCTCTCGCTGCCCCCATTCTGCTCAGGCATCCGGTCCCAGCAACAAACACCAGCACAGAACTGAAGCCCCAACTCATCCCGCTCACTGACAGCCAGAGCAAGGACATGTTACACACCTTCATTCAGCTCCACGCACTCGCTGGCACCGCACGCATTGCCTCTGCGTGCCGCAGCACCGCCAGCTCCTCCCCCGGCATCCCTCCATGCCCCGCACCGCGGCCCGACCCCGTTGGCAATGCACAGCCCACTCCTCCCAGCTCCGATCACCTTCCTGGCGCCGCCACGCCGCCATGGCCCGGAACTGCTCCAGCCAGCACGAAGCGCTTCCTGCCCCTCCATCCCTTGCTCCTCCTTTCCCTTCACTTTCCATCCACACTCAGGATGCAGATCTCAATGGAGGTGGCTGCAGAAGATCATCTGTGCAGGCAATCAATGGCTCGTGCTGCGCTTCACTGCCTTGTGCTCTTCACTGACTGCTCTGCTGTGCCCTTTCCTAACCCTGCAGGATCAGGATGGCCTGGCTGGCTTTACTGCAGAACCTCATCATCTGAGTCTGAAGCCTTGGGGGAAAAGCTCAGCAGCTGCCAAGGGAAGATTTCATGCCGTGTCCTGCACACAGCCCAGCCCTCCCTGCTCTGCGCTCCTGGCATCCCCTGCAGCCCCTGTGCTGTGACCAACACGATTTGGGCTCAGGCCCAACACCCTCCCTGATGCCGGCCCTCCCCCATGCCCATGTGCTGCACCCACAGCGGCTGCCCCAGCTCCACAGCCCCTCAGCCCCCTGCAGGCAGCACAGCCCCGGGCACCGGGCTTGGCCCCAGCCCTGAAGTGCTGCTGCACAGGCTGAGCCCAGACCCACACCTGAGATGCAATGACCACTCATTAATCTTTGGTTTCCCTCCTTCACATCCAGGTCCTTTGCTGCACACAGCTCAACAATCCTCTCTTTCACCTCCAGCAGTGCTGCTTGCTGCCATGCACGCAGCAGGAGGCAGTGCCTTGTGGCTCATTTTACCGAGTCCACTGTGCAGGCTGGTGGAAGGAGGAAGACGCCAAGGTGCCAATTGAAAATGGCCACCAGACACTCCTGGCATCCAGCCTCTCTGACTTGCGGAATCAAACTCTATAATCCAGAGATGGGTTATAAAGCAGGTATGTTTTATTCCAGCGCTGGGTGCAAGGGGGATAGCTCCTCCAAACTTGCACACCAACTTGTAAAACCGTGATACAGATATAGGTACACCTCATGCATAGTCAATGATTTCCCGTAATTCTAACATGCATCCCTTAATTCTAATACACATTCTTTATCATGCAGACCCCCTCTTGTTATCGCCCATCTTGTCAGGGAGATGCAACTCCTCTTCTGATATTTACAACCTCTAATCCCTTCCTTCCTGCTCTCCCAGACCCACTGTCTCCATTCCTTGTTATTCTAACTAAATCATTTCTGTAAACTACCTTTACCTATCCCCCTCTTATCCCCCCTTTATTCTGAATTCCAGCAGAGCATCTGTTTTCTGCTTCCCTGTTCATCTCCACGTTGGGATCTGGCTCAGCAACGTGCTCTCGCAGCACCCTGGCACTAAACACGCGGTGATGCCCATCATGCGCTTGAAGCCATTGGAGCTGAAGCAGCGCAGCACGGCTCAGGGCCCTCCCGGCTCACGGCTCAGCTCTGGGCCTGAGGTGCGTTCACCTGCAGCCCTCCCGCTGCCCTCTCCTCCTCCACACTGCAGCTGGGCTTCCCAGGGCAAACAGCAACACACGGTGCATCAGAAGGCTGAAAGAGCCAGCCGGGAAGACAGACAAGCTCAAGGAGCTGAGCGTAAGGACACCCTTCTTCCTCCCGCGCTGCTTCCTCTCCCTTGGTTTCTTCTCAGCCCTCTCAGAGAAAGGGGAAGCTCACAGTCTGTCGCTAGCAGTTCCAGGTGGGCTGAAAGGCCACAGGTACGGAACACCAACAGGGAAACGGGGAAAAGCAACTGCATTTCCAGGGAGGGACCTGAAGCCGACCGCTTCATCACCCTGCAATGGCCAGCAGAAGCCAGGCACGTTTTGAGCAGCTACTGAAAGAGGCAGCACCAGTTTTAGAAAGTTTGGTTCGCTTTTATTTGAAACGAAGAGATGCAAAATGCAACTAAAATACATTTCAACACAAAATTAAGTAGGTAGGATACTAACAATGACTAAAGACATGCTATAAGGTCAGCTAGTAATCAATACGTTGAAACAGGGATCGAGCTGAAGCACCCTGAAGGAACGCAGCGTCTCCAGCTCTTGACATACATCAAGTCCTGCACGGGTGAAGCCCTCTTTGCTTCTAATGCAGCACAAGCCCTTCCCTTCCAGCTTCCTTCTTTCCTCTCCATTGTCCACGAAAGGGAAAGCATGGCCGTACCTGAAATCTTGACCATACTGACTGTTGCCTTTGGTGCCACCTCCGAGGAAGCGTTGCAGGTTGTTCTGCTGTCCCTCGTGGATTCTTGCTCAAGCCCTCATCGTTGCTTTCTGCTTTCCTTCTCGGCTTTCTTCCTCAGCTGAGCAGCGCTTGCCTCGGCTTTCTTCACTCTCTCCCAAGTCTCAGTCCCCAAACTCTCTGAGTCCTACAAGAATCAATTAGGAAACACTCAGGAAACCTTCTCAGCTAACAACTGGCTGATGGCTTGCTTTGGGAGCTCAAGTCACCTTCCTGGGCATGTTGGGCTGCCAGAACTGGGAACCGCCTTCCTGACAGTCGGGCACACAAGAAACTCCACATCTGTCTCATTCCCCAAATCCCATGCAAACCAGAATCTAAAACCCTTTCCTACAAAGCGGTCCCTGCATGGGCAGGTGGACCCTCTGCCTGGCAGCTCATAGGGCGCAGAAGCAGCTGCAGGATAAGACGAGCTGGCACCTCCAGGCTGCTGGCAACAGCTACAGATGGTTCCCTCCCAGCCGGTTGCCCGTGCCTTTCTCTCAGCCCGTGAGAGCACCACTTACTGCCTTTGGGGACTTGGAAACTGGCAGCATGATGGCCAGCACAGAGAAGCTGCAAAACGGCTCCGTAAAAGAGTCTGTGGCGCAGCATGTCCTTCATTAGCGTGGGCTCAGGGATCTCAGATGGCCAGAAATGCCGTTCAGCAGCCATAGCGCAGACAGCCTGCTGCTCTACTGCTCTTATGGAGGCAACTTGCTGCGAGAGGGAAAAAAGAGGCACTATTTCTCTCATGCACACTGCCGGCACAGGCTGACTTAGAGAGCTGTTCTGAAGATATCCTTGGGCTACTGACCCAAGAACTAGGAAGGACACGAAACTCACATCTGCATTGTCTGTAACCGCCTGCAAGGAAGAGTCCTCACACTCAAGCACTGCCCCACTTGCAGCTGAGGGGAGGAGGAGCTGGAAAGGACAGGTGGACAGAAAAGAAGAGAAAAGCTGAAGAGGCGAGAATCAACTTCTCTCCGAGGCAGATCACACCTTCATGGCCACTCTTTTAGGAATGCTCACCATTCCTAATCCTAGCGTTAGGAAGATGAAAATTCACCACCTACCTTTTCACGCTCCTCGGGTACGTACTGAGGGCCGTGCCGTGGCTGTGCTGCACATCACCAGCGATGAAAGAAAGCACAAGATCTGTTGCAGACAGTGCCAGGAGCTGTGCTTGAACTACGCTTATGGTAAGGCACGCCTACCTTGCAGTGGCCACACTTTGGGAGCTCTGGGACACAGCCACGTGTTGCTCTCCTGAGTCCCAGCTCCATTTCTCAGCCACTCACACTCTGCTCCTCCATGTTCTGCAAAGGAAAAGTCCCAAGAGGGAAATTCAGTTCATCGCAGATGTCATCAAACCTCCGCTCTCAGGGCAGTCGCACTCATTGCTTGGAGTGAGCAACCAGCTGTGTGCTTACCCAAAGAGCAGCGGTTACTTTTACTTCAGTGTAGCAGCCAATGCCTGACTCTACAGTACGAACACTAACCTATGCCTAACTCTAAAATAACAAAAGGAACATATACCTAACTCTAAAATAACAACAGGAACCTATACCTAACTCTAAAGAACAAACAGGAACCTATGCCTAACGCTAAAACTAAACTGAACACTAACACTAACCTAACGCTACCATCAACAACAAAGAACAGAACAAGCACCTAACTCCAACAGGGAGAAGAAAGAACAGGGGGCCCACAGAACAGGAAGAGCAACAAGATGGAAGAGAAGATGATGTTAAATAATGCCACCCAGCAAACGCTGGGGGCAGGGGCCGCGCAGCAGGAAAGGAGCCGAGTGCCTGGACCAGGGATGGTGAAGCTGTGACCATGCCAAAGCGGGGCCTGGCACGGTGGTGTGGTGCCAGGCCAGCTATGCCGTGGGTGGATCCACCTCCATTGGCTAATCTGGAGGGGGATCCACCTCCATCGGTTCCTCTGGAGGGGGATCCACCTCCATCGGCTCCTCATGGGTGGTGGTCACAGGGCTGGTCCAGGCACGATGGAAGCGGGCTCCTTTCCCCTTCTTCCACTTGATGGTAATGGCGGGCCCCCTCCTCCTCTTCGGTTCTGGGGCCCCCAGCTCCTTCTTCCCACTTAAAACCTCACTACGATCCTCTCTCCCTCGCTTTGTGCTGGACATGGCTGCTACCTGCCCAGAACTCTCAGAGGTGAGTGAGCCGGGTGGGGCAGCAGCAACCAAGGTGAGAGCTGTGACATGGGGAAAATTCCAAAATGGCACCTGTGCTGCTGGGAGTGTCATTCCACATAGGATGAAGAGGGGGCTGGAGGGCAGGGCACAGCACGGGAGCTACAAGGCGCTCCCTGTGCCCAGCAGGCAGCCCTTCTCTCTCTCAGCAGCCAGCAAGAGGGCACAGAGGAGCCGGCCCTGAGCAAAGGGCCCTCAGCCTCCTTCATCCTCCCCCTCCTTTCATAAGGGAATCCCCCCTTGGGGCTGGGGCACCCACATGGAGACATGAAAACTACAACCTACTACTTTGCTTCTACAGCAAGACTATTGTACTGAAATACTACTGTACTTCAAAGCACCTGCAATCACACTACACTCGTTTTTAATATTAAACTCTCAAACTTCCACAGCAAATAATAACATCCGCTCACACAGAAAATGTGGAGAGGGCACAAAAGAGAAAAACCAGTCATGAAAATCTTTGTATTCAGACATTCAAACTAACAATGTATACTTTGCCTTTGCCTAACCGTACCATTCTGTGCTAGAAATACGATGTTCTGCTGTAGAGTATGATTTGCAGAGACCAAAAGCAGCTAAAACCTGCTCCACTCTGTAATTTTATCATCTGCTGATATTTGGTTCTTATCTCCCTTGCTTTCCAATTGCTCACTCTTTAGACACACGCAAATCACATGGTCAAGGATTACAAAAACACTGTTAGCCAAAAAATTTATGCTGGCAGAATCTTAACGTTAGAAATGTGTCTAAGTTGGTTGCAAAGAAGAAAGTGAAGAACAACACAGTAACCAAATATTAACAGATACATAAGGCTTCTCTCACACATCCTTAAAGCAGAACCGCCAGCCTTAATGAACTCTGCTCTTCAGACTCTGACTGAAATTCAAGTATTACGTGTAGCAGCCTGGATCTGGCAATAGTCAAAGCACCCTTTACCTCCAGCTCCTTAGCATCAAAGGACCGCAGATACTGCTGGGGCAGAATTTCATTGAAGCCTTCAAAAGAAGCTTGTGTCTGTTCCTCAGTGCCTCAGGAAAGTCTCCATTCTGCTACCAGCCTGGAAAAGACACAGAAGGATCATTTAAAACGGGCTACGCTAACCCAAGTTCATCTTTGTTAGTTTGTTTTGAAATGAACCGTAAGCAGTGTTAAGAAAAATGCTGGAAAGTTCTGGGGATAGAGCACTGCATAACTGTATTATAATTGTATTCCCAACCTTCACTCTGCGCAAACAATTTTAAGTTAAAACCCTATGTTTCCAACCACTCAACTATGGAAAGCATTTTAGGCTCCAACAGGAGGCAGCATCTACTCACTGTTGATATTAATGAGAGCACAGCAGTGCCTTGCTGTTTGGAGGAAGAAAAAAATGCAGAGCTGTATTCATCTAATATCTAATATCCTCCCCAGAAATCTCAGTCATTATCCACAACAAGGTAAAATCGAGGTCAAGTGCTACTAGTGAAGATAAGTAGGAGTGCTAGCTTACCAAGAAATGACTACGTCCACTTGGAAAGTTCCATATTTGTTTCGGTTAAAAATCCTTCGCAGATCAGATCTTAAGAAAGAGGGAAATTCTACGGCCACAGAAATAAAGCGCGCAGAAAGCCCACCTGTTGCAGACAGAGGAGTGAGCCTTGCTTAACCAACACTGCTTCAGCGCTTCCACTGCCATTGCTCCCGCCACAAGACATCAACGTCTGCTTCTAATGCGGCTCCACGATGGGATCACAGAATCACAGAGTTGTAGGGGTTGGAAGGGACCTCTAGAGATCACCGAGTCCAACCCTCCTGCCAAAGCAGGTTCCCTACACCACATCACACAGGTAGGCATCCAGGCTGGTCTTGAATATCTCCAGAGAAGGAGACTCCACCACCTCCCTGGGCAGCCTGTTCCAGTGCTCCGTCACCCTCACCGTAAAGAAGTTCTTCCGCACATTTGTGCGGAACTTCCTATACTGATGTTTCATCCCATTACCCTTAGCTCCTCCCCCGACAGCCTCTCCGTGCCCCCGCACCGAGGCCCGACCCCGTTCGCAGCACAGAGCCTGTTCCTCCCGGCCCCGCTCACTGGCCCCGCGCCGCCATGCCGCCATGGCCCAGAAGTGCTCTCCGCCGCCTTCAGGAAGCACTTCCTGTCACGTGGCTCAGGTCGGGCTGGGGCCTGTTGGGGGGGGGCAGTGAAGGGCCCAAAACTGAACACAGCGCTCGAGGTGGGGCCTCACCAGTGCTGAGTACAGGGGAACAGTCACCTCTCTGCTCCTCCTGGCAACACTGTTTCTGATGCAAGCCAGGATGCCGTTGGCCTTCTTGGCCACCTGGGCACAGTCGGCTCGTGTTCAGCTGAGCATCAATCAATACCCCCAGGTCCATTACCTCTACGCAGTCTTCCAGCCACTCCAGCCCAAGCCTATAGCACCGCCTGGGGTTGTAGTGGCCAAAGAGCAGGACCCGGCATTTCGTCTTGATGAACCTCATCCCATTGGCTTCAGCCCAGCTCTCCAGCCTTTCCAGATCCCTCTGTAGGGCCTCGCTACCTCCAGGCAGATCCACACTCCCAGCCAATTTGGTGTCATCTGTGAACTTACTGAGGGGTCACTAGACCATAGAAGGAGATCAGATTGGTCAAACAGAACTTGCCCTTTGTAAACCCATGCTGGCTAGGCCTGATCCCTGAGTCATCCCGCACATGCCACGTGATCTCCCTCAAGACAACCTGCTCCATAACCTTCCCTGGAAACGAGGTCAGGCTAACAGGCCTGTAGTTCCCTGGATCCTCCTTACAGCCTTTCTTGTAAATGGGAAACACATTGGTGAGCCTCCAGTCTTCTGGGAACTCACCAGTCAACAAGGAGCGCTGACAGATGATGGAAAGCGGCTCGGCTATCACCTCTGCCAGTTCCCTCAGCACTCTCGGGTGGATCTCATCTGGCCCCATGGACTTGGGGCAGTCCAGTTGGAGTAGTAAGTCTTGACCATTTCTTCCAGAATCACAGGGGGGTTAGTGTGCTCCCCAGAAGATACCAGGTCAGAGAGAGGAGTACCCTGAGGATAAGTGGTCTGACTTTTAAAGACAGACGTAAAGAAGGCATTCAGAACCTCCGCCTATTCCCTTACAAACTCCATGATGTTCAATCCGTTATCTAGGCTGTCTTCCCAGATTGCCACACGTTTTAGGAAAGCCGAGTTAGTGTTCATACTAGTATTCATACTCACGTTCATGTTATCAATATCAATGAATGTACTTGTCATGGTTTAATATTTTTGTAATTTTGCTATCAGTATTCCACAGCATAACATCATATAAAGCATGTATAATTTTACTGAATCTGCAACTTACAGAAGAAGAATACATCTCCCAGAGAACAACACGATAGGTCATGGGACCTGGACACTGTATTAACTCGGTCGCAGGCTAGACTGAGGTCTTTCGAGTTCTGGCGTTCAGGAGAGTGTGTGGGAGCCTTCACCGTTTCGCCTAGATTTACAGTAGGCCTCTCGGATACGGGACTCATTCTCTTTCCTATTTTGCTTGATTCGTTTGCTCAGTTTTCAATTATATTGTATTATATTGTGTTATCCTGTATTTCGATATAGTATTTAGTAAATAAGTGTGCCTCCTTAGATCGTTGCCGCTGTTTTCTTTTCCTAATTAACTTTTTTTCCTTTCGGCCTAGGGCCCCTCTGGGGCCCACGGCCCCCTGTCACGGACGCAGGTGGATTTTCGTTCAGACCGTGACAGATTTTGGTGGAGAATGCGGGCAAACTGAGTTGCTGTTTTTCTGTTTTCTTCTGTTGCTCTTTTAGCTTTTAACAGAGCTGCAAGTTTTTTTTTCTGTTAAGGAGATATCTTAGGTTTGCGATTCTGCACCTGCGAGCTTGACCTTGAAAGTCACACTCCCTGCCTTGAGTGGCAGGGAGTGTGGAGAGACTTTGGAGAGACTTTTAGAAGACAGACATCTTTAGTGTCATGGAGCTTTACTCCTGAACACTTAAAGAATCCTGAGTGTTTGACCGCATATTTGAGACAGGAATGTTGTGGCTCAGGCAGATCTAAGGAGGCACAAATGACTTGGGGCCTAGCTAATGCTTATCGGGCCTTATTCAATACCATTCCTGAGAGGGAAGATTTTGAGGTTGAGAGAGAGAGTCTCAGGGCCGAGAATGAGAGTAAGCAATCCAAACTCGACAATCTCCAGTCCGAGCACAACGCCCTTCAGTCAGAGCACAGTGCCCTTCAGTCTGAGTGTAACATCCTCCGGTCAGAGCACAACACCCTCCGGTCCGGGTACAACACTCTCCAGTCCAAGTACGACGCCCTCCAGTCTGAGTGCAGCACCCTCCAGCCCAAGCACGATGCCTTCCAACCCAATTGCAACACCCTCCAGTCTGAGCACAACACTCTTCAGTTTGAGCATAACGCCCTCCAGTCCGAGCACAACACCCTCTGGTCCGAGCACAACACTCTCCAGTCCGAGTACAACACTATCCAGTCCGAGCACAATGACCTCCAGACCGAGTACAACACTCTCCAGACTGAGCACAATGCCCTCTGGTCTGAGCATAACGCCCTCTGGTCCGGGTACAACACTCTCCAGTCCAAGTATGACACCCTCCAGTCTGAGCGCGGCACCCTCCAGCCCAAGCACAATGCCTTCCAAACCAACTGCGACCCCTGCAGTCCGAGCACAACACTCTTCAGTCCGAGCATAACGCCCTCCGGTCTGAGCACAACACTCTCCAGACTGAGCACAATGCCCTCCAATCCGAGCATAACGTTATCCAGCTAGGGTACAACACTCTCCAGTCCAACTACGACAGCCTCCAGACTGAGCTCGATGCCATACAGTTCGAGCGGAACACTCTCTGAAACCAGCTATGTGCCCTCCGGGGTGAGCTGAATTTATTTAACCAACTACCAGGGGCACATATAGTCCAATTTGACCAGCCACTGGGGGTGCATGTAGTCCAATTTGACCAGCCACCAGGGGCACATGTAGTCCAATTGGACCAACCATCAGGGACACCAGATACAATGTTGGTTGCCCCTGTAAGAGGGCGAAAGACAAAAGGATTTTCAACTCAGTTAGAGAAAATGCAGAAGGAGTTAGAAGAGCGGAGGGAGTTAGGAGAGCAAGGGGACTCAGGAGTGCAGGGGGACTCAGGAGAGAAGGGGGACTCAGGAGACCAGAGGAAGTTGGAGGAGCAGAGGATGTTAGAGGAGCATAAGATGTTAGAGAGCAGAAGAAGTTAGAGGAGCAGAGGAAGTTAGGAGAGAGGAAAAAGAGGGAGGGTTACCTGGAGGAAATAATTTTCCTTCCCCGGCTCGAGTATGAGCCTCATATTGTAAACATACACATCTCTTATCAACACTTTATACATTTTTCAACAACCATGTTTTGTATGGAACTCCTGAACTTCTGTGACACTGAAAAACATCAGTGCAAAGGGTTTTCTGATAGATTTCATTTGTGACCACATCTAACAGATATTAGATAGGTCCCTTGGCTCATTTCCCAATTTGTTAGGAATTTGGAAACACCATGGAGGATTTACATGCAAATCATAATCACTTTGACAAAAAAGGGGTAAAAGAAGGGATCAGAAGGAATGGTTATCACTGTGCAGAAAGTACCAGAAATCCAGAATGACCTGAGAAAGAAACTATGAACCAAATTGTGAAGTTTTAACAGATTCAAGGACTGATATCAATCACAGTCCACAACCACAACAAACAAAACGTAATACTATTGCAACCAAAATATGTAATCAAGAGGTATATTCAGAATTCTAGCGTGATCACATCTTCAACTTTTCTGTCACAAAACACAAATGGTTAAAGTCAGCTATCAGTCATTCTGTGTTCAGTAAAGGTTCCACGGGGATCTTCTGAAAAATAAAACAAGACAACAACTTGCCCTTTTGGGGCTTTGTTAATACAATTTAAAAAAAAATGAGGGAACAAACAAGAGAGAGTTAATTTTACATTTCTTTATCGGGGTGTCCTTAGCCTTCCAAGTATATTCATTAAGGGATTTCATTAAGGTTAGGGAAACTGGCCTCATGTTGGCTGAGTCAGTGGACACAGGCTGGCCAGGGAGATAAGTGTTTCCCTAGCTTATCAGCAACTGGATCGTGACTCACAGGGGCAATTGGCAGGAATAGGCCATGGCCCAGAAGTGCTCTCCGCCGCCTTCAGGAAGCACTTCCTGTCACGTGGCTCAGGTCGGGCTGGGGCCTGTTGGGGGGGGGCAGTGAAGGGCCCAAAACTGAACACAGCGCTCGAGGTGGGGCCTCACCAGTGCTGAGTACAGGGGAACAGTCACCTCTCTGCTCCTCCTGGCAACACTGTTTCTGATGCAAGCCAGGATGCCGTTGGCCTTCTTGGCCACCTGGGCACAGTCGGCTCGTGTTCAGCTGAGCATCAATCAATACCCCCAGGTCCATTACCTCTACGCAGTCTTCCAGCCACTCCAGCCCAAGCCTATAGCACTGCCTGGGGTTGTAGTGGCCAAAGAGCAGGACCCGGCATTTGGTCTTGATGAACCTCATCCCATTGGCTTCAGCCCAGCTCTCCAGCCTGTCCAGATCCCTCTGTAGGGCCTCGCTACCTCCAGGCAGATCCACACTCCCAGCCAATTTGGTGTGTCACGGAGTTCTCTCTAGAGCTCAGTCCGGGACAGTGGGAACAAATCCGGGGGTGCAGGAACAAAAGTCCCCTCCCCTTTTCTCTAGCGACACTGTACGGCATGGCGCGGCGTGGCCCGGCCACGTGCGTTTAGGGAGAGGGGAAGGGAAGGGAGATTGCGATTGAGTCTAACAAAAAATGAAGGAGAAAAAGGTGATCTGAGAACGAACGGCAGTTTAATAACCTAATAACGCTAAACAACAACAAGAGAGTTTCAACAAAGAGAATACCAAGTCCGCAATCTCACCGATGGAGCTGTGGAAGGCAGGAAGCTCCGACCACATTGTCTCCTTGCAGGGAGCCGGGCCAGCCACCCCGTCCCCTTCCCCACTTCTCTTCCAGTGCCCCTCCCCATATGCCCATTTAAGGCAGTCCACAGAAAAAAAACTTGTCCCCTTTACTCCCATTATTAGGCATGGTGTTCTGATGTGGAATAACAACACCAACCAAATTGCAAAACCATAACATTCCACCCCTTATTACACATCACCACACCATGCCTAACTTTTATCAACATATAAACAGAACAGTAGTTAACATGCATTACGTATGTACATACAGATATAAATATATATATACACACATGGAATCACAGGCTGCACTCCCCCAGCATCATATTTCCCTGTGGCACACACTGAACATCCCCATCCTTCTGCATCACCCACCTGGTGCACCCAGGTCCCTGTGCAAAGAGAGTTCCGCGGAGGGGCCTCCCCTTTCCAGAGGCTGGGAGGACCCAAACCGCTTTTCCCAGCATATTCTTTACATGCACCACAGGAACCTTGTCTCCCTCCACAGTACGCAGGGAGTTGGACTGTATAGCGCCGTCTCGGTTGGCTGATCCTCGGGTGTTTACCAGCCAGGTGGCTTCTGCTAGATGTTTCTCCCAGTTCTTAAATGTTCCACCACCCATCGCTTTCAGCATGGTTTTCAGCAAACCGTTGTGGCGCTCGATCTTACCAGCGGCTGGTGCGTTATAGGGGATGTGATAGATCCACTCGATGCCATGTTCTTTGGCCCAAGTGCTCACCAGTGAATTTTTGAAATGAGTCCCATTGTCTGATTCGATCCTCTCTGGGGTGCCATGTCGCCACAGGATTTGTGTCTCTAGGCCTAATATGGTGTTTCTGGCAGTGGCATGGGGCACCGCATATGTCTCAAGCCACCCGGTGGTTACCTCCACCATGGTGAGTACCTAATGCTTACCATTATGAGTCCTTGGCAGGGTGATATAATCAATCTGCCATGCCTCCCCATATTTGTACTTTTCCCATCGCCCTTCCCCCCAGAGAGGTCTCATCCTCTTGGCCTGTTTGATCATGGCACAGGTGTCACAATCATGGATGATCTGCGCAATAGCGTCCATAGTTATGTCCACCCCTCGGTCTCTAGCCCACTTATGTGTTCCATCTCTGCCTTGATGGCCTGAGGTCTCATGGGCCCACCGAGCTAGGAATAACTCTCCCTTATTCTGCCAGTCCAGGTCTATCTGAGCCACCTGAATTCTGGCAGCTCGATCTACCTGGTGGTTATTTTGTTGCTCCTCTGTCGCTCGACTCTTGGGCACGTGGGCATCTACGTGACGCACCTTTAGGACCATGTTCTTTATTCGGGCAGCAATGTTCTTCCATAGTTCAGCGGCCCAAATAGGTTTACCTTTCCACTGCCAGTTGTTTTGCTCCCATTGCTGCAACCACCCCCATAAGGCATTGGCCACCATCCATGAGTCAGTATAGAGGTAAAGCACTGGCCATTTCTCCCACTCAGCAATGTCTAGGGCCAGCTGGACAGCCTTTACCTCCGCAAACTGACTCGATTCTCCTCTTCCTTCCGTGGCCTCTGCAACTTGTCGTGTGGGGCTCCACACAGCAGCCTTCCATCTGCGATGTTTCCCAACAATGCGGCACAATCCATCAGTGAATAGGGTGAACTTCTTTTCGTTGTCCGGTAGTTCATTGTATGGTGGAGCCTCTTTGGCGCGTGACACCTCTTCTGCTGGTGGTGCTTCAAACTTTTTACCTTCGGGCCAGTCCATGATGACTTCTAGGATCCCTGGACGGCTGAGGTTCCCCATCCGGGCCCGCTGTGTGATTAGTGCAACCCACTTACTCCATGTGGCATCTGTGGCATGGTGAGTGGAGGGAACCTGCCCTTTAAACATCCAATTCAGCACTGGAAGTCGAGGTGCCAGGAGAAGCTGTGTTTCAGTGCCAATTACCTCAGAGGCAGCCCGGACCCCTTCATATGCGGCTAGGATCTCCTTCTCAGTTGGAGTGTAGCCCTCTTCCGACCCCCTGTATGCTCTACTCCAAAATCCTAGGGGTCGGCCTCGGGTCTCATCTGAGGTTCTCTGCCACAAGCTCCAAGTGGGACCTTTCTCCCCAGCAGCAGTGTAAAGGATGTTCTTCACATCCTTTCCGATCCGTACTGGCCCCAGGGCCACAGCACGGGCTATCTCTTGCTTGATTTGCTCAAAGGCCTGCTGCTGTTCAGGGCCCCACGCGAAGTTATTCTTCTTTCGGGTCACCTGATAGAGGGGGCTCACAATGATGCTATAATTTGGGATGTGCATCCTCCAGAAGCCTACCACACCCAGGAAGGACTGTGTCTCTTTTTTGTCAATGGACACAGACATTGCAGTAATTTTGTTGATCACGTCTGTTGGGATGTGGCGACGCCCATCTTGCCATTTCACCCCTAGAAACTGGATTTCTTGGGCAGGGCCCTTCACTTTGTCTCACTTAATAGCGAAACCAGCAGACAGGAAGATTTGGATTATCTGTTCTCCTTTTTTAAAAACCTCCGTCGCTGTATCACCCCACACAACGATATCATCTATGTACTGCAGGTGCTCTGGAGCACCGCCCTGTTCCAACGTGGCTTGGATCAGCCAATGGCAGATGGTCGGGCTGTGTTTCCACCCCTGGGCCAAACGGTTCCAAGTGTACTGAACACCCCTCCAAGTAAAGGCAAACTGTGGCCTACACTCTGTGGCCAAAGGGACAGAGAAGAATGCATTGGCAATATCAATGGTGGCATACCATTTTGCCTCTTTCAATTCCAGTTCATACTGGAGTTCCAACATGTCTGGCACTGCAGCGCTCAATGGGGGTGTGACCACATTAAGGCCACGATAGTCCACTGTCAGCCTCCATTCTCCACTGGCTTTGCGCACTGGCCATATGGGGCTATTGAAAGGTGAATGGGTCTTACTAATTACTCCCTGACTTCCTAGTTGTTGAATTAGCTTATGGATGGGGAGCAAGGAATCTCTATTAGTACGGTACTGTCGTCTGTGTACTGTTCTCGTGGCAATTGGTACCCGTTGTTCTTCCACCCGTAGTAACCCCACAGCAGACGGGTCCCCTTATAGGCCAGGCAAATCAGACAGCTGCTTAATGTTGTCTGTTTCTATAGCAGCTATTCCAAAAGCCCATCTGTATCCTTTGGGGTCCTTGAAATGTCCCCTTCTTAGGTAATCTATTCCAAGTATGCAAGGAGCCCCCTGGCCAGTCACTATTCGATGTTTCTGCCAGTCTCTACCAGTGAGGCTTATCTCGGCCTCCAACACAGATAGTTCCTGCGAACCCCCAGTCACCCCATGTATATGTATCCGTTCTGTCCCTTTGAAACCTGAGGGTATCAGAGTGTACTGTGCACCGGTATCCACCAGTGCTTTATATTTTTGTGGTTCGGATGTGCCAGGCCACCGAATCCACACAGTCTAATACATTATCCCTCTCCCCCCCCTGGCTGAGGGCAGGGCCCCTCTATTGGTTGTCTGAAGCGGTAGAGGCAATCTCAGTATTGGCTGACCTCTTTTGTAATTTTCTTACCCGTGCTCGCAGTGCAAAATTGGGTTCGTCATGCCACTTCTTCATATCTTCTCCATGGTCCCGCAGGTAGTTCCACATGGCGCCACGTGACATAGGCTCACTGCGGTCCTTCACTTGGACAGGTGTGCGTTTGCGTCTGATGGCTGAGACTGCCACAGGTTCACTGTGGTTCCTTGCCACAGACCAGCTCTTCTGCATGTTGTCTTGTTTTCTCTCCATTCGGTCCAGTCTATCCACCATTTGACAGATGGCTGCGATGGTGGTACGGTGTGGCAGTAGTGAGTATTCGATATTTTGCAGTGAAAGGATGAGCTCAAAAATTGCAGGTCTTTTATCCAGCTCATTATACCTGTTAGAGTTCGTTAATAGTATACTGGAATACTTCTCTGGTGCTGACCGTATGAGTTTCTTGCATATTTCCAGAGTACAGCTCACCTTTTCTGGGTCATGGTAATCCTCTGGGTCCCCAGGGACAAACGTGGGATCGAACAGCATTTCTGCCACAGCCATTTCTCTCAGGTACTGGATACCTTCCTCAGCTGTACTCCATTTTTCCAGTACAGGCTCCAAATCACTTTTGAGAAGACAGGTTGCCTTTACAGCTGATAGCATCCTCTCCCAGAGATTGGTGACTCCATCGAGACATCTGCTGATCCCTCTATCAATAGATGAGTCTCAAGCAATGTTTCCTAATTGACGAGCCTCATTGCAGCTTAGGGACATGCAGGCGGCCCCATTGTCCCAACACCGGAGCAGCCAAGTGACAAGGCGTTCACCTGGGAGTCGGGCAAACTCCCTTCTCGTACCTTGGATTTCAGTAATTTTCAGAGGTTTACGAGTAGAGGAAGCAGTGACTTTTCCCTCATCATCACTATCCTCTCCGCGTCTGTTAGTCTTCTGAGTTGCCTTTCTCAGAGGTTTTGGGGAGGGTCCCTCGCCAGGATCTTCCTCTACTTCTTCCATCCGTTCCAGACGTGAGGACACACGTTCCCATCTCTGGCCTTCATCGTCACTATCTTCTCCATGTCTGTTAGTCTTCTGAGTTGCCTTCCTTGGTGGTTTTGGGGAGGGTCCCTCGCCCGGATCTTCCTCTACTTCCTCCATCCGTTCCAGACGTGAGGACCCACGTTCCCATCTCTGGCCTTCCACTGGAGCGACTGACACTGATGCTGGTGCTTCCTGTAGTCGGCTGGGATTAACTTGGCACCTTCCCCTTAGGGTTTGGATCTCATTCTCGAGACTCTCTATCTTTTTCATAAGCCGTTCGTTCTGAGATCCCCCTGATCTCCCACCCTCACTCACCAGTTCTTTTAATCTCTCATTCAAAAGTTCTATTAATTTCCCAAGGTCCCTCCGGTGTTCAGGGGTGAGATTATATGATATTGGGGGTCCCGATGCTTCTGGCCCTTTTCCTGAGTCTCTCTGCACTATTCTTTGCAAGTCTCTCCGCACGTTATAGTAAACTACTACAATTAGAGAGACTAACAACACAGTATCCCATTTGACACCCCAGTCATACTTAAGGAATTCAGAGCATTCGTGGGTCAGTTCGAGCACAGTGCCTGTGATGTTCGGTAGTCTGGAAGGGAGCCAGGCAGGTATCTCTATCCCTGCCAGCTGTCGGCTTAATATATTTACCCCTACCCCCATCATCAGGATGTTCTGAAGCCAGGACCACAGGAACCTAAGGACCGTCAGTCCTACTGTCTCGCTCCAATTTGTAGGAGTGAGGCAAGGTTCTTTGATATGTGTATACCCGGCGTGAGATTAAGAAGCAACGGTTCAAATGTTGGTCCAACCAGTTTATTAAAGACCTAGGTGTTTTTTTAGGGAGACGGGGAAGGGAAGGGAGGCGATAGGGAAAGTAGGAAATGTAAGCAAGGAGTCTTTGCAGATAGCAAAAGAGATATAGTCACCACCGTGGATCCAGCGAGGTACACAGTAGGTCCGTTGATCTCAGGAACTCGTCTGATCACCGCGGGGGATGGGAGACAGCCAGGGAGCTCCGCAGCAAGCCGGTCCCGGGGTTCTTCCGACAAAGTTTTCCCCTCAGGGAATTCTCCGTCAAAGGTGTCTTTGGGAGTTTGTCTCCAAAGTCCCCAGTTTAGCGAGGGCCTTTTATCCCCCATTTCGGTGAGGTTGTTTTTCTCCTTTGAAGTTTGACACAGCATTTTTGGGAACGTATCTCGAGCAAACACTGAACTTCCAAACAAGCAGGTAAACACACTTTGTAGTAGGGATTTAAACCAGCTTTTGTGATATTCCTGGCCCACAGATAAGCCAGCAAAAAGGGGGGGGGGTGTCTCTGTTGCCAGACACAAGCATTATCGCCTTCTGCAGTGGTCAGCTCCTTCGAGCAGCACCCCTGAAGAAAACTGCTCGTCCTGCTTCTGCTTATCTTTGCAATCGTAAGCAGAAACACTATGGCACAATGACAACCAACGTCCACCCCCCAAGGACACTTAACAGATGTTAGTCAGAGTCTTATCATCAGGAAGGCCTCATGAAGCAAACTTTGAGACAACAAAAGAAAGCCAGTTCTGTCTTTCACACCACCCCGTGGCTCAAAGGTTGCTTGAAATTGATGCGCAAATGACCATTCAGGGTGGTGAGGAAAGAAAAAAAAAAAAAGAAAAGCATAAGGGAAAAACGGGATAGGTGATATGGGGGAATTAAATGTTAACAATCATCATCATTCAATCAAAACCTTGATTGATAACCATAATTATTTTCCATCAATATATATTCACTCATAACAAACCACTATATTAGATCTCTCTACAATACAAACTACTCAGAAAAGATATTTAGAGCTACAGTTACTTATTCCTATTGTTTGTTACAAAAATCATCTAAGGGTAGTAATTCTTGATGCAGTACAGAGTGAGATGCACCTGTATTTACCAGAAAACAAACATCTTTACACTGCTATGTGCATGTTGCATTCAGTCCACTGGGGCAAAACTCATCCTGGGATCTTATCACGCTCTAGTACAGCTGCCACCGTTCCTCCCAACTCCACCACCACAATTCCCCCTCCACACAATTTCCAAGCTCCATCAACAAATTTGTCCAAGTCCCTTACTTCTGTTCCCAAACTTTCTCACTTTCCAAACTCTCATCATTACATAAACTAACGTACGCTATTCCACTATTTGTACCCTCAGTTACACTTCCACATACCCTCAGTTATACTTCTGTATCATCATCAAAGCAGTTTGTCCCATTCCCTTCAGAACCCACAGATCAAACAACACAGTTCTTCAGTTTCCACAACACCCTTAGTACCATATAACTTTCCTTTAGCAATCCATACTTACATATACCATAAACATTTAAAAATCACAAAGACAGTGACAATAACCAATAGTATCAAATAAACAAGTAAAACAAATAAATAGGGGTATTTGTGTCTGCTGCTGTCCACTTGAGCATTTCCAAAGCAGTTCAATTGCTGAGAGATATAAATGCCAGTTTGGCAAGTTAAATACTGTAATAGTCTATCGAACTTTTCACAGGACAGTGTGTGGGATACCCCAGAGTATAAACCATAAGAGGGATAATCCCAGAAACATACACATCTCTTATCAAAACTTAGACATTTTCCAACAACCATGTTTTTGTATGGAACTCCTGGACTGATGTGACACTGAAAAATATCAGTGCAAAGGGTTTTAAAATAGATTTCATTTTTGACCACATCTAACAGATATTAGATAGGTCCCTTGGCTCATTTCCCAATTTGTTAGGAATTTGGAAACACTATGGAGGAGTTACATGCAAACCACAATCAGTTTGACAAAAAGGGGTAAAAGAAGGGATCAGAAGGAATGGTTATCACTGTGCAGAAAGTACCAGAAAGTCAGAATGACCTGGAAAAACTCTGAACCAAATTGTGAAGTTTTAACAGATCCAAGGACTGATATCAATCACAATCCACAACAACAAACAAAAGCATAATACTATTGCAAACAAAATATGTAATAAGAGAGGTAAATTCAGAATTCTAGCACAATCACATCTTCAATTTTTCTGTCACAAAACACAAATGGTTAAAGTCAGCTATGAGCCATTCTGTTCAGTGAAGGTCCCACGGGGATCTTCTGAAAAATAAAACAACAACTTGCCCTTTTGGGGCTTTGTTAATACAATTAAAAAATGAGAGAACAATCCATCGAGCATGATATTTTACATTCCTTTTTTGGGGTGTCCTTAGGCTTCTAAGGATATTTGTTAAGGGATTTCATTAAGGTTAGGGAAACGCCTCATGTTAGCTGAGTCAGTCGACATAGGCTGGCCAGGAAGATAAGTGTTTCCCTAGCTTATCAGCAACTGGATCGTGATCACAGGGGCAATTGGCAGGAGTGGGGAGGCCTTGGGACAGAAGGTGTTAAATCGAGGATCTCCTTTTGTTGTGAGCTTTCTAATAAACATCCACCCTTCACTGCCTTCCCCCCCCACCTCCCACTCATCTGGGGGAGGGGGCGAAAGCATCAGCTTTCCTTGAGCTTTTGTTCTGGCCACAAGTTAACTAATTTCTCTAACCTGACTGTGGGTAATCCATTCATCAGGTCTCGTGGAACACCCTTTTGTCAGCCCAGTGTCCAGAGATGATTACGTTTATGATCAATATTTCGCCTACCTGTTCTTACTGGCAATGAGACCCTTCCAGTTCCACTGAGCTTTGGACTAGGTGGCCTAGGAGCATGGGTGGTTGCTGCGAGCCTTACTTCCTCTGGTTCAGATATACTGGAAGAAGCCACAGGCCCATATTTCCTTTCATAATTAATCAACTCTTGGGCAACCTCCCCCCATGTCCATACTTTATATCCCGACTGCAAATGGCCTGAGGTGCCAGTTCCTTCTAATTCTGCCAGGGTTCTTTCTCCCTGAGGCATAGCTTGTATTTTTCCTTGTAGTTGTATACCTATAGGTTTCAGTGATTCTGGAAGCCCCCTGATTAAAGGAGTCATCCTTTCAGGATCAACAGGCATCATCATAGGTGATTCATGATGTGGCTGCAGCTTTCTATCATACATCATTTGCAGACAAGCAGCTTTTTGAACACTTTCAACCAATTGATCAGCTGTCCCATTAATGGCAAGAGGGTCTCCCCTTTCTAAAGAGTTAAGACCACCTGCCCAATAGGCAGCCCTTTGTGTTAGGGACCAGGGAGCACGGTTGTTACCAGTAGTTAAAAATACTCCTGGCCCCCAATAACCTTCAGCTTCCTTTTCAGTTAACAGTATTTGGTCTCCACCAGTGAGACTAACCCTCCATACATACTCTGTCTCTGATTCCTTTGGAGAGCGGCTAAAATCTTTTTTCAGTTTTGCTAATTCAGTGGCAGAAAAGGGAATTTCTTTAACATTCATTTGAGGGTCCAGATCCTCACTGTTATCAAACATATATTCGGTTTTTATCAAAGGACGCAATTGGGCTGGCGAGTCCTCTAATTTGCCAAGCCCTTCCTTTATTCCTTGTAGTTCCTTCTGAGGAAAAGTTTTTTCTTGAGGCAAATTATGGACAGCAGTATTGCTAGTATTCTTATATGTTAATAGTTCCTTAAAAGCTATTTGCAACAAAACTGTATTATGTTGCTCTCTTTGTAATTGTTCCTCAAGGTTCACTATTTGATTCTGCAGAGTTTTTACCAATTCTTGCATAACTTTAACTGATTCTTGTAATGCTTGTATGGTTTGGGTTTCTGCCGAATGCTTTTCATCTCGGAACTCCACGGCAGCTTTTAAAGCAGCACCGAGTACCACACAAATAAACGATTTCCCTTTCCCGGCTCGGGTACGAGCCCCATTTTGTAAGACACTAATGCGGTCGGAAACACTCTGCAAGTTATACCAGTTTTGTCGTGCCCAATCCACCCCTGATAAAGAAGGCCGAGCACCATGCTTTTCTAAAAGGTCAAATAGCACATTTTCACTATTCATAGTGACAATACTTTCACTCATTTCTACCCTAAAAGATAAACACTAAGGGAAGAGAAGGCACACTTAAGTCCTTACCCCTCCCCAGGGAAGCACACACCTATCAAACAAATGCAAATGCTACAATCATTCCTCCCTTTCACAAAAGACCAGGAAGCCCAATCAACACTTAAAAAGAAAGTGTAAACACCTAAATCGCTCCTGGCTACCCTGTCAGGCCAGAAAATCTTCAAGCTTCAAGAGTTACAAAATACTTCAAGTTTTCTCAAAAAGGAATAAACTTCTTGGAGAGGCACAAACATCAAAAAATTACCCTCACTTCCCCAAGAGGCGCACACACAAAACTTTCCAATTTCCAAGATAGGTTACAAGTTACTTAAACCACAAAAAATGCGAAATAGTCTTGCCGAGGAGGCACACACATATAAAACAAAAGTAAATAGTCAAAATTAATTCATACGTCCCCGAGAGGTAAACACTTGAGCAGTAAAGTTTCAGAATATGGAGCGGTCTTCCTGGAGAGGTTCTCACATCTAAGTTACCAAAATTGTCGCTCCTTGCAACTCCAGGAGGTGCACATAGAAAAGTTTTAGACTATGTCTGGGAGGACAACACTCTCACGGCGGGCATCCTGCCGACTACGCCAATAAAAAATGTCTCGCTCCAATTTGTAGGAGTGAGGCAAGGTTCTTTGATATGTGTATACCCGGCGTGAGATTAAGAAGCAACGGTTCAAATGTTGGTCCAACCAGTTTATTAAAGACCTAGGTGTTTTTTTAGGGAGATGGGGAAGGGAAGGGAGGCGATAGGGAAAGTAGGAAATGTAAGCAAGGAGTCTTTGCAGATAGCAAAAGAGATATAGTCACCACCGTGGATCCAGCGAGGTACACAGTAGGTCCGTTGATCTCAGGAACTCGTCTGATCACCGCGGGGGATGGGAGACAGCCAGGGAGCTCCGCAGCAAGCCGGTCCCGGGGTTCTTCCGACAAAGTTTTCCCCTCAGGGAATTCTCCGTCAAAGGTGTCTTTGGGAGTTTGTCTCCAAAGTCCCCAGTTTAGCGAGGGCCTTTTATCCCCCATTTCGGTGAGGTTGTTTTTCTCCTTTGAAGTTTGACACAGCATTTTTGGGAACGTATCTCGAGCAAACACTGAACTTCCAAACAAGCAGGTAAACACACTTTGTAGTAGGGATTTAAACCAGCTTTTGTGATATTCCTGGCCCACAGATAAGCCAGCAAAAAGGGGGGGGGGGGTGTCTCTGTCGCCAGACACAAGCATTATCGCCTTCTGCAGTGGTCAGCTCCTTTGAGCAGCACCCCTGAAGAAAACTGCTCGTCCTGCTTCTGCTTATCTTTGCAATCGTAAGCAGAAACACGATGGCACAATGACAACCAACGTCCACCCCCAAGGACACTTAACAGATGTTAGTCAGAGTCTTATCATCAGGAAGGCCTCATGAAGCAAACTTTGAGACAACAAAAGAAAGCCAGTTCTGTCTTTCACACATACATACAGGGCTGTTGAAAAAAGCCACCTAATTACTGCCCAAAACATTGCCCAGAGCATTGCCCGCATCCTCAACCAAAAAATGTCACGGAGTTCTCTCTAGAGCTCACTCCGGGACAGTGGAAACAAACCCAGGGGTGCAGGAACAAAAGTCCCCCCCCCCCTTTTCTCTAGCGGCTCTGTACGGCACGGCGCGGCGTGGCCCGGACATGTGCGTTTAGGGAGAGGGGAAGGGAAGGGAGATTGTGATTGAGTCTAACAAAAAATGAAGGAGAAAAAGGTGATCTGAGAACGAACGGCAGTTTAATAACCTAATAACGCTAAACAACAAGAGAGTTTCAACAAAGAGAATACCAAGGCCCCAATCTCACCGATGGAGCTGTGGAAGGCAGGAAGCTCCGACCACGTTGTCTCCTCGCAGGGAGCTGGGCCAGCCACCCCGTCCCCTTCCCCACTTCTCTTCCGGTGCCCCTCCCCATATGCCCATTTAAGGCAGTCCACAGAAAAAAAAACTTGTCCACTTTACTCCCATTATTAGGCATGGTGTTCTGATGTGGAATACCAACACCAACCAAATTGCAAAACCATAACATGGTGTCATCCGCAAACTTACTGAGGGTGCATTCAATGCCCTCATCCAGGTCATCAGTAAAGATGTTGAAGAGGACAGGCCCCAGCATTGACCCCTGGGGAACACCACTTGTGACCGGTCGCCAGCTGGATTGAGCTCCATTCACCACCACTCTCTGAGCCCGGTCCTCCAGCCAGCTCCTTACCCAGCCAAGAGTGTACCCATCCAAGCCACGGGCTGCCAGCTTCTGCAGGAGAATACTGTGGGAGACAGTGTTGAAGGTTTTGCTGAAGTCTAGGTAGACCACATCAACAGCCTTTCCCTCATCCAGCAGATGGGTCACTAGATCATAGAAGGAGATCAGATTGGCCAAACAGAACCTGCCCTTCATGAACCCATGCAGGCTAGGCCTGATCCCTGAGTCGTCCCGCACATGCCACGTGATCTCCCTCAAGACAATCTGCTCCATAACCTTCCCTGGAAACGAGGTCAGGCTAACAGGCCTGTAGTTCCCTGGATCCTCCTTACAGCCTTTCTTGTAAATGGGAAACACATTGGTGAGCCTCCAGTCTTCTGGGAACTCACCAGTCAACAAGGAGCGCTGACAGATGATGGAAAGCGGCTCGGCTATCACCTCTGCCAGTTCCCTCAGCACTCTCGGGTGGATCTAATCTGGCCCCATGGACTTGGGGCAGTCCAGTTGGAGTAGTAAGTCTTGACCATTTCTTCCAGAATCACAGGGGGGTTAGTGTGCTCCCCAGAAGATACCAGGTCAGAGAGAGGAGTACCCTGAGGATAAGTGGTCTGACTTTTAAAGACAGACGTAAAAAAGGCATTCAGAACCTTCGCCTATTCCCTTACAAACTCCATGATGTTCAATCCGTTATCTAGGCTGTCTTCCCAGATTGCCACAAATTTTTGGAATGCTGAGTTACTGTTCATACTCATATTCATACTCACATTCATGTTAACAATATCAATGAATGTACTCCTTTCCATTCGTTCTATGCAGAAGTCTCCTCCAAAACCAGAGAATGCTGACTGTCAGGGTATATAGAAAGGTTTAGGAAAAATCTTAGAAGCGTGGGGACCCTCAGTGTCACGGCACTTCACTCCTGAACACCTGAGGGACCCAGAGAAATTGAGTATTTGAGTCAGAGATGGTGCGGCATACAGAGATCTAAGGAGGTAAACCTTATTTGTGGTTTGCCTTATGCTTACCATGCTCTGTATAATACTATTCTGGAGAGAGAGAGTTTCCAATCTGAGGTTCAAGCCATAAAAGAAAATCCCCAAGTCAACTCTGATCAGTCACAGGAGGCACCAGTAACAATATCAGTTGCCCCTGTGAAGGCAAGAAATGGAAACGGGTGTCCATTCAACGGTTGAGGTTTAACAAATGCAAGAGTAGAGTCTTGCTCCTAGGAAGAAATAATTGCATGCACCAGTACAGGGAAGAGCTGCTGGAGAGGAGCTCTGCTGAGAGGGACCTGGGCGTCCTGGTGGATGACAGGTTGGCCCTGAGCCAGCAGTGTGTTCCTGTAGCCAAAAAAGCCAATGGCATACTGGGGTGCATTAAAAAGAGCGTGTCCAGCAGGTCAAGGGAGGTGATCCTCCCCCTCTACTCTGCCCTGGTGAGGCCTCATCTGGAATACTGTGTCCAGTTCTGGGCTCCCCAGTACAAAAAAGACAGGGATCTCTTGGAAAGAGTCCAGCAGAGGGCCACAAAGATGGTGAAGGGTCTGGAGCATCTCCCCTATGAGGAGAGACTAAGCGAACTGGGTCTGTTTAGCCTTGAGAAGAGAAGGCTGAGAGGGGATTTGATCCAGGTTTATAAATACCTGAGGTGTGGGGGCCATAGTGGCGAGGCTGGTCTCTTTTCAGTAATGCATGGGGACAGGACTAAGGGTAATGGGATGAAACATCAGTATAGGAGTGCGGAAGAACTTCTTTACGGTGAGGGTGACGGAGCACTGGAACAGGTTGCCCAGGGAGGTGGTGGAGTCTCCTTCTCTGGAGATATTCAAGACCCGCCTGGACGCCCAGCTGTACGACGTGGTGAGTGAACCTGCTTTGGCAAGGGGGTTGGACTCCATGATCCCTAGAAGTCCCTTCCAACCCTTACAATTCTGTGATTCTGTGATTCTGTGTCCTCGAGTCTAGTATGAAAAGAAGGAGAAGCAGAGGAAGAGGCAGCAGAAGGTCCAGGTGAGAGGTCTGTATCAGCACCGAGAAAGGCAAAAAAAAAAAACAACTAAGAGGCATAAAGAAGACAGTGATGAGGAGGACATCTCTATTACCATTTGTCGACCTCTGAAGTTGACTGAAATCCAAGGCTCAAGAAAGGAGTTAACACTGTGTCAAAACGAAGGCCTTTTTGCCTGGTTGATTCGCTGCTGGGACAATGGGGTCAACAGCCTTTCCCTAGGTGGTAATGAAGCTCACCGGCTAGGAAGCATTGCCAGAGACACAGCTATCAACAGAGCAGATATTTCGATGGAGCTGGCACCCTCTGGGACCGAATGCTAACAGCTCTGAGGGAAAGGTACCCCTTCAAGGATGCTCTGAAGCCTCAGATTATGAAGTGGGATACCATCAGAAAAGGTATCCAGTACCTGAGGGAAACGGCTATGGTGGAAATGTTGTATGACCCTGATCCACAAGACCGTGATCCTGAGAAAGTGAGGACCAAACCTAGCATGTGGCAGAAACTCACATGTACAGCATCAGAAAGATACTCACAGACATCGGTGGCAACGTTTGGAAGATACGAGGACCAACAGAGAAGACGCCGAGTTTGTCATGGTTTAATAATCTTGTAATTTTGCTATCAGTATTCCACATCATAACATCATATAAAGCATGAATAATTTTACTGAATCTGCAACTTACAGAAGAAGACTACATCTCCCAGAGAACAACACGATAGGTCACGGGACTTGGACACTATATTAACTCGGTCGCAGACTAGACTGACGTCTTTCGAGTTCTGGCGTTCAGGGGAGTGTGTGGGAGCCTTCACGGTTTCGCCTAGATTTCACAGTAGGCCTCTCGGTTACGGGACTCATTCTCTCTCCTATTTTGCTTGATTCGTTAGCTCAGTTTTCAATTATATTGTATTATATTGTGTTATCCTGTATTTCGATATAGTATTTAGTAAATAAGTGTGCCTCCTTAGATCGTTGCAGCTGTTTGCTTTTCCTAATTCACTTTTTCCTTTCGGCCTAGGGCCCCTGTGGGGCCCATAGCCCCTGTTACGGACGCAGGTGGATTTTTCGTTCAAACCGTGACACCCACACAACAATGTCATCAATGTACTGCAGGTGTTCAGGAGCACCACCCTGTTCCAGTGCAGTTTGGACCAACCCATGGCAAATGGTTGGGCTGTGTTTCCACCCCTTGGGCAAACGGTTCCAATTATACTGAATGCCCCTCCAGGTGAAGGCAAACTGTGGCCTACATTCTGCGGCCAAAGAAATGGAGAGGAAGGCGTAAGCAATGTCAGTGGTGGCATACCATTTGGCTGCTTTTGACTCCAGCTCATACTGGAGTTTCAACATGTCCAGCACAGGAGCACTCAGTGGGGGTGTTACTTCATTCAGGCCACGGTAGTCTATCGTCAGCCTCCATTCTCCACTGGCTTTATGCACTGGCCATATGGGGCTGCTAATAGGTGAGTGAGTTTTACTGATCACTCCCTGATTCTCCAACTGGCTAATCAAGTCATGAAGGCGGAGCAATCCCTGTTGGTGCAGTACTGCTTTCTATGCACTGTCTTTGTAGCAATCGGTACCTGCTGCTCTTTTACTCATAGCAGCCCCACAACAGATGGGTCCTCAGACAGGCCAGGCAAAACAGACAGCTGCTTAATGTTGTCCATATCTACAGCAGCTATTCTAAAGGCCCATCGATACCCCTTAGGATCCTTGAAATGCCCCCTTTTGAGGTAATCAATACCCAGTATACACGGAGGACGTGGACCAGTAACAATTTTTTGCCAGTCTTTGCCAGTGAGGCTTACTTTGGCCTCCAGCACAGTCAATTCTTGAGAGTCCCCATTCACTCCAGAAATATGGATTGATTCTGTCCCTTCATGACTGGAGGGCATTAGAGTGCACTGTGCACCGGTATCCACCAGCGCCTTATATTTCTGTGGTTCTGATGTGCCAGGCCATCGAATCCACACAGTCCATTAAACTCTATTATCCCTCTCCCGACCCTGACTGAGGGCAGGGCCCCACTATTCATTACCTGTGATGACTGGAGCAGCACTACTAGCGGTTGGTCTGTTTTGTAGATCCCTCACCAGTGCTCGTAGTACAGTAGTAGGCTGGTCATGCCACTTCCTCATGTCTTCTCTGTGGTCACATAGGTAGCGCCACATGGAAACATGCGGTGCAAACTTACTGTTGTTCCTTGCTCGAGCTGGAAAGTGTGTGCGTCTAACAGCTGAGACTTTTGATGATACAGGTTGGGAGTAGTGTTCATCACCTTAAATTAGTTTGATCAGCTCCTTCAGTAGACTTCCTTGATCGTTCTGATCTTCATCAAACGTTTCTGATACTTGTACTTGTTTGTCACGATTTCTTGTGCATTTTATCCAGTTAGTTTTCTACTCGTGAGATGGCAGAAATTGTAGTGTGCAGTGGGGGGAGCTGCTGTTCATAGTTTTGAAGTGTCGTAATCAGTTCAAAAACTCGTGGTCTTCTCTGTTGGTCCTCGTATCTTCCAAACGTTGCCACCGGTGTCTGTGAGTATCTTTCTGATGCTGTACATGTGAGTTTCTGCCACATGCTAGGTGTCACGGTTTGAACGAAAAATCCACCTGCGTCCGTGACAGGGGGCCGTGGGCCTCACAGGGGCCCTAGTCCGAAAGGAAAAAGTTAATTAGGAAAAGAAAACAGCTGCAACGATCTAAGGAGGCACACTTATTTACTAAATACTATATCGAAATACAGGATAACACAATATAATACAATATAATTGAAAACTGAGCTAACGAATCAAGCAAAATAGGAGAGAGAATGAGTCCCGTAACCGAGAGGCCTACTGTGAAATCTAGGCGAAACCGTGAAGGCTCCCACACACTCCCCTGAACGCCAGAACTCGAAAGACGTCAGTCTAGTCTGCGACCGAGTTAATATAGTGTCCAAGTTATCAGGTGATAAAGTTATCCAGTTGTCACCTCTGTGGGATTGAACAAGGTTTAGGGTGGACTTTGAGCTCTATGTGTCTTGGGGACCCAATGGCGAGGTGGGCTCCTGGGACATGTACCCACAGCAGCGCTCTGTGCCTTCATTGTGACTTGCGGAATCAAACTCTATAATCCAGAGATGGGTTATAAAGCAGGTATGTTTATTCCAGCGTTGCGCAGCTCCGGGTGCAAGGGGGATAGCTCCTCCAAACTTGCACACCGTAAGGAGAAAAGTGTGTTACAGATATAGGTCAAGCTAATACATAATCAATAGTCTCCTCCTCAGTTTGATTACATATTCATTACATTCCCTATAGCCCCATTCCTCACAACCCCATTCCCTCATTCCCGCTGACCCCATTCCCCGCGACCCTTGCCGTTGTTTTGGGGTGAAATTCTTCTTCTGTTTTCTTCTTGGTGTTATCTGCTGTTATCGTTCTCCCATGTCGGCATCATCTTGCCTGGGGGTATCTAATCCTTCTTGTCAGAGGTCTCCAGACAATTTCTTCTTTATTGCCCTCTTCTCGGGCTTTATTTTGACTGTCTGTAATTCTCCCTTTCTCTGCTCTTTTAAATGTAAACTATCTACAGTTACCCTTTGTCTTGGTTTCTGTGAAGTTCCCCTTTCCCTTTCTATAGCAAAGTGTTACGTTGCCTCCATTTTGGGGCTTTTCTCACTCTTCAATTCCCCCCTTTTCATTAATCTAGCAGGCTTTTATCTGCTAGATTCATAATGGGTCTCAAAATAGGCTCCATTCTCTACCTTTTGTCTCAGCTCATGTCTCTTCCAAACCTTATATTCCCTTCTGGTATCCTGGCACAGACACAAAAAGCATCTTATAACAACACAAGTAAAACACACCAAGAGTAGCAAGGTGATGCAGACTAAGAAAAGATGTTTTAGTCATCCTAAATTTGGCAACTAGTAGGTTTATCCCATGGTCCAGAGAAAACTATTCCCCAATCGGTGTTATCCCTGCCTACTCTATGTTTCAATGCAGTTTTGGATAAACAGGATACCTCCTCTTGGACTGTCCATCAGGCATCTGCTGCATCATCCTCAATTGTTTCTAAGGTTACAGAAATTTTCATACAGCAAAGTCTCGCTCCAATTTAGGAGTGAGGCATAGGTTCTTTTGATATGTTATGCCCGGCGTGAGATTAAGAAGAAGAGCATTCAAATGTTGATCTGAACAGTTTATTAGAAATGATAGACAACTGAGGGGATGGGGAAGGGAGAGCGATGAAATATCAAAATTAGGGTGATGGGGAAGGGAAAGTGGGCGATAGAAAAAGATAGAAAAGAGCAAGAATTACGTTAAAGCAGGGAATAGTCACCTCCTGGATGCAGCAGCGTCCTGTAGCACGTTGTTAACGTTGGTCCCGGGCAAAATAAGCGTAGGGGAGAGCAGCAGCGGAGTAGCAGGCCGCAAGCAGCAGATCGGTGAATCGCAGAAAAGATGGTCAGAGTACCGTGGTCTCAAGAAGCGGAGTCTCGGGCAGCGAGGTCCCACGGAGCAGAGTCTCGAGCAGCGATCCCGGAAGAAACAGTAGGCAGCAGTAGGACAACGGTGGAGGAATCTGAGGTCAGATACCTAGAAACCTAAAAGGTTCTTCAGCATGCAGGCATCTTCTTCAGCATGCAGGCGTTCACATAGAGAGGCATCTGATGACAGAAAACCTCCTTGTTTCCGTAGTGAGGCATCTGGTGTCAGAAAACCTAAATTCGGGGTTTGTACATGCCCTTTTTATCCTTCTTCCCAGCCTTCGAGACATTTCGGGAAGGCTCGGGTCAGAGTCGTGTGATTTCCTCAGAGATGGCAATCTTCCTTGAGATGGGCCAACACAAAAGGCCACTTAAGGGCCATTAGTCCTCAGAGATGGCCATCTTCCTTGAGATAGGCCAACACAAAAGACCACTTAAGGGCCATTAATAAGCATCTCATCTCCCTTAGATCTATCATTTCAGCAACCATCACTTTAACGAAAAGCTGTGAATCTTATGTAGAAACACATGAAGACAGATTCCCCTTCCAAGCTCCGTTACAAAATGACCAAGGCTTACAGGCCAAAATTGATAACAGACCTGAAGAGGAAGCATTCCACTCAGACCTTTCTAGTTCAGAATCTCTGCAGTTCTTATTGTACGGTCACTTTTATAGCTTTTATCCCCATTACTAAATAGTTGACAGTTTAAACAAAGAACAACTAAGAAAGTACAATATTCTATAACTGGCATTTACAGCACTGGCCTTGGACTTCTAATCTTTACCAGAGAGGCACACAAATCAATCTATCAGGATTGATAAGGACTTGTCCATCTCCTTAACAAAGGGATTTCTCGAACCTTAGTTCCTGTGTGTCTCAGACAAAGGGAGTCCTGGAACCTTGGCCAGGACTTGCCTGAACTTGTCCATTTCAGCAAACTTTGAGACAGTAATGTAAAAAGCATGGCCTCTTACAAGCGATACCCCCCTTTTCTTGGGAGTTTTGTGAAATCAATTTGCCATTGTTGCCCTGGAAGGCCCTTTTCCGTGAGGCCCACTTGTGCCCTGCTCCTGGTACTGGGATTGTACTTTGTAGTGTTGGTTTGCCCAATATATTCTCTTATTTTCCCTTATAACCAATTTCCATAAAATACTAAAGGGCATAACAATGTGTCCATTTGGGCCTGTACCCATCTGTCAGCTTGCTCTCTTCCCTTCTAAATCATTAATTGGACTCCTGTCTTCTTTAGAATATTTTACAGGTTTTGACTTGGCTTCAGAGATTTTAAATTTACCGTCTGGAATTGAAGCCTTCTTCAACTGCCTGTCTGCCACCTGATCTCTCATCTTGTTTTCTGTTTCCTGTACAGTGTTACATTTCTGATGTCCTTTACAACATATAATAGCCATTGGTAGATTCACATCAGGCTCTTTTCTTTGTGTGTGAGCAATCCTTTCTCTTTTCAGATGGTACTATGAGCGTGTGGCACCCCAAACACATATTTAGCATCTGTCCATATCATTAAGGCTCTTGTCAAAGCAGTTATTCCAGCCTAATGGGGGAAAGTCCCCACAGGTAATGCTGTGCTTCAATTACCTGGTCTGTAGCAGTTACTGCATGTCCTGCCTTACAGTCTCCTTGTCTCACAAAACTGCAGCTGCTGGTAAACCAGGTGTCTTCTGCATCTTCTAAGGGTTAGTCCTTCAGGTCTGACTGACCAGCTGGAATGTGCAGCTTCAGTTGTTTCAAAGCAGTCATGTCATCCTGGTTCTCCACCAGGGGAGTTCCGCTAAGGAAAGATACTGGGTTGACAATATTAGTCACAATTATTTCTACATCACCCTGCTCTACCAGGATGACCTGATTTTGGGAATCTTTGGGGTGAGAGCCAATGTCCCCCTTTTTGTCACCAATACAGTAAACACTGTATAAGATATTAAAACTGGTATCTTTTGGCCCAGTGTAGATTTATGGGATTCTTGAATATTGAGCACCAGTGCACCCTGGCTATCTCTTACTCACTTCAAGCTGTTTGAGGTTTACCAGTTCATAGCTGTGTATCCATGGTTGGCACCCTCCTGTCATTCCTGGGAACGTATGGAGTTCCTTGGCAGTTTGCGGCCTAGGGGTTTAGCAGATGGCTTCTTTCTCAGTCCTTAAGGTTCAAAGTCCAGCTGTAATCTCCTATCCCAAATATGTCACTTGTTGCTGAGTTATTTGTGCTTTCTGTAAACCAAGAAACTCAGAAAACTCCTAGTCTATTGTACACAGTCCTTTTGTTGCTGGGGCAGCCACGTGCTGCAGTAAAGTTTCACCCTAGGATGGAGGATCCCAGGTCTCAGGCTCATGAGTTGACCAGTTATCAAAAATCATTAAGCTGATCTCACAACCCTGGGTAACACTGTCCAGGTTAACTGAGTCTCTTCTCCCTCTATTAGGGCTTTCCTATTCAAAGGCAAATAACCTTAGGCTTCCTTTGGCCAAACCAGGCAGAAGAGACATCCCTCAAATCCAGAAGGTAAACTCCACCTATTCATTCCTTAACTTGGTTGATAAAGTGCATGGATTTTCCATCACTGAGTGTATCCATTCAACGATTCCATTACTTGCCCTCATGTCTTCTACCAAACTAAATCACTTGCTATCCGAAAATTTAGCAAATTGGCAAAATTGGGGTTTTGTACTTGGATTCCCATTCAATTAGTAATTCAAACTCAAAAAAATTTCTCTGTTATTTCTTTTATCCTTCTACAGTCACATATCCTCAAAGGGCACGGCTTTACCCTGACTGGGTGAGCTCTTGCTTTTAACTTGTATTTAGGGCTTCATTTTGGCCTTGATGCCCACACCCCTAAGTGTCTTATTTGAGATTGCTGTAACTCCTGGACGTACAACATTGTTTTTCCCAGTTTGTGTTAAAGCCAGACTTACAATTTTTAATCAGCCAATATTGTTTGACCCTTAGCTCCACTTTTATTAAATTTCTTGCCAGAGTAACCTGGCAGGTACAAGAATTCCTGTATTCCTACTTGTTTTCTTAGCTTATATTTAATTAATTCCAAAAGTAAGCCTTTTCTTGTTGGGCAGTAGCTTCTACTACTGTTACAAAACCGTCTACGGGTAGTAAGAAGCTCCCATATCTGTCAGAAAACGAACTACTTTATCCTGCTTCCACAGCGGCAGTTTCATCAGTGTATCTGCTAGGGTTAACTTCCCAAGTTCTCATTATTCAGCTCTGCAATCAGAGGCAATTCCTTCTCACTCAGCTTGGTAGGATTTCTCTACCAGTGTCCCACTGCAGTTTGCACACTACTTTCATTCCCGCAGGGCAGAGCTCTCACTGGGATCTTCCAGCCCCCCTTCACCCCCCCTTCCTCATGGGGGATCTCTGGGTCCTATGGCCTTACTCTAGCGCCACAACAGTAACAGCTGTTATTATTCTCAATTTCCTGAACATTTCTGTTTCTCAATCAGGTGTTTGTTTTGTTTGTTGTTGTTGTTTGTTTGTTTGTTTTCTTCTTATTGCACACCTCTTCACAGACAGAACACAATATCACACAAATGGGTTGATACTCATTCCACACGGACATCCCTCTATATGTTCATTGTCCCTATCCTCCAGCTTATACATCAACCACCACTGATTACAATATTTAATCAGGATTTTCCGGCACAGGGTTCCTCCTGGTTCCCCAGCAATATCTCGCCAATGTGCCAGTATACACCCCAGGGGTGTATGCTTAGGGACCTCCTTTCCCTGTGATCTTCCCATCATAACTTAATATAAACCACCGTACTATTTTACAAGTAGCAACACTTCCTCCCACCTAACCCCATATGCGTTTTACGACAATGTACTTTACAATAACCAGTAATTTACAATACGAGAATAAACACATTAAAACAGGAACAAACAAGTATTAAGGGGACAACTTTCACTTCGTCCGTCCCCGACCGTTTCCCTCGTGGGATGACAGAACCGCGGGCCGGGACTCCGCACTCGCCCCGCAGCTGTGCTGCGTCTCACTCACTCCACACTCACACGACAATTCAAACAGAATTACAATAAATCATTTGTTAAGCTTAACCAAAGATGTTAAGAACTCCGGTGCTAGTTGTTGACTGAGGTCACCTATATAGACGGTGCTGTACGATACCAATTATCCCAGGATTACCCAAATCACCCTGTAGAAGAGAGCAGACAAGCTCTGCCCTGTTAGCAATCACCTGAGGGTGAGCAATAGCTCTTTTAACATGCGTATGACTTATTGGCCCCTTTGTAGGCACTCCCTAGGGAGTCCTTCTAACCCAGCCAGCAACCTAACCTGTGAGCCCACATCCCTCGGGGGGGAGCACGCCGACTCCTCTGTGCCCTGCATAGGAAATCTCCTCATGACTTACGAGTCCCCCATTTCACATACCTGGTCCGCCGATAGATGGTTCTTCTCTGCTCCTGCAGTGATCAGCTGAGGGAGGGGAGTCCTTCTGAGAAATCTTAGGGTGTGCAGAAGGCGTCCCCCTTCTCAGCTGGTCCTGCAGCCGAGCAGAGGAGGTCCCATCTGGGTCACCAAATTGACTTGCGGAATCAAACTCCATAACCACAAAGTAGTTGTAAAGCAGGTATGTTTAATGAGTAATGCATATACAGCCTGGTGCAAGGGGGATAGCTCCACCTCACTTGCACCCCGTCAGAAGAAAGTGTGCTACAGGTGTAGGCTGAACTGATACATCATCAATAGTTGGCAGGAATTGGGATACATATTCATGACTGTCATGGTTTAATAATTTTGTAATTTTGCTATCAGTATTCCACATCATAACATCATATCAAGCATGAATAATTTTACTGAATCTGCAACTTACAGAAGAAGACTACATCTCCCAGAGAGCAACACGATAGGTCACGGGACCTGGACTCTATCTTAACTCGTTCGCAGACTAGACTCAGGTCTTTCGAGTTCTTGCGTTCAGGGGAGTGTGTGGGAGCCTTCAGCCGTTCGCCTAGATTCACAGTAGGCCTCTCGGTTACGGGGCTCATTCTCTCTCCTATTTTGCTTGATTCGTTAGCTCAGTTTTCAATTTTCAATTATATTGTATTATATTGTGTTATCCGGTATTTCGATATAGTATTTAGTAAATAAGTGTGCCTCCTTAGATCGTTACTGCTGTTTTCTTTTCCTAATTAACTTTTTCCTTTCGGCCTAGGGCCCCTCCGGGGCTCACGGCCCCTGTCACGGACGCAGGTGGATTTTTAGTTCAAACCGTGACAGATTTTGGTGGAGAATGCGGGCAAATTGAGTTGCTGTTTTTCTGTGTTTTCTTCTGTTGCTCTTTTAGCTTTTAACAGAGCTACGAGTTTTTTTTCACTGTTAAGGAGCTATCTTAGGTTTGCGATTCTGCACCTGCGAGCTTGACCTTGAAAGTCCAGGCGGACTGCCAATACTCCGGTATATTTTATAAACACTGCCGAGCTTTGTTTTCTTTTACTTTTTTCTCTCTATTGAAGGGAAAAAAGGGGAAAAAAAAATAAAATGTTTTCTCTACTAAATTTGTTTTACCAGGGACTGTGTGCCATTGGTTCCTTTTTTGAGACGCTCCGAACATACTGGGTCATGTTTAAGCTAGCCACTTTTTCTTATGGAGCTATACAATTGTATAATGGATTGAAAGCATGGTTAGCAATGCTCACTTCGTATCTGCGTACAGCTCCAGAGGGAGCAACTAATGCAACTAATTATACAGAAATGGTGATTTTTAAGCGTGCTCCTCCTTCTTTCTATGCATCCTTTATGCAGTTTTTGAATGATCAGTGGGCCACACTCTTAATCTCCCTGATCTTACTGTTGATTATTGTAATAATCTCACTCAGTATCTGGATTTATAACCTCAGGAGGAAGTCTTCCCTAGAACCAGAGAATACTGAGTGGCAGGGAGTGTGGAGAGACTTTGGAGAGACTTTTAGAAGACAGACATCTCTAGTGTCATGGAGCTTTACTCCTAAACACTTAAAGAATCCTGAGAGTTTGACCACATATTTGAGACAGGAATGTTGTGGCTCAGGCAGATCTAAGGAGGCACAAATGACTTGGGGCCTAGCTAATGCTTATCGGGCCTTATTCAATACAATTCCTGAGAGGGAAGTTTTTGAAGCTGAGAGAGAGAGTCTCAGGGCCGAGAAGGAGAGTCTTAGAGCTGAGGCAGAAAAACTTTGGACTGACAAGGTAGAGAGAGAAAAAGCTTTTGAAGCTGAGAGAAAAGATCTCCTGTACCAACGAGACTCAATCTGGTACGAGAAAGAGAGTCTTAGAGCTGACGCAGAAAAACTTTGGGATGAGAAAAGCTCCCTGCAATCCCAACTCAACACTCTCCAGTCCGAGCACAGCGCCCTCCGATCCGAGCACGACACTCTCCAGTCCGAGCACAGCGCCCTCCGGTCCGAGCATGACACTCTCCAGTCCGAGCACAGCGCCCTCCGTTCAGAGCACGACACTCTCCAGTCCGAGCACAGCGCCCTCCGGTCCGAGCACGACACTCTCCAGTCCGAGCACAGCGCCCTCCGGTCCGAGTACAACACTCTCCAGACTGAGCGCGATGCCCTCCTGACCGAGCACAATGCCCTCCAGACCGAGAACAATACTCTCCAGTCCAAGTATGACGCCCTCCAGTCTGAGTGTGGCACCCTCCAGGCCAAGCATGATGCCTTCCAACCCAACTGCGACACCCTCCAGTCCGAGCACAACACTCTTCAGTCCGAGCATAATGCCCTCCAGTCCGAGCATAACGCTCTTCAGACTGAGCACAATGCCCTCCAGACCGAGCTCAACACTCTCCATACTGAGCACACTGCCCTCCAGGCCGAGCATAACGTCCTCCAGTTCGGGTACAACACTCTCCAGTCCAACTACAACAGCCTCCAGACTGAGCTTGGTGCCGTCCAGTTTGAGCAGAACGCTCTCCGAGACCAGCTATGTGCCCTCCAGGGTGAGTTGAATATATTTAACCAACTACCAGGGGCACATGTAGTCCAAATTGGCCAGCCACTGGGGGCGCATGTAGTTCAATCTGACCAGCCACCGGGGGCACATGTAGTTCAATTTGACCAGCCACCGGGGGCACATGTAGTCCAATTGGACCAACCATCGGGGACACCAGATACAATGTTGGTTGCCCCTGTAAGAGGGCGAAAGACAAAACAAGTTTCAACTCAGTTAGAGAAAATGCAGAAGGAGTTAGAAGAGCGGAGGGAGTTAGTAGAGCAGGACTCAGGAGACTCAGGGGACTCGGGAGAGCAGGGGGAGTCAGAAGACCAGAAGAAGTTGGAGGAGCAGAGGATGTTAGAGGGGTATAAGAAGATGATAGAGGAGCAGAAGAAGATTGAGGAGCAGATGAAGTTGGAAGAGCAGAGGAAGTTAGAGCAGTATAAGAAGATGATAGAGGAGCAGAAGAAGTTAGAGGAGCAGAGAAAGTTAGGAGAGAGGAAAAAGAAGGAAGGTTACCTGGAGGAAATAACACAAGCATCAGGGTCAGGGTCAGAGTCAGAAGAGGAGCCAAAAGCTAGTTTTTCTTTACGAGAATTTCTCAAGTCCAAACTTATAGATGGGGCAGCCTCATCAACACAGCAGCCACCATCAACACCTGGGACTCTTGATAGAGCAAAAGGTGAGCAAAGTATTACGACCATTATTGATCGATCTTTTAAACTGAGTGAAATTCGAGATCTAAGAAAGGATTACACACGTCAGCCAAAAGAAAATATGGTCACTTGGTTACTTCGCTGCTGGGACAATGGTGCCAACAGTGCGTGGCTCGATGGCAGTGAAGCTCGCCAACTGGGTAGCATTTCCAGGGACTCACGTGTGGACAGAGGTATTGGCACATGCCAAAATCGGTACTACACCCTCTGGAAGCGGATGTTGATAGCGGTAAGAGATAGATTCCCCTTTAAACGGGACTTGGAGCCTGAGAGAAAGAAATGGACTGATATTGAGAAAGGTATCCAATTTTTGAGAGAAAATGCTCTGGTGGAAATGCTATACAGCCGCGAGTTCAATCGTAATGATCCAGAACAATTACATGATCCTGAAGCAGTCGGCGTTCCACGACAAATGTGGCGTGACTTTACAAAAGCAGCTCCAGAAAAGCATGCCAGTGCACTTGCATTATTATATGGCAAAGGGGACAAGAAACCCTTTGTGAATGAACTAATTGGCAGACTTCAGGAACTTGAATTATTTATAAGCGCCACAGAAGTTAATCTGTATACTTCAGCCATTGTCAAAATAGTGCAAAGATTAAACGAAATGGAGGGAACACAAAATGATATTATTGACAAATTGGCTAATGTGCCTGATGTAGATGAATCCATGGTGGTACAAGATGATGGAAACCAGGATTTCCACAATCGCCTATTGAGGAAGCTAAACAACATGAGTTCCTCTCGACCTGTATCATCGAAAATCTCAACCATTAAAAAGAGACATCCTCGTATTCAAGCAAATGACGATGATAAGTCACCTCGAATCAACAATGAGACTACACGTCTTGCCTTGTGGCTTTTCCTCTGTAGTCATGGGGAGGATATGAAGAAGTGGTGTAATTCATCCACTTCTGCACTTCAGGCACGAGTGAAGGAATTACAAGGTGAAACAACTACCAAGGTGAAGTCTTCCAAGAAGGGGAGAGTTCCAGTTGCTGCAAGTCAACGAGGTAAACAATAGAGGGGCCCTGCCCCCAGCCAGGGGGGGGAAAGGGACAATAGAGTATACTGGACTGTGTGGATTAAGTGGCCTGGCACATCTCAACCACAGAAATATAAAGCCTTGGTGGACACTGGTTCACAATGCACCCTAATGCCCTCAAGTCACCAAGGGACACAACCAATATATATCCATGGAGTGACTGGGGGTTCCCAAGAATTGACTATGTTGGAGGCCGAAATAAGCCTCACTGGTAAAAACTGGCAGAGACACCCTATTGTGACTGGTCCAGAGGCTCCATGTATACTGGGAATCGATTACCTTAGGATGGGATATTTCAAGGATCCCAAGGGGTATCGATGGGCCTTTGGGATAGCTGCTGTTAACACAAACGGTGTTAAGCAGCTGTCAACTTTACCTGGTCTGTCAGATGATTCTTCTGCTGTGGGGTTGCTCCAGGTAAAAGACCAAGAGGTACCAATTGCCACCAAAGTGGTTCACAGACGGCAGTACCGCACCAATAGGGACTCATTGCTCCCCATTCACAAGCTAATTCGCCAATTAGAAAATCAGGGAGTGATTAGCAAAACACACTCGCCTTTTAACAGCCCCATATGGCCAGTGCGTAAAACCAGTGGGGAATGGAGGCTGACGGTAGATTACCGTGGCCTGAATGAAGTTACACCTCCATTAAGTGCTGCCGTACCAGACATGCTAGAACTCCAGTATGAATTGGAGTCAAAAGAAGCTAGGTGGTATGCCACCATTGATATTGCTAATGCCTTCTTTTCCATCCCATTGGCTGCAAACTGTAGGCCACAGTTTGCTTTTACCTGGAGAGGTATTCAGTATACCTGGAACCGTTTACCTCAGGGGTGGAAGCACAGCCCAACAATTTGCCATGGATTGATCCAAGCTGTCTTGGAACAGGGTAATGCTTCTGAGCACTTGCAGTATATTGATGATATTGTAGTGTGGGGCCATACAGCAGCAGAGGTTTTCAAGAAGGGGAAACAGATAATCCAAATTCTTTTGCAAGCTGGTTTTGCCATTAAGCGCAGCAAGGTGAAGGGGCCTGCCCAGGAAATCCAGTTCTTAGGTATAAAATGGCAAGATGGACGTCGTCACATCCCAGCAGATGTGATTGACAAAATCACTGCTATGTCTCCGCCCACCGACAAGACAGAGACCCAATCTTTTCTGGGAGTAGTGGGCTTTTGGAGAATGCATGTCCCAAACTACAGCCACATAGTGAGCCCTCTCTATCAGGTAACACGGAAGAAGAATAATTTCTCATGGGTTCCTGAGCAGCAGCAGGCTTTTGAGCAGATAAAACAAGAAAAAGCCCGTACCGTGGCCTTGGGGCCGGTACGGACGGGACAGGATGTGAAGAACATCCTCTACACTGCTGCTGGAGAGAAAGGTCCCACCTGGAGTTTGTGGCAAAGAGCCTCAGAAGAGACCCGAGGCCGACCCCTAGGATTTTGGAGTCGAGCATATAAAGGGTCTGAGGAGCGCTACACTCCAACTGAGAAGGAGATCTTAGCCGTGTATGAGGGGGTTCGGGCTGCTTCTGAAGTAGTTGGGACAGAGGTTCAGCTTCTTCTAGCACCTCGCTTGCCAGTAATAAACTGGATGTTTAAAGGACAGGTTCCCTCCACCCATCATGCTACTGATGCCACTTGGAGTAAGTGGATTTCATTAATTACTCAACGAGCTCGAATGGGAAAACTCAGCCGTCCTGGAATTCTAGAAGCGATCATGGACTGGCCTGAGAGTAAAAAAATTGAAACACCACCTACAGAAAGGTATCACGCGCTTAAGAGGCACCACCATACAATGAGCTACCAGAAAACGAAAAGAAATTTGCCCTATTCACAGACGGATCATGTCGTATTGTAGGGAAGCATCGCAGATGGAAAGCTGCTGTATGGAGCCCCACACAACAAGTTGCAGAGGCCACTGAAGGTAAAGGAGAATCAAGTCAATTCGCAGAGGTAAAGGCTGTTCAGCTGGCTTTAGATGTGGCTGAACGGGAGAGGTGGCCAATGCTTCATCTTTATACTGATTCATGGATGGTGGCAAATGCCTTATGGGGGTGGTTGCAACAGTGGGAGGATGATAATTGGCAACAAAAGGGTAAAACTGTTTGGGCTGCTGAACTGTGGAAAGACATTGCTGCCCGAATAAGAAACATTGTTGTAAAGGTGCGCCATGTAGATGCTCATGTGCCTAAAAGTAAGGCTACTGAAGAACATAAAAATAACCATCAGGTTGATCGAGCTGCCAAAATTGAGGTGGCTCAAATAGACTTGGACTGGCAGAACAAGGGTGAATTATTCCTAGCTCGGTGGTCCCACGAGACTTCAGGTCATCAAGGAAGGGATGCAACATATAAGTGGCCAGAGACCGAGGGGTGGACTTAACTATGGACGCTATTGCTCAGGTTATTCATGATTGTGAAACATGCGCCATAATTAAACAAGCCAAGAGGATGAAACCTTTTTGCGGGGAAGGGCGATGGAAAAAGTATAAATATGGAGAGGCATGGCAGGTTGATTATATCACCTTGCCACGATCTCGCAATGGTAAGCGTTATGTACTCACCATGGTGGAGGCAACCACTGGGTGGATCGAAACATACGCAGTACCCCATGCTACCGCCTGAAACACCATATTAGGGTTGGAAAAGCAAATCCTGTGGCGGCATGGCACTCCAGAAAGAATTGAATCAGATAATGGGACCCATTTTAAAAATTCCCTTGTAACCACTTGGGCCAAAAATCATGGCATTGAGTGGATTTACCATATTCCCTATCATGCACCAGCTTCTGGTAAGATTGAACGATTCAATGGATTGTTGAAAACTATTTTGAAAGCAATGGGTGGCGGAACGTATAAAAATTGGGAGAACCATTTAGCAGATGCCACCTGGTTGGTCAACACTCGAGGATCTAGTAATCGTAGTGGTCCTAACCAATCCAGCTCCCTACGTACCGTGGACGGAGATAAGGTTCCTGTAGTACACATAAAGAGCGTGTTGGGAAAGACAGTTTGGGTCCTTCCAGCGTCTGGAAAGGGCAAACCTCTCCGGGGTACTGTCTTTGCTCAGGGACCTGGGTGCACGTGGTGGGTGATGGACAAAAATGGGAATGTCCAATGTGTACCACAAGGGAATTTGATGTTGGGGGAGTGCAGCCAATGATTTTCCTGTAGATATATAGGTAGAGTCTCAGAAAATATTTCAATTAGGTGCAAGATAGTTCAATTAGGTACAGGACTTAAGATAGAGTGGATTAATGTTAAGGAAAGCACTTCTTCCTATATACCTTAATTGGGCATTTTGTAAGCATCCGTGACAGGGGGCCGTGGGCCCCGGCCCTAGGCCGAAAGGAAAAAGTTAATTAGGAAAAGAAAACAGCGGTAACGATCTAAGGAGGCACACTTATTTACTAAATACTATATCGAAATACCGGATATAATATGATAGGCATATCCTATCCGTTGTCATCCATTCCATTGGTAGGCATAGCCTATCCGTGGTCATTCATTCCATTGATAGGCATAGCCTATCCATGGTCATTCATTCCAAGAACATGGGCTGAAATTCCAAGCATTAATTCACATCTCTGGTGGTGGTGGGATGAAGGCTAATAGCCATTCTCGCTGTAAAGGCCCAGCCCTTTCAGGGGGGCTGCCCAAACTGGTTCTTGCTGATGTTACATCCTGCTGAGGCATCTGTTCTGCCATCTTGTCTTCAGAAGCAGCACATCTATTCTACTTTCTAATCTTCCCATGACAGCAAACTCTGCGGCCCACTAAGTTCTGTTTCTGAGCTGACATTCACGCGAGCCCTTTGTCCTTCAGGCTGTATCTGATTAAGTTGTGCAAGAGGCTGTTCGCAAAACTTAGAACAGCAACTCTTCTGATTCACAAGCCTAACCCTGACGCAAACACTATCCCAAACCCTACATCAAACCCTAACCCTAATCCAATGCCGAAGCCTAACCCAAACCCAACATAGACACAAATACAAAATCTAAACCTAAAACTAACCTTAAAGAACCCACACCAACACAGACGCAAACCCAAAACCCAAACCTAACACCAAACCTAAAGAAGCCAAACTTAACAGACGCAAATCCAAACCCAAACCTAAAACCAACCCAAAAGAACCAAATGCCAACACAGACACAAACCCAAACCCCAAACCTAAATCCAACCCTAAAGAACCCAAAACAACATAGACACAAACCCAAACCCCAAACCTAAAACCAACCCTACCCCAAACCCAACATAGACACAAACCCAAACCCAAACCCAAAAAAATCACTAAAGAACCCAAACCCATCATAGACACAAACCCAAACCCCAATCCTAAAACCAATCCTAATGAACCCAAACCAACATATACAGAACCCAAACCCCAAACCTAAAAACAACCTTACCCGAAACCCAAAACCAACAGAGACAGAAAACCAAACCCCAAACCTAAAACCAACCGTACCCCAAATGCAAAGCCAACAGAGATACAAACCCAAACCCTAAACCTAAAACAACCCTAAAGAACCCAAACAAAACATAGAAAGACACAAATCCAAACCCCAAACCTAAAACCAACCCTACCCAAAACCTAAAACCAACCCTACCCCAAATGCAAAGCCAACATAGACACAAACCCAAATCCAAACCTAAAACCAACCCTAAAGAACCCAAATCCAAACCTAAAACCAACCCTACCCCAAACCCAAATCCCAAACCTAAACCCAACCCTACCCCAACCCAACACAGACACAAACCCAAACCACAAACCTAAAACCAACCATACCCCAACCCAACACAGGCACAAACCAAACCCCAAACCTAAAACCAACCCAATCCCAAACCCAAAAGAGACACAAACCAAAACCCCAAACCTAAAAACAACCATAAAGAACCTAAACCCAACAGAGACACAAACCCAAACACCAAAAATAAAAACAACCCTACCCCAAACTCAAACCCCAAATCCCAAACCCAAACCCAACAGAGACACAAACCCAAACCCCAAACCTTAAACCAACCCTTCCCCAAACCCAAAAACCAACCCTACCCCAAACCCAAACCCCAAACCTAAAACCCCCCACAAACACTTCTATGCTTCTATCATCATTAAGGAACACCCCAACCTACCAGGACCCTTCCAACACAAGCCGATCCACGGTTCTTTAATCATCAAGGAGCCTCCCAAGGAGATCATGCCATCCCAAACCATTCCCTGGTTCTTAATGATCTTCAGGGACTCTTCCATCACAAACCATGCTCTGCATCTGTGACCTTCAAGGACCCTCCTGTGCTGGTGTGTCACAATGACTCTCTGACATCATAGAAGCCCCCCTGGGGAGGGGCAGGGGCAGTGGGTCAGTACGGAATACACCGGCTCCATTCTGCAAGTGGTACAGGTCCTGCAAGGAGCTGTGGGAACAGTGCAGCAATGAGGGCCCAGTATGACGGCGGAACATAACAGCGCTGGAGCGTGTGAAGCTGCTGCAGGAGCTGGAGCAAGCGAGCACTGAATGGATGGGCAACATAGGGCAGAACTGCAGCTGGATGGAGGGCATCCTGCACATGGCATGGCAGCATTGGGTTGAACTGCAGAGGGATATAGGGCACCCTGCCCATTGCATGGCAGCATTTGCTTGAGCTGCAGATGGATGGAGGGCACCCTGCACATGGTATGGCATCATTAGGTTGAGCTGCATCTGAAGCACACTCTGCCCATGGCATGACAGCATTAAGCTGAGATGCAGCTGGATGGAGGGCCCCCTAAAAGATGGCATGGCAGCATTGGGATGATCTGCAGCTGGAGTGCACCCTACACATGGCATGGTAGCATAAGGTTAAGCTGCATCTGGAGGGCACCATGCAAATGGCATGGCAGCATTGGGTCGAGCTGCAGCTGGAGGACACCCTGCATATGGAATGGCAGCATTGGGTTGAGCTGCAAAGGGAGGGCGCACTTGTCACGGAGTTCTCTCTAGAGCTCACTCCGGGACAGTGGGTACAAACCCGGGGCAGCAGGAACAAAAGCCCCCCCCCTTTTCTCTAGCGGCACGGCGGCGCGGCGCGGCCCGGCGCGGTCCGGCCACGTGCGTTTAGGGAGACGGGGAAGGGAAGGGAGATTGCGATTAGGTCTAACAAAAAAATGAGGGAGGAAAAAGCTGATCTGAGAACGAATGGCAGTTTAATAACCTAATAACACTAAACAACAACAAGAGAGTTTCAACAAAGAGAGTACCAAGTCCCAAATCTCACCGATGGAGCTGTGGAAGGCAGGAAGCTCTGACCACGCTGTCTCCTCGCAGGGAGCCGGTCCAGCAACCCCATCCCCTTCCTCACTTCCCTTCTGGTGCTCCACCCCACATGCCCATTAAGGCAGTTCACAGAAAAAAAAAACTTGTCCCCTTTACTCCCATTATTAGGCATGGTGTTCTGATGTGGAATACCAACACCAACCAAATTGCAAAACCATAACATTCCACCCCTTATTACACATCATCACATCATGCCTAATTTTTATCAACATATAAACAGAACAGTAGTTAACATGCATTACATATGTACATACAGATATATATATATATATATATACACACACATGGAATCACAGGCTGCACTCCCCCAGCATCAAGTTTCCCTGTGGCACACACTGAACATCCCCATCCTTCTGCATCACCCACCAGGTGCACCCAGGTCCCTGTGCAAAGACAGTTCCACGGAGGGGCCTCCCCTTTCCAGAGGCTGGAAGGACCCAAACCGCTTTTCCCAGCATATTCTTTACATGCACCACAGGAACCTTGTCTCCCTCCACGGTACGCAGGGAGTTGGACTGTGTAGGGCCGTCTCGGTTGGCTGATCCTCGGGTGTTTACCAGCCAGGTGGCTTCTGCTAGATGTTTCTCCCAGTTCTTAAATGTTCCACCACCCATCGCTTTCAGCGTGGTTTTCAGCAAACCGTTGTGGCGCTCAATCTTACCAGCGGCTGGTGCGTGATAGGGGATGTGATAGATCCACTCTATGGCGACGCCCATCTTGCCATTTCACCCCTAGAAACTGGATTTCTTGGGCAGGGCTCTTCACTTTGTCTCGCTTAATAGCGAAACCAGCAGACAGGAGGATTTGGATTATCCGTTCTCCTTTTTTAAAAACCTCCGTCACTGTATCACCCCACACAACGATATCATCTATATACTGCAGGTGCTCTGGAGCACCGCCCTGTTCCAACGTGGCTTGGATCAGCCCATGGCAGATGGTCGGGCTGTGTTTCCACCCCTGGGGCAAACGATTCCAAGTGTACTGAACACCCCTCCAAGTAAAGGCAAACTGTGGCCTACACTCTGTGGCCAAAGGGACAGAGAAAAATGCATTGGCAATATCAATGGTGGCATACCATTTTGCCTCTTTCGATTCCAGTTCATACTGGAGTTCCAACATGTCTGGCACTGCAGCACTCAATGGGGGTGTGACCTCATTAAGGCCACGATAGTCCACTGTCAGCCTCCATTCTCCACTGGCTTTGTGCACTGGCCATATGGGGCTATTGAAGGGTGAATGGGTCTTACTAATTACTCCCTGACTTTCTAGTTGTTGAATGAGCTTATGGATAGGGAGCAAGGAATCCCTATTAGTACGGTACTGTCGTCTGTGTACTGTTCTCGTGGCAATTGGTACCCGTTGTTCTTCCACCCGTAGTAACCCCACAGCAGATGGGTCCCCTGATAGGCCAGGCAAATCAGACAGCTGCTTAATGTTGTCTGTTTCTATAGCAGCTATTCCAAAAGCCCATCTGTATCCTTTGGGGTCCTTGAAATGTCCCCTTCTTAGGTAATCTATTCCAAGTATGCAACGAGCCCCCTGGCCAGTCACTATGCGATGCTTCTGCCAGTCTCTACCAGTGAGGCTTATCTCGGCCTCCAATACAGACAGTTCCTGCGAACCCCCAGTCACCCCATGTATATGTATCCGTTCTGTCCCTTCGAAACCTGAGGGTATCAGAGTGCACTGTGCACCGGTATCCACCAGTGCTTTATATTTTTGTGGTTCTGATGTGCCAGGCCACCGAATCCACACAGTCCAATACACTCTATTATCCCTCTTCCCCCCCTGGCTGAGGGCAGGGCCCCTCTATTGGTTGTCTGAAGCGGTAGAGGCAACCTCAGTAGTGGCTGACCTCTTTTGTAATTTTCTTACCCGTGCTCGCAGTACAAAATTGGGTTCGTCATGCCACTTCTTCATATCCTCTCCATGGTCACGCAGGTAGTTCCACATGGCACCACGTGACATAGGCTCACTGCGGTCCTTCACTCGGACAGGTGTGCGTTTGCGTCTGACAGCTGAGACTGCCACAGGTTCACTGTGGTTCCTTGCCGCAGACCAGCTCTTCTGCATGTTGTCCTGTCTTCTCTCCATTTGGTCCATTCTATCCACCATTTTACAGATGGCTGCGATGGTGGTACGGTGTGGCAGTAGTGAGTATTCGATATTTTGCAGTGAAAGGATGAGCTCAAAAATTTCAGGTCTCCTATCCAGCTCATCATACCTGTTAGAGTTCGTTAATAGTACACTGGAATACTTCCCTGGTGCTGACCGTATGAGTTTCTTGCATATTTCCGGAGTACCGCTCACCTTTTCTGGGTCATGGTAATCCTCTGGGTCCCCAGGGGCAAACGTGGGATCAAACAGCATTTCTGCCACAGCCATTTCTCTCAGGTACTGGATACCTTCCTCAGCTGTACTCCATTTTTCCAGTACAGGCTCCAAATCATTTTTGAGAAGACAGGTTGCCTTTACAGCTGATAGAATCCTCTCCCAGAGACTGGCGACTCCATCGAGACATCTGCTGATCCCTCTATCAATAGATGAGTCTCGAGCAATGTTTCCTAATTGACGAGCCTCATTGCAGCTTAGGGACATGCAGGAGGCCCCATTGTCCCAACACTGGAGCAGCCAAGTGACAAGGCATTCACCTGGGAGTCGGGCAAACTCCTTTCTCGCACTTTGGATTTCAGTAATTTTCAGAGGTTTACGAGTAGAGGAAGCAGTGACTTTTCCCTCATCATCACTATCTTCTCCGCGTCTGTTAGTCTTCTGAGTTGCCTTCCTTGGTGGTTTTGGGGAGGGTCCCTCGCCCGGATCTTCCTCTACTTCCTCCATCCGTTCCAGACGTGAGGACCCACGTTCCCATCTCTGGCCTTCCACTGGGGCGACTGACACTGATGCTGGTGCTTCCTGTGGTCGGCTGGGATTGACTTGTTGCCTTCCCCTTAGGGTTTGGATCTCATTCTTGAGACTCTCTTTCTTTTTCATAAGCCATTCGATCTGAGATCCCCCTGATCTCCCACACTCACTCAGGGGTTCTATTAATTTCTCAAGGTCCCTCTGGTGTTCAGGGGTGAGATTACCTGATACTGGGGGTCCCGATGCTTCTGGCCCTTTTCCTGAGTCTCTCTGCACTATTCTTTGCAAGTCTCTTTGCAATTTATAGTAAACTACTACAATTAGAGAGACTAACAACACAGTATTCCAATTGACACCCCAGTCATACTTAAGGAATTCAGAGCATTCGTGAGCCAGTTCAAGCACGGTTCCTGTGATGTTCATTAGTCTGGAAGGGAGCCAGGCAGATATCTCTATCCCTGCCAGCCGTCGGATTAATAAATCTACCCCTACCCCCAACATCAGGAAGTCCTTAAGCCAGGACCACAGGAACCTACGGACTATCAGTCCTACATACAGGGCTGCTGAAAAAAACCACCTAATTACTGCCCAAAACATTGCCCTGAGCTCTGCCCGCATCCTCCACCAAAAATGTCACGGAGTTCTCTCTAGAGCTCACTCCGGGACAGTGGGCACAAACCCGGGGCAGCAGGAACAAAAGCCCCCCCCCCTTTTCTCCTGCGGCACGGCGGCGCGGCCCGGCGCGGTCCGGCCACGTGCGTTTAGGGAGACGGGGAAGGGAAGGGAGATTGCGATTAGGTCTAACAAAAAAATGAGGGAGGAAAAAGCTGATCTGAGAACGAATGGCAGTTTAATAACCTAATAACACTAAACAACAACAAGAGAGTTTCAACAAAGAGAGTACCAAGTCCCAAATCTCACCGATGGAGCTGTGGAAGGTAGGAAGCTCTGACCACGCTGTCTCCTCGCAGGGAGCCGGTCCAGCAACCCCGTCCCCTTCCTCACTTCCCTTCCGGTGCTCCACCCCACATGCCCATTAAGGCAGTTCACAGAAAAAAAAACTTGTCCCCTTTACTCCCATTATTAGGCATGGTGTTCTGATGTGGAATACCAACACCAACCAAATTGCAAAACCATAACAGCACTGCATATGGCATGGCAATATTTGGTTGAGTATCAGCTGGAATGTGGGCACGCTGAACATGGCATGGCAGCATAGGGTTGAGCTGCAGCTGTAAGCCACCCTGCACTTGGCATGGCAGCATTGGCTAGAGCTGCAGCTGGATAGAGGGCACTCAGCACATGGAATGGCAGCATTGGCTTGAGCTGCAGCTGGATAGAGAGCACATTGAAAATGGCATGGCAGCATTGGGCTGAGGTGCAAATGGATGGAGGGCACCCTGCACATGGCATGGCAGCATTGGGTTGAGTGGCATCTGTAGCGTCCCCTGAATATGGCATTGCAGCATTATGTTGTGCTGCAGATGGGTGGGTAACCTGCACATAGCATAGCAGCATTGGGATGACCTGCAGCTGAATGGAGAGTATCCTGCCAATGGCATGGCGGTATTGGGTTGAGCTGCAGAGGGATGGCACCCTGAACATTGCATGGCAGCATTGGGTTGAGCTGCAGCTGGAGGACACACTGCAGATGGCATTGTAGCATTTTGTTGAGCTTAAGAGGGAGGGCATGCTGCCCACAGCATGGCAGAATTGGGTAGAGCTGCAGCTGGATGGAGGGCACTCTGCACATGGCTTGGCAGCAATAGCTTGAGCTGCAGCTGGATGGTGGGCATGCTGCACATGGCATGGCAGCAGTGGGATGAGCAACAGCAGTGTGGAGGTCACACTGCACATAGCATGGCAGCATTAGGCTGAGCTGCATCTGGTGTGCACCCTACACATGGCATGGCAACATTGGGTTGAGTTGCAGAGAGGAGGGCACCCTGCACATGGCATGGGGACGTAGTGTTGAGCTGTAGGTGGATGGCACACTGCAAATTGCATGGCAGCATTGGGTTGAGCTGAAGAGGGAGGGTACCCTGCACATGGCATGGCAGCATTGGGTTGAGCTGTAGCTGAAGAGAACACTGCAAATGGCGTGGCAGCATTGGGCTGAGCTGCAGCTGGATGGATGATACCCTGGACATGTCATGGCAGCATTGGGATGATCTGCAGCTGGAAGGAGAGCACCCTGGCCATGGAATGGCAGCATTGGTTTGAGCTGCTGAGGAAGGACACACTGAACACTGCCTGGCAGCATTGAGTTGAACCGCAGTGGGAGGGCACCCTGCACATGGCATGGCAGCATTGGGCTGAGCTTCATCTGGAGTGCACCGTACACATTGCATGGTGGCATTGGGTTGAACTGCAGAGGGAGGGCACCAAGAACACGGCATGGCAGCTCTGATATGAGCTGTAGCTGGATGGAGGGCAACCTACACATGGCATGACAGCTTTGATTTGAGCTGCACAGGGATAGCACCCAGCACATGGTATGGCAGCATTGGGTTGTTCTGCTTCTGGAGGGACTATGCACATGGCATGGCAGCATTGGGTTGAGCCGCATCTGGAGGGCACACTGAATATGGCATGGCAGCACTAGGTTGAGCTGCATCAGGATATAGGGCACACTGCACATGGCATGGCAGCATGGGGTTGAGCTACAGCTGGATGGAGGTCATCCTGAACATGGCATGGCAGCATTGGGCTGAGCTGCAAAGGGAGGGCACCCTGCACATGGCATGGCAGATTTGATTTGAGCTGCAGCTGAATAGAGGGCACTCTGCACATGGCTTGGCAGCAATGGCTTGAGCTGCAGCTGGATAGATGGCACTCTGCACATGGCATGGCAGCACTGGATTGAGCTGAAGCAGGATGGATGTCACCCTGCACATGGCATGGCAACATTGGGTTGTGCTGATTCTGGAGGACACTCTGCACATGGCATGGTAGCACTGGGTTGTGCTGCAGCTGGATGGAGGGCACCCTATACATGACATGGCAGCAATGGGTTCAGCTGCTTGTGGAGGACACTCTGCACATGACATGGCAGCTTTGGGTTGAGCTGTAGAGGGAGGGAACCCTGCCTATGGCATGGCAGCATTGGGTTGAACTGCAGAGGGAGGGAACCCTGTACATGGCGTGGTATCACTGGGTTGTGCTGCAGCTTGATGGAGGGCACCCTGCACATGGCATTTCAGCATTGGTTTCAGCTGCTTCTGGAGGGCACTCTGCACATGGCATGGCAGCATTGGGTTGAGCTGCATCTGGAGGGCACACTGAATATGGCATGGCAGCACTAGGTTGAGCTGCATCTGGATAGAGGGTATACTGCGCATGGCATGGCAGCTTTGAGCTGAGTTATGTTGGATGGAGGGTACCTGCTCATTGCATGGTAGCACTAGGTTGAGCTGCAGAGGTAGGGCACCAAGCACATGGCATGGTAGATTTGATTTCAACTACAGCTGGATGGAGGGCACCCTGCAAATGGCATGGCAGCACTGTTTTGAGCTGCAGGCGGAGGGCACCCTGCACATGGCATGGAAGCATTGGGTTGTGCTGCTTCTGGAGGACACTCTGCACATGGCATGGCAGCACTGGGTTGTGCTGCAGCTGGATGGAGGGCACCCTGCACATGACATATCAGCATTGGTTTCAGCTGCTTCTGGAGGACACCCTGCACATGGCATGGCAGCTTTGGGTTAAGCTGCATCTTGAAAACACAGAATATGGCATGGCATCACTAGATCTTGCTTCATCTGGATAGAGGGTACCCTGCACATGTCATGGCAGCTTTGAGCTGTATTAAGTTGGATGGAGGGTACCTGCTCATTGCATGGCAGCACTGGGTTGAGCTGCAGAGGTAGGGCACCCTGCACATGGCATGGCAGCTTTGATTTGAGCTGCAGCTGGATGGAGGGCATCCTGAACATGGCATGAAAGCATTGAATTGAGCTGCACAGGGAGGGCACCCTGCATATGGCATGGCAGCATTGGGTTGAGCTGCACAGGGATAGCACCCTGCACATGGTATGGCAGCTTTGATTTGAGCTGCAGCTGGATGGAGGGCATCCTGAACATGGCATGAAAGCATTGAATTGAGCTGCACAGGGAGGGCACCCTGCATATGGCATGGCAGCATTGGGTTGAGCTGCACAGGGATAGCACCCTGCACATGGTATGGCAGCATTGGGTTGTTCTGCTTCTGGAGGACACTCTGCACATGACATAGCAGCATTGGGTTGAGCTGCATCTGGATACAAAGCACCCTGCGCATGGCATGGCACCATTGGTTTGAGGTGCAAAGGGAGGGCACCCTGCACATGGCATGGCAGCATTCAGTTGAGTATCAGCTGGATGGTGGGCATGCTGCACATGGCATGGAAGCATGGGGTTGAGCTGCAGCTGGATAGAGGGCACTCTGCACATGGCTTGGCAGCAATGGGTTGAGATGCAGTGAAAGGGCATACTGCCAATAGCATGGCCGCATTAAGTTGAGCTGCAGCTGGATGGAGGGTACCTGCCCATGTCATTGCAGCATTGGGTTGAGCTGCTGAGGTAGGGCACCCTGCATATGGCATGGCAGCATTGGGTTGAGCTGCAAATAATGGGAACGCTGCACAAGTCAAGGCAGCATTGGTTTGAGCTGCATCTGGTTGGAGAGCACCCTGCACATGTCATGGCAACATTGGGTGTAGCTGCATCTTTTCAAAGAGCATCCTGCACTTGCTATGGCAGCATTTGGTTTAGCTGCAAAGTGAGGTCACGCTGCACATGGCATTGCAGCATTGTTTGAGCTGCAGCTGGAACACACAGCACATGGCATGTCAGCTATTGTTGACCTTCAGAGGGAGGACATGCTGCCCATAGCATGGAAGCATTGGGTTGACCTGCAAAGTGAATTCACCCTGAACAAGTCATGGCAGAATTGGGTTGAGCTGCATCGGGAGGACACCCTGCGTATGGAATGGCAGCATTGGGCTGATTTGCAGCTGAATGAAGTTCACCCTGCACTTGGCATGGCAGCATTGGGATGATTTGCAACTGGCAAGCAACTTGCACAAGGCGTGGCAGCATTGGTTTGAGCTGCAGCTGGATGGAGGCTACCTTGCCCATGGCATAGCAGCAATGGGTTGAGCTGCAAAGAATGGGTACCCTGAACATGGCATGGCAGCATTGGGTTGAGCTGCATCTGTAGCGAACTCTATAATATGGCATGGCAGAATTGTGTTGTGGTGCAGAGGGGAGTGTACCCTGGATAGGGCATTTAAGCATTGAATGATCTGCAACAGGATGGAGAGCACCCAGCTTGTGGCATGGCTCATTGGGTTGCGCTGAAGAGGGAGGGCACCCTGCCTATGGCATGGCAGCACTGGCTTGAGCTGCAGCTGGAGGAGACCCTGCACATGGCATGGCAGCATTGTTTTGATCTTCAAAGGGAGGTCACCCTGCACACAGCACAGCAGTATTGGGCTGAGCTGCATATGAAGGTCACCCTGCACATGGCATGGCAGCATTGTGTTGAGCTTCAGAGGGTGGGCACCCTGCACATGGCATGGCAGAATTGGGTTGAGCTGCAGCTGGAGGACACCCTACACATGGCATTGCAACATTGGGTTGAGCTGCAGAGGGAGGGCACTCTGCACATGGCATGGCAGCATTGGGTTGAGCTGCAGAGGTAGGGCAACCTGCAATCAGAATGGCAGCATTGTGTTGAGCTTCAGAGGGAGGGCATGCTGCCCATAGCATGGCAACATTGGATTGAGCTGTAGCTTGGTGGAGGGCACCCTGCATATGGCATGGCCACATTCGGTTGAGCTGCAGCTTGATGGAGGTCACCCTGCACATGGCATGGCAGCATTGGTTTGAGCAGCATATGGAGGGCACCTGCCCATGTCATGGCAGCATTGGGTTGTGCTGAGTTGCAGCTGGATTGAGGGCACCCTGCCCATGTCATGGCAGCATTCGGTTGAGCTGTATCTGAATGGAGGGCACCCTGCACATGACATGGCAACATTGAGTTGAGCTGCAGTTGGATGGACGGCACCCTGCACGTGGTATGGCAGCATTGGGTTGAGCTGCAAAGGGAGTGCACCCTGCACAAGTCATGGCAGCATTGGTTTGAGTTGCTTCTGGAAAACACTCTGCACATGGCATGGCAACATTGTGTTGAGGTGTAGCGGGGAGGGCACCCTGCACGTGGCATGGCTGCACTGGGTTTAGCTGCAGCTGGATGGAGGACACCCTGCACATTGCATGGCAGCATTGGGTTGATCTGGAAAGAATTGTCACCCTGCACAAGTAATGCCAGCTTTGGGTTGAGCTGCATATGTAGCGAACACTAAATAGGGCATGGCAGGATTGTGTTGTGCTGCAGGGCAGGGTTCACTTCACATGGAATGGCAGCATTGGGATGATCTGCAGCTGAATGGAGGGCAGCCTGCACATGGCATAACAGCATTGGGTTGAGCTGCAGAGTGAGTTAACCCTGAAGAAGTCATGGCAGCATTGGGATGAGCTGCATCTGGAGGGCACCCTGCACATGGCATGGCAGAATAGGGTTGAGCTGCAGAGCGAGCTTCACTTGTACATGGCATGGCAGCATTGCGTTCAGCTGCATCCGGATTGAGGGCACCCTGCAAATGGCATGGCAGCATTGGGTTTGAGCTGGAGAGGTAAATCACCCTGCACATGGCATGGCAGCATTGGGTCGAGCTGCAGAAGGAGGGCACACTGCAAATTTCTTGGCTGCATTGAGTATAAGTTAAGAGGCAGGGCACCCTGCACATGGCGTGGAAGCACTGGGTCAAGCTCCAGCTGGAGAGCACACTGCCCATGGCATGGCAGCATTAGGTTCAGCTGCAGCTGGATGGAGGGCAACCTGCACATGGCATGGTAGCATTGGGATGATCTGCAACTGGATGGAGTGCACCCTGCACATGGCATGGCAGCATTGGGCTGAGCTGCAGAGGGAGGGCACCCTGCACGTGGCATGGCAGAATTGGTTGAACTGAAGCTGGAATACACACTGCACATGGCATGACTGCAATGGGTTGAGCTGCAACAGGTGTGCACACGGCAAATGTCATGACAGCAATTGGATGAACTGCAGCTGAATGGAGGGCACCCTGCACATGTCATGGCAACATTGGTTTGATTTGCAAAGTGAGTTCACCCTGAACAAGTCATGGCAGCATTTGGTTGAGCTGCATATGGAGGGCACCCTGCCCATGAAATGACAGCACTGGTCTGAGCTGCAGCTGAGTGAAGTGCACACTGCGCATGGCATGGCAGCATTGGTTTGAACTGCAGCTGGATGGAGGACAACTTGCCCATGGCATAGCAGCAATGGGTTGAGCAGCAGCTGGATGGAGGGCACCCTGCCCATGTCATGGCAGAATTGGGTTGAACTGCAGTCAAATGGAGGGCATCCTGCTCATGGCATGGCAGCATTGGGTTGATCTGCAACTGGATGGAGTGCACCCTGCACATGGCATGGCAGCATTGGGTTGAACTGCAGACTGAGGGCACGCTGCACATGGCATGGCAGCATTGGTTGAGCTGCAGCTGGAATACACTCTGCACATGACATGGTAGCCTTTTCTTTACCTTCAGAGGGAGGGTATGCTGCCCATAGCGTGGAAGCATTGGGTTGATGTGCAGCTGGATGGGGGGCACCCTGCCCATGGCATGGCAGCATTGGGCTGAGCTGCATCTGGATGGAGGGCACCCTGAACTTTGCATGGCAGCATTGGGTTGAGCTGCACCTGGAGTGCACACTACACATGGCATGGCAACATTGGGTTGAGGTGCAGAGGGGAGGGCACCCTGCACATGGCATGGCTGCACTGGGTTGAGCTGCAACAGGAGTGCACACTGCAAATGTCATGACAGCTATTGGTTGAACTGCAGCTGGATGGAGTGCACCCTGCACATGTCATGGCAGCATTGTGTTGAGCTGCAGTTGGATGGAGGGTACTCTGCACATGGCATGGCACCATTGGGTTGATCTGCAAAGAATGGGTACCCTGCCCATGGCATGGCAGCACTGGGTTGAGCTGCATCTGTAGCGAACTTTAAATATGTCATGGCAGAATTGTGTTGTGCTGCAGAGGGGAGGGTACCATGTACAGGGCATGGAAGCACTGAATGATCTGCAGCACGATGGAAAGCACACTGCCCATGTCATAGCAGCATTGGGTTGAGCTGCAGCCGGATACAAGGCACCCTGTACATGGCATGGCAGCATTGGGTTAAGCTGCAAAGAATGGGTACCCTGATCGTGGCATGGCAGGATTGGGTTGAGCTGAATCTGTAGTGAACCTTAAATATGGCATGGCAGAATTGTGTTGTGCTGCAGAGGGGAGGGTACCATGTACAGGGCATGGAAGCATTGAATGATCTGCAGCAGGATGGAAAGCACTCTGCCCATGCCATGGAAGACCTGGGTTGAGCTGCAGCTGGATAGAAGGCACCCTGTACATGGCATGGCAGCATTGGGTTGAGCTGCAGTTGGATGGAGGGCACCCTGCACAAGTCATGGCAGCATTGGTTTGAGCTGCTTAGGAGGACACTCTGCACATGGCATGGCAGAACTGGGTTGAGCTGCATTTGCATGTAGGGCACCCTGCACATGGCATGGTAGCATTGCGTTTAGCTGTAGAGGGGAGGGTACCCTGCATATTGCATGGAAGCTATGGGCTAAGCTGCAGCTGGAGTGCACACTACACATGGCATGGCAATATTGGGTTGAGGTGCAGCGGGGAGGGCACCCAGCACATGGCATGGCATCATTGAGTTCGGCTGCAGAGGTAGGGCAACCTCCACACAGAATGGCAGCATTTGGTCGAGCAGCAGAGGGAGGGCACACTGCACATTGCTAGGCAGCATTCAGATGAATTGCAGAGGGAGGGCACCCTACCCATGGCATGACAGCACTGAGTTGAGTTGCCAAGTGAGTTCACCATGCACAAGTCTTGGAAGCATTGGGTTGAGCTGCATCTGAATGGAGGGCACCATGCACATGGCATTGCAACATTCGGTTGTGCTGCAGCTGGATGTAGTGTACCCTGCACATGGCATTGCAGCGTTGCGCTGAGCTGCACCTAAAGTGCACCATACACATGGCATGGCAACATTGGGTTGTGGTGCAGAGGGGAGGGCACCCTGCACATGGCATGGCTCATTGGGTTGAGCTGCAGCTGGAGGAGACACTGCACATGGCATGGCAGCACTGTTTTGATCTTCAAAGGGAGGTCACCCTACACACGGCATGGCAGCATTGGGTTGAGCTGTGTATGAAGCTCACTCTGCACATGGCATGGCGGCATTCTGTTGAGCTACAGATGGAAAGCACCTTGCACATGGCATGGCAGAATTGGGTTGAGATGCAGATGGAGGACACCCTACACATGGCATTGTAACACTGGTTTGACCTCCAGAGGGAGGGCACTCTGCACATGGCATGGCAACACTGCGTTGAGCTGCAGAGGTAGGGCAACCTGAACTCGGCATGGCAGCATTGTGTTGAGCTTCAGAGGGAGGGCATGCTGCCCATATGTCATGGTTTAATAATTTTGTAATTTTGCTATCAGTATTTCACATCATAACATCATATAAAGCATGAATAATTTTACTGAATCTGCAACTCACAGAAGACTACATCTCCCAGAGAACAACACGAGCATAGAGATAGGTCACGGGGCCTGGACTCTATCTTAACTCGTTCGCAGACTAGACTCAGGTCTTTCGAGTTCTGGCGTTCAGGGGAGTGTGTGGGAGCCTTCACCGTCTCGCCTAGATTTCACAGTAGGCCTCTCGGTTATGGGACTCATTCTCTCTCCTATTTTGCTTGATTCGTTAGCTCAATTTTCAATTATATTGTATTATATTGTGTTATCCTGTATTTCGATATAGTATTTAGTAAATAAGTGTGCCTCCTTAGATCGTTGCCTCTGTTTTCTTTTCCCAATTAACTTTTTCTTATCGGCCTAAGGCTCCTGAGGGGCTCACGGCCCCTGTCACGGATGCAGGTGGATTTTTCGTTCAAACCGTGACAGATTTTGGTGGAGAATGCGGGCAACTCGAGTTGCTGTTTTTTCTGTGTTTTCTTCTGTTGCTCTTTTAGCTTTTAACAGAGCTACAAGTCTTTTTTCTGTTAAGGAGCTATCTTAGGTTTGCAATTCTGCACCTGCAAGCTTGACCTTGAAAGTCCAGGCGGACTGCCAATACCCCAGTTTATTTTGTAAACACTGCTGAGCTTTGATTTTTTACTTTTTTTCCCTCTCTACTGAAGAAAAAAAAAAAAATGTTTCCTCTAGTAAATTTGTTCTACCAGGGATTGCATGTAATTAGTTCCTCTTTTATGATGCTCCAAACATATTGGACCATGTTTAAGCTAGCCCTTTTTTCCTATGAAGTTATAGGAATGTATTATAGATTGAAAGCATGGTTAGCAACGCTTACTTGGTATCTGCATGCAGCTCCAGAGGGAGCAACTAACACAACTAATAGTTCAGGAATGGTGGTTTTTGAGCCTGCTCCTCCTTTTTTCTTTGCATCCTTTAAGCAGTCTTCGAATGACCACTTGTCCCAGTGGACCACACGGTCAATCATATTAATCTCCCTGAATTTACTGTTGGTTATTGTAGTAATCTCACTCAGTATCTGGATTTATAACCTCAGGAGGAAGTCTTCCCTAGAACCAGAGAATACTGAGTGGCAGGGAGTGTGGAGAGACTTTGGAGAGACTTTTAGAGGGCAGACATCTTTAGTGTCATGGAGCTTTACTCCTGAACACTTAAAGAATCCTGAGAGTTTGACCGCATATTTGAGACAGGAATGTTGTGTCTCAGGCAGATCTAAGGAGGCACAAATGACTTGGGGCCTAGCTAATGCTTATCGGGCCTTATTCAATACCATTCCTGAGAGGGAAGATTTTGAGGTTGAGAGAGAGAGTCTCAGGGCCGAGAATGAGAGTATGCAATCCAAACTCGACACCCTCCGGTCCGAGCATAACGTCCTCCAGTCCGGGTACAACGCTCTCCAGTCCGAGCACAACGCCCTTCGGTCAGAGCACAGAGCCCTTCGGTCTGAGTGTAACATCCTCCGGTCAGAGCACAACGCCCTCCGGTCCGGGTACAACACTCTCCAGTCTAAGTACGATGCCCTCCAGTCTGAGCGCGGCACTCTCCAGCCCAAGCACGATGCCTTCCAACCCAAGTGTGACACCCTCCAGTCTGAGCACAACACTCTTCAGTCCGAGCATAACGCCCTCCGGTCCGAGCACAACACCCTCCGGTCCGAGTACAACACTCTCAAGACTGAGCACAATGCCCTCCGGACCGAGCACAACACACTCCAGACTGAGCACAATGCCCTTCGGACCGAGCACAACACTCTCCAGACTGAGCACAATGCCCTCCGGTCTGGGTACAACACTCTCCAGTCCAAGTATGACACCCTCCAGTCTGGGCGCGGCACCCTCCAGCCAAAGCACAATGCCTTCCAAACCAACTGCGACACCCTCCAGTCCAAGCACAACACTCTCCAGACTGAGCACAATGCCCTCCGGGCCGAGCATAACGTCCTCCGGTTCGGGTACAACACTCTCCAGTCCAACTACGACAACCTCCAGACTGAGCTCGGTGCCGTCCAGTTCGAGCTGAACACTCTCCGAAACCAGCTATGTGCCCTCCGGGGTGAGCTGAATGTATTTAACCAACTACCAGGGGCACCTGTAGTCCAATTTGACCAGCCACTGGGGGCGCATGTAGTCCAATTTGACCAGCCACCGGGGGCACATGAAGTCCAATCTGACCAGCCACCGGGGGCACATGTAGTCCAATTGGACCAACCATCGGGGACACCAGATACAATGTTGGTTGCCCCTGTAAGAGGGCGAAAGACAAAACGAGTTTCAACTCAGTTAGAGAAAATGCAGAAGGAGTTAGAAGAGCGGAGGGAGTTAGGAGAGCAGGACTCAGGAGAGCAGGGGGACTCAGAAGACCAGAGGAGGTTGGAGGAGCAGAGGATGTTAGAGGAGTTTAGGAAGATGTTAGAGGAGCAGAGGAAGTTAGGAGAGAGAAAGTTAGGAGAGAGGAAAAAGAAGGAGGGTAACCTGGAGGAAATAATAGAAGAGTCAGAGTCAGAAGAAGAGGAGCCAAAAGCTAGATTTTATTTACGAGAATTTCTCGAGTCCAAACTTATAGATGGGGCAGCCTCATCAACACAGCAGCCACCATCAACACCTGGGACTCTTGATAGAGCAAAAGGTGAGCAAAGTATTAAGACCATTATTGATCAGTCTTTTAAAATGAGTGAAATTCGAGATCTAAGAAAGGATTTCACACGTCAGCCAAAAGAAAATATGGTCACTTGGTTACTTTGATGCTGGGACAATGGTGCCAGCAGTGCGTGGCTTGATGGCAGTGAAGCTCGCCAACTGGGTAGCATTTCCAAGGACTCACGTGTGGACAGAAGTATTGGCACATGCCAAAATCAGTCCTACACCCTATGGAAGCTGATGCTGATAGCAGTAAAAGATAGATTCCCTTTTAAACGGGACTAGGAGCCTGAGAAAAAGAAATGAACTGATATAGAGAAAGGTATCCAGTTTTTGAGAGAAACTGCTCTGGTGGAAATGCTATACAGCCCCCAATTCAATCGTAATGATCCAAACCAATTACATGATCCTGAAGCAGTCGGCGTTCCACGACAAATGTGGCGTGACTTTACAAAGGCAGCTCCAGAAAAGCATGCCAGTGCACTTGCATTGGTAAATGGCAAAGGGGAAAGGAAACCCCGTGTGAACGAACTAATTAGCAGACTTCAGGAACCTGAACTATTTATAAGCGCTACAGAAGTTAATCCGTAAACTTCAGCAATTGTCAAAATAGTGGAAAGATTAAACAAAATGGAGGGAACACAAAGTGATATTATTGACAAATTGGCTAATGTGCCTGATGTAGATGAATCCACGGTGGTACAAGATGATGGAAACCAGCATTTCCATGATTGCCTATTGAGAAAGCTAATCAACATGAGTTCCTCTCAATCTGTATCATCGAAAATCTCAACCATTAAAAAAAGACGTCCTCGTATTCAAGCAAATGACAACGATAAGACACCTCGTATTCAAGCAAATGACAACGATAAGACTACAAGTCTTGCCTTGTTGTTTTTCCCTGTAGTCATGGGGAGGACATGAAGAAGTGGTGTAATTCATCCACTTCTGCACTTCAGGCACGAGTGAAAGAATTACAAGGTGAAACAACCACCAAGGTGAACTCTTCCAAGAAAGGGAAAGTTCCAGTTGCTGCAAGCCACCGAAGCAAACAGTAGAGAGGCCCTGCCCCCAGTCAGGGAGGGGAAAGGGACAATGGAGTATACTGGACTGTGTGGATTAAGTGGCCTGGCACATCTCGACCACAGAAATATAAAGCCTTGGTGGACACTGGTTCACAATGCACCCTAATGCCCTCAAGTCACCAAGGGACACAACCAATATATATCCATGGAGTGACTGGGGGTTCCCAAGAATTGACTATGTTGGAGGCCGAAATAAGCCTCACTGGTAAAAACTGGCAGAGACACCCTATTGTGACTGGTCCAGAGGCTCCATGTATACTGGGAATCGATTACCTTAGGATGGGATATTTCAAGGATCCCAAGGGGTATCGATGGGCCTTTGGGATAGCTGCTGTTAACACAAACGGTGTTAAGCAGCTGTCAGCATTACCTGGTCTGTCAGATGATTCTTCTGCTGTGGGGTTGCTCCAGGTAAAAGACCAAGAGGTACCAATTGCCACCAAAGTGGTTCACAGACGGCAGTACCGCACCAATAGGGACTCATTGCTCCCCATTCACAAGCTAATTTGCCAATTAGAGAATCAGGGAGTGATTAGCAAAACTCACTCGCCTTTTAACAACCCCATATGGCCAGTGCGTAAAACCAGAGGGGAATGGAGGCTGACGGTAGAGTACCGTGGCCTGAATGAAGTCACACCTCCATTAAGTGCTGCTGTACCAGACATGCTAGAACTCCAGTATGAATTGGAGTCAAAAGAAGCTAGGTGGTATGCCACCATTGGCATTGCTAATGCCTTCTTTTCCATCCCATTGTCTGCAAACTGTAGGCCACAGTTTGCTTTTACCTGGAGAGGTATTCAGTACACCTGGAACCGTTTTCCTCAAGGGTGGAAGCACAGCCCAACAATTTGCCATGGATTGATCCAAGCTGTCTTGGAACAGGGTAATGCTTCTGAGCACTTGCAGTATATTGATGATATTGTAGTGTGGGGCCATACAGCAGCAGAGGTTTTCAAGAAAGGGAAACAGATAATCCAAATTCTCTTGCAAGCTGGTTTTGCCATTAAGCGCAGCAAGGTAAAGGGGCCTGCCCAGGAAATCCAGTTCTTAGGTATAAAATGGCAAGATGGACGTCATCACATCCCAGCAGATGTGATTGACAAAATCACTGCTATGTCTCTGCCCACCGACAAGACAGAGACCCAATCTTTTCTGGGAGTAGTGGGCTTTTGGAGAATGCATGTCCCAAACTACAGCCACATAGTGAGCTCCCTCTATCTGGTAACACGGTAGAAGAATAATTTCTCATGGGGTCCTGAGCAGCAGCAGGCTTTTGAGCAGATAAAACAAGAAATAGCCCGTGCCGTGGCCTTGGGGCCAGTCCGGACGGGACAGGATGTGAAGAACATGCTCTACACTGCTGCTGGAGAGAAAGGTCCCAACTGGAGATTGTGGCAAAGAGCCTCAGGAGAAACCCGAGGCCAACCCCTAGGCTTTTGGAGTCGAGCATATAAAGGGTCTGAGGAGCGCTACACTCCGACTGAGAAGGATATCTTAGCCGTGTATGAGGGGGTTCGGGCTGCTTCTGAAGTAGTTGGGACAGAGGTTCAGCTTCTTCTAGCACCTCGCTTGCCAGTAATAAACTGGATGTTTAAAGGACAGGTTCCCTCCACCCATCATGCTACTGATGCCACTTGGAGTAAGTGGATTTCATTAATTACTCAACGAGCTCGAATGGGAAAACTCAGCCGTCCTGGAATTCTATAAGTGATCATGGACTGGCCTGAGAGTAAAAAAATTGAAACACCACCTACAGAAGAGATATCACATGCTAAAGAGGCACCACCATACAATGAGCTACCAGAAAACGAAAAGAAATTTGCCCTATTCACAGACGGATCATGTCGTATTGTAGGGAAGCATCGCAGATGGAAAGCTGCTGTATGGAGCCCCACACGACAAGTTGCAGAGGCCACTGAAGGTAAAGGAGAATCAAGTCAATTCGCAGAGGTAAAGGCTGTTCAGCTGGCTTCAGATGTGGCTGAAGGGAAGGGTGGCCAATGCTTCATCTTTATACTGATTCATGGATGGTGGCAAATGCCTTATGGGTGTGATTGCAGCAGTGGGAAGATGATAATTGGCATCGAAGGGGTAAACCTGTTTGGGCTGCTGAACTGTGGAAAGACATTGCTGCCCGAATAAGGAACATTGTTGTAAAGGTGCGCCATGTAGATGCTCATGTGCCTAAAAGTAAGGCTACTGAAGAACATAAAAATAACCATCAGGTTGATCGAGCTGCCAAAATTGAGGTGGCTCAAATAGACTTGGACTGGCAGAACAAGGGTGAATTATTCCTAGCTCGGTGGTCCCACGAGAGAGGTCATCAAGGAAGGGATGCAACATATAAGTGGCCAGAGACCGAGGGGTGGACTTAACTATGGACGCTATGGCTCAGGTTATTCATGACAGTGAAACATGCGCCATAATTAAACAAGCCAAGAGGATGAAACCTTTTTGGGGGGGAGGGCGATGGAAAAAGTATAAATATGGAGAGGCATGGCAGGTTGATTATATCACCTTGCCACGATCTCGTAGTGGTAAGCGTTATGTACTCACCATGGTGGAGGCAACCACTGGGTGGCTCGAAACATACGCAGTACCCCATACTACCGCCCGAAACACCATATTAGGGTTGGAAAAGCAAATCCTGTGGAGGCATGGCACTCCGGAAAGAATTGAATCAGATAATGGGACCCATTTTAAAAATTCTCTTTCATAGTTTCGTGCGGGTTGGAGGGGACCTTAGAGATCATCGAGTCCAGTGCCCGGGATTCGAGCCTCTGTGTAGCAGAGCGGCACTTCTACCACTTGCGCCACAGGGGGGATTCGAACTCCGGGCCCCAGTGTTGCAAGGCGGCGTCTTTAACCACTGCGCCACCGGGGTTCTCTTGTAACCAATTGGGCCAAAAATCATGGCATTGAGTGGATTTACCATGTTCCCTATCATGCACCACCTTCTGGTAAAATTGAATAATATAATGGGTTGTTGAAAACTATGTTGAAAGCAATGGGTGGCGGAACATATAAAAATTGGGAGAACCATTTAGCAGAAGCCACCTGGTTGGTCAACACTCGAGGATCTAGTAATCGCAATTGTCCTAACCAATCCAGCTCCCTACGTACCGTGGAGGGAGATGAGGTTCCTGTAGTACACAAGGGCAAACCTCTCCGGGGTACTGTCTTTGCCCAGGGACCTGGGTGCATGTGGTGGGTGATGGACAAAAATGGGAATGTCCAATGTGTACCACAAGGGAATTTGATGTTGGGGGAGTGCAGCCAATGATTTCTTGTAGATAAATAGGTAGAGTCTCAGAAAATATTTGACGAATGTTCAATTTGGTACAGGACTTATGATAGAGTGGATTAATGTTAAGGAAACACTTTTTTTCTATATACCTTAATTAGGCATTCTGTAAGCAAGTTTTCCATCTGGACTCTATATCGTGCTCGGGCCATGCATGTGTAGAGCACACATGGAAAGAAGTATAAGTCAAAAGGAAATATGCTGTGGTGGCTGGGAAGGGATGAGAGCACCTTGATGTGGGGGACGCCATACTAGCGCTGCCATGCAATGTGCAGGGTGACTTTCATAAGCAGCTCAACCCAATGTTGCTGTGCCTTGTGCACGGTGACCTCCCTTTGAAGAACAAAACAATGCTGCCATGCCATGTGCAGTGTCTCCTCCAGCTGCAGCTGAACCCAATGAGCCATGCCGTGGGCAGGGTGCTCTCCATCCATCTACAGATCATTCAGTGCTAAAATCACAGAATCACAGAATTACCCGGGTTGGAAGGGACCTCAAGGATCATGTAGTTCCAACCCCCCTGCCTAGCAGGGCCACCAAACATACACATTTACTAGATCAGGTTGCCCAGGGCCCCGTCCAACCTGGCCTTGAACACCTCCAAGGACGGGGCATCCACAACCTCACTGGGCAGCCTGTTCCAGGACCTAACCACCCTTCTAGTAAAGAACTTTCCCCTAACATCCAACCTAAATCTTCCCTTCTTCAACTTAAAACCATTTCCCCTAGTCCTGCTATTATCAGCCCTTTCGAAGAGTTTACTCCCCTCCTGGGAGTAAGTTCCCTTCAGATACTGAAAGGCTGCAATGAGGTCACCCCGCAACCTTCTCTTCTCCAGGCTGAACAAACCCAACTCCCTCAGCCTGTCCTCATAGGGGAGGTGCTCCAGCCCCCTGATCATCTTTGTGGCCCTCCTCTGGACCCTTTCCAAAATCTCCATATCTTTTTTGTACTGAGAGCTCCACACCTGGACACAGTACTCCAGATGGGGCCTCACAAGAGCAGAGTAGAGAGGGACGATCACCTCCCTATCCCTGCTGACCACCCCTCTCCTGATGGAGCCCAGGATTCCATTTGCTTTCCGGGCTGCCAGAGCGCACTGCTGGCTCATGTTAAGTTTCTCATCTATCAGGACCCCTAGGTCTTTTTCAGCCGAGCTGCTGTCAAGGACAACTCCTCCCAGCCTGTACAGGTGCCTGGGGTTCTTCCGGCCCAAGTGCAAAACCTTGCACTTTGCCGTGTTGAACCTCATTAGGTTCACCCGAGCCCAGCTTTCCAGCCTGTCAAGGTCCCTCTGAATGGCATCTGTTCCCTCCACCGTATCGACTGCACCACTCAGCTTGGTGTCATCAGCAAACTTGCTGAGGGTGCACTCCATTCCCTCATCAATGTCATTAATAAAGATGTTAAAGAGCACCGGTCCCAAGACAGACCCTTGAGGGACGCTGCTTGTTACTGGCCTCCACCTGGACATAGAGCCATTGACCACCACCCTCTGTCTGCGGCCTTTCAACCAATTGCTTATCCATCTAGTTGTCCACCCATCAAATCCACCTCCCTCCAATTTGGAGATGAGGATGTGATGGGGGACCATGTCAAAGGCCTTGCTCAGGTCCAGGTAAATGACATCGGTCGCCTTCCCTTCATCCACCAACGCCGTCACTCCATCATAGAAGGCCACAAGATTAGTTAAGCATGACCTTCCCCTGGTGAAGCCATGCTGGCTGTCTCGGATCACATGCTTGTTCTTTATGCGATCAAGCATGTTGTCCAGGGGGATCTGTTCCATAATCTTCCCAGGCACGGAGGTGAGACTCACCGGCCTGTAGTTACCCGGGTCGTCCCTGCTCCCCTTCTTGTAAATGGGAGTGACATGACCCTTCCTCCAATCATCCGGGACCTCACCTGACAGCCACGACTTCTCAAATATGATGGAGAGCGGCTCAGCAACCACCTCAGCCAGCTCCTTCAGGAACCTGGGATGCACGCCATCTGGCCCCATAGACTTATACTCATTCAGTCTAAGGAGGCACTCTCGGACTTGCTCTACCCTTACAGTGGGGAGGGATTTACCTCCTTGGTCCCCACATGGAGGTATGGGGGTGCAAGACTTAGGGACGTGAAAAAGACTAGAATCCTGGCCACCAGTGAAGACCGAGGTGAAGAACTCATTCAGCACCTCAGCTTTCTCTTCATCTGTTGAAGCCATTTCTCCTTTTAAATTTACCAGAGTAGGTACGCCCATTTTGGCCTGTCTCTTCTGGCCAATGTACCTGTAGAAGGTTTTCTTATTGTTTTTCACGTCCCTCGCCAAGTTCAGTTCTGCCTGCGCCTTGGCTTTCCTGATCCCACATCTGCAAGTTCGGACGGCATCCCTGTATTCTTCCCGGGTGACACAGCCTTGTTTCCAGAGCTTGCACACCCCTTTCTTCACCCTCAGTTCTCTTAGCAGGTCCTTGCTGAGCCATGCCGGTTTTCTACCTCTCCTGCCCACTTTCTTAATCAGGGGAATGGAGACCTCTTGTGCTGCCAGGAGGGCATCCTTGAACAGTAGCCAGCTCTCCTCAACGTCCTTATCTTTGAGGGCAGCGCGCCAGGGGATCTTGGCCAGCATTCCATTGAGTAGCTTGAAGTCTGCTCTTCTAAAGTTGAGCATCCTGGTCCTGCTCTTTGCCAGGCCCACATCGCTTGAGATCACAAACTCAACCAGGGCATGATCGCTGGAGCCCAGGCAGCCTCCAACCTTGACGCCTTTGATGATCTCCTCAGCGTTGGTGAGCAGCAGGTCCAGCAACGCTTGACCTCTGGTCGGTCTGTCCAATACCTGAACCAGAAAGCTATCATCAATGGATTCCAAGAGCCTTCTGGAGCTCTTGCAGCTCGCCGTGTGGTTTTCCCAACTGATGTCAGGATGATTGAAGTCCCCCACCAGGACAAGAGCCCGTGAGACAGACGCCTCACGCATCTGGAGCAATCTGGAGCAAAATGCCCTATCCAGGGTACCCTCCCCTCTGCACCACAACACAATTCTGCCATGCCATATTTAGTGTTCGCTACAGATGCAGCTCAACCCAATGATGGCATTACTTTTGCAGGGCGACAGTTCTTTGCATCTCAACCCAATGCTGCCATGCAATGTGCAGGGTGCCCTCCCCTCTGCACCACATCCCAATGTTGCCATGCCATGTGTAGGGAGCACTCCAGGTACAGCTCAGCCCAACGCTGCAATGCCATGTGCAGGGTGCAGTACATTCAGCTGCAGCACAACTGAATGTTGCCATGGCATGTGCAGGGTGTCCTCCATTTAGATGCAGCTAAAACCAATGCTTATTAGACTTGTGCATGGTGAACTGACTTTGCAGATCAACTCAGTTCTGTCATGCCATGGGTAGGATGCCCTCCCTCTGCAATTCATCACAATGCTGCCAGGCAATGTGCAGTGTGTCCTCCAACAAGCTGCAGCTCAACCAAATGTTGCAATGCCATATGCAGTGTGCCCTCCATCCAGCTACAGATCAATCCAATGCTGCCATGCTATGGTCAGCATACCCTCTCTCTGAACCTCAACACAATGCTGCCATGCCATGTGCAGAGTCCCCTCCCTCTGCAGCTCAACCCAGTGTTGCAATGCCATGTGTAGGGTGTCCTTCAGCTGCAGTTCAACCCAATTCTGCCATGCCATGTGCAGGGTGCCCTACCTCTGCAGCTCAAAAGAATGCCTCCATGCCATGTGCAGGGTGACCTTCATATGCAGCTCAACCCAATGGTGCCATGCCGTGTACAGGGTGACCGCTTTTTGAAGATCAAAACAATGCTGCCAAGCAATGTGCAGTGTCTTTTAAAGCTGCAGCTCAACCAAATGAGCCATGACAAGGGCAGGGTGCCCTCCCTCTGCAGCTCAATTGAATGAGCCATGCATTGGGCAGGGTGCTCTCCATCCTGTTGCTGATCATTCAATGTTTCCATGCCCTGTACAAGGTACGCTCCCTTCTGCAACACAACACAATTCTGCCATGTCATATTTTAGGTTCGCTACAGATGCAGCTCAATAGAATGCTGCCATGCCACGGGCAGGGTACCCATTCTTTGCAGCTCAACCCATTGCTGCTATGCCGTGGGCAAGGTGTCCTCCATCCAGCTTCATCTCAAACCAATGCTGCCATGCCATGTGCAGTGTGCCCGCCAGTTGCAAATCATCCCAATGCTGCCATGCCATGTGGAGTGTTCACTTCACTCAGCTGCAGCTCAGACCAGTGCTGTCATTTCATTGGCAGGGTGCCCTCCATATTCATCTCAACCCAATGCTGCCATGACTTGTTCAGGGTGAACTCACTTTGCAGATCAACCCAATGCTGCCAAGCCATGTGCAGGGTGCCCTCCATTCCGCTGCAGATCATCCCAATGCTGCCATTCCATGTGCAGTGCACCCTGCCCTGCATCAGAACACAATGCTGGCATTACTTGTGCAGGGTGACAGTTCTTTGCAGATCAACCCAATGCTCTCATGCAATGTGTAGGGTGCCCTCCATCTAGCTGCAGTTCAACCAGTTGCTGTCATGACATTTGCAGTGTGCACTCCTGTTGCAGCTCAACCCATTGTAGCCATGCCATGTGTAGGGTGTTCTCCCCTTGGCACCTCAACCCAATGTTGCCATGCCATGTGTAGGGTGCACTCCAGGTGCAGCTCAGTCAACCGCTGCAATGCCATGTGCAGGGTGCCCTTCATCCAGCTGCAGCACAACTGAATTTTGCCATGGCATGTGCAGGGTGCCCTCCATTCAGATGCAGCTCAGCCCATTGCTTTATAGACTTGTGCATGGTGAACTCACTTGGCAGCTCAACTCAGTGCTGTCATGCCATGGGTAGGGTGCCCTCCCTCCGCAATTCATCTCAATGCTGCCTAGCAATGTGAAGTGTGCCCTCCCTCTGCTGCTCGACCCAATGCTGCCATACCGTGTGCAGGTTGCCCTACCTCTGCAGCCCAACCCAATGTTGCCATGCCATGTGCAGTGTGACCTCCCCGCTGCACCTCAACCCAATGCTGCCATGTCATGTGCAGGGTGCCCTCCATGCAGCTGCAGCTCAACCCAGTGCTGCCCTGCCATGTGCAGAGTATCCTACAGAAGCAACTCAAAAAGATGCTGCCATGAGTTGTGCAGGGTGCACTTTGTTTGCAGCTCAACCCAATGTTGCCATGCCATGTACAGGGTGCCTTGTATCCAATTGCAGCTCAACCCAATGCTGCCATGACATGGGCAGGGTGCTCTCCATGCAGCTGCAGCTCAGCAAAATGCTGCCATGCCATTGGCATGTGCCCTCCATATGCAGCTCAACAGAATGCTGCCATGTCATGTTCAGGGTGCCCTCCATCAAGCTGCAGCTCAACCAAATGTTGCCATGCCATATGCAGGGTGCCCTCCACCAAGCTACAGCTCAATTCTATGCTGCCATGCTATGGGCTGCATGCCCTACCTCTGCAGCTCAACCCAATGCTGCCATGACATGGGCAGGGTATTGAATAAGGCCCGATAAGCATTAGCTAGGCCCCAAGTCATTTGTGCCTCCTTAGATCTGCCTGAGCCACAACATTCCTGTCTCAAATATGTGGTCAAACTCTCAGGATTCTTTAAGTGTTTAGGAGTAAAGCTCCATGACACTAGAGATGTCTGTCTTCTAAAAGTCTCTCCAAAGTCTCTCCACACTCCCTGCCACTCAGTATTCTCTGGTTCTAGGGAAGATTTCCTCTCGAGGTTATAAATCCAAATAATGAGTGAGATCACAACAATAACCAACAGTAAGTTCAGGGAGATTGATACGATTGACAGTGTGGTCCACTGGGCCAACTGGTCATTCGAAGACTGCTTAAAGGATGCAAAGAAAAAAGGAGGAGCAGGCTCAAAAACCACCATTCCTGTACTATTAGTTGCATTAGTTGCTCCCTCTGGAGATGCATGCAGATACGAAGTAAGCATTGCTAACCATGTTTTCAATCCATTATACATTCCTATAGCTCCATAGGAAAAAGTGGCTAGCTTAAACATGCTCCAATATGTTTGGACAATCACAAAAGAGGAACTAATTACATGCAGTCCCTGGTAGGACAAATTTACTAGAGGAAACATTTTTTTTCTTTTTTTTCTTTTTTTTTCTTTTCCTTCAATAGAGAGAAAAAAGTAAAAAAGCAAAGCTCAGCAGTGTTTATAAAATAAACTGGGGTATTGGCAGTCCGCCTGGACTTTCAAGGTCAAGCTCGCAGGTGCAGAATTGCAAACCTAAGATAGCTCCTTAACAGAAAAAAAACTTGTAGCTCTGTTAAAAGCTAAAAGAGCAACAGAAGAAAACACAGAAAAACAGCAACTCAATTTGCTCGCATTCTCCACCAAAATCTGTCACGGTTTAAACTAAAAATCCACCTGCATCCGTGACAGGGGGCCGTAGGCCCCGGAGGGGCCCTAGGCCAAAAGGAAAAAGTTAATTGGGAAAAGAAAACAGCGGCAACGATCTAAGGAGGCACACTTATTTACTAAATACTATATCGAAATACAGGATAACACAATATAACACAATATAATTGAAAATTGAGCTAACAAATCAAGCAAAATAGGAGAGAGAATGAGTCCCGTAACCAAGAGGCCTACTGTGAATCTAGGCGAGACGGTGAAGGCTCCCATATACTCCCCTGAACGCCAGAACTCGAAAGACGTCAGTCTAGCCTGCGACAGAGTTAATATAGAGTCCAGGTCCCGTGACCTATCTCTATGCTCGTGTTGTTCTCTGGGAGATGTAGTCTTCTGTGAGTTGCAGATTCAGTAAAACAATTCATGGTTTATATGATGTTATGATGTGGAATACTGATAGCAAAATTACAAAATTATTAAACCATGACACAGCTACAGCTCAACACTCTGCTGCCATGTCATGTGCAGGCTGCCCTCCCCTCTGCACCTAAACCCAATGTTGCCATGCCATATGTAGGGTGCACTCCAGATACAGCTCAGCCCAATGCTTCCATGCAATGTTCATGGTACCCTCCCCTCTGCAGCTAAACACAATGCTGCCATGCCATGTACAGTGAGACCACCTTCTGAAGCTCAAACAAATGCTGCCATGCCATATGCAGGGTCACCTAAATCCAGCTGCAGTTCAAACCAATTCGGCCAGGCAATGTACAGGGTGCACTCCCTTTGCAGCTCCACCCAATGCTTCCATGCCATGTTCAGGATGCCCTCCTTTCAGCTGCAGCTCAACCCAATGCTGCCTATCCACGTGCAGGGTGCACTCCATCCAGCTGTAGTTCAAATCAAATCTGCCATGCCATGTCCTTGGTGTCCTACCTCTGCAGCTCAACCTAGTGCTGCCATGCAATGAGCAGGTACCCTCCATCCAACTTAACTCAGCTCAAAGCTGCCATGACATGTGCTGGGTACCCTCTATCCAGATGCAGCTCAACCCAATGCTGCCATGCCATGTGCAGAGTGCCCTCCAGAAGCAGCTGAAACCAATGCTGATATGTCATGTGCAGGGCGCCCTCCATCCAGCTGCAGCACAACCTAGTGCTGCCATGCCATATTCAGTGTGCCCTCCAGATGCAGCTCAACCCAATGCTGCCATGCCATGTGCAGAGTGCCTTCCAGAAGCAGCTGAAACCAATGCTGATATGTCATGTGCAGGGCGCCCTCCATCCAGCTGCAGCACAACCTAGTGCTGCCATGCCATATTCAGTGTGCCCTCTAGATGCAGCTCAACCTAGTGCTACCATGCCATGTGCAGAGTGCCCTCCAGAAGCAGCTGAAACCAATGCTGATATGTCATGTGCAGGGTGCCCTCCATCCAGCTGCAGTACAACCCAGTGCTACCATGCCATAGGCAGGGTTCCCTCCCTCTGCAGCTCAACCCAATGCTGCCATGTCATGTGCAGAGTGTCCTCCACAAGCAGCAGAGCCCTATGCTGCCATGTCATGTACAGGGTGCCCTCCATCCAGCTGCAGCACAACCCAGTGCTACCATGCCATGTGCAGAGTGTCCACCAGAAGCAGCAAAATTCAATTTTGCCATGCCATGTGCAGGGTGACATCCATCCAGCTGAAGCTCAAGCCATTGCTGCCAAGCCATGTGCAGAGTGCCCTCTATCCAGCTGCAGATCAAATCAAAGCTGCCATGCCATGTTGTCATGGTTTTGTAATTTTGTAATTTTGCTATCAGTATTCCACATCATAACATCATGTCAAGTATGGATACTTCTGTTGAATGTGCAGTCCACAGAAGAAGACTACATATCCCAGAGAACAACAGGAGTAACAATAAGTCACGGGACCAGGACTCTATATAATCTCATTCCCAGGCTGGAGTGCCCTCCTTCTTCTCTCGAACTTCTCGGAGAGTGGGAAGCGTTCCAGCCGTGTCGCCTAGAGTTCACAGTAGGCCTCTCGGTTTTCGGAGACTCTCTCTCTCTCTCTGTTTCGTTCGATTTGTTAGCCTTAATTATATTATATTGTGTTATCTTGTATTTCGATATCATATTTAGTAAAATAAGTTTTTCCTCCTTAGATTGTCGCTGTTTTATCCCACTCCACTTTTCCCCCTCCTTTCCGGGCCCCGGGAGGGGGGCCCGTGGGGTGGCTTCCCCTGTCACGGGCATAGGTAAATCTAAGTAACCCATGACACATGTGCAGGGTGCCCTCCCTTTGCAGCTCAGCACGTCAACTCAATGCTGCCATGCCATGTGCGGGATGACCTCTACCCAGCTGTAGCTCAACCCAGTGCTGCCATGCCATGTGCAGAGTGCACTCTATCCAGCTGCAGCTCAGGCGAATGCTGTCATGCCATGTGCAGAGTGCTCTATATCCAGCTGCACCTCAACCCCTTGTAGCCTTGCCATATGCAGCATGCCCAACATCCAGCTGATACTCAACTGAATGCTGCTATGCCATGTGCAGGGTGCCCTCTCTTTGCACCTCCAACCAATGCTGCCATGCCATGTGCAGAGTGCCCTATATCCACATACAGCTCAACCTAGTGCTGCCATGCCATATTCAGTGTGCCCTCCAGAAGCAGAACAACCCAATGCCGCCATACCACGTGCAGGGTGCCCTCCCTCTGCAGCTCAATTCAATGCCTTCATGCCATGTTCAGTGTGCCCTCCATCTAGCTGCAGCTCAAATCAAACTGCCATGCTATGTGCTTGGTGCCCTTCTGAAGCAGCTGAAACCAATGCTGAAATGTCATGTGCAGGGTGCCCTCCATCAAGCTGCATCACAACCCAGTGATACCACGCCATGTACAGGGTTCCCTCCCTCTGCAGTTCAACCCAATGCTGCCATGCCATAGGCAGGGTTCCCTCCCTCTGCAGCTCAACCCAAAGCTGCCATGTCATGTGCAGAGTGTCCTCCACAAGCAGCAGAACCCAATGCTGCCATGTCATGTACAGGGTGCCGTCCATCCAACTGCAGCACAACCCAGTACTACCATGCCATGTGCAGAGTGTCCTCCAGAATCAGCACAACCCAATGTTGCCATGCCATGTGCAGAGTGCCCTCCGTCTGCAGCTCAACCCAATGCTGCCATGCCATGTGCAGTATGCCCTATATCCAGATGCAGCTCAACCTAGTGCTGCCATGCAATATTCAGTGTTCTTTCCAGCTGCAGCTCAACCCAATGCTGCCATGCCATGTGCAGTGTGCCCTATATCCAGATGCAGCTCAACCTAGTGCTGCCATGCCATATTCAGTGTGCCCTCCAGATGCAGCTCAACCCAATGCTGTCATGACATGTGCAGAGTGTCCTCCAGAAGCGGCACAACTCAATTTTGCCATTATACGTGCAGGGTGCCCTCCCTGTGTCGCTCAACCCAATGCAGCCATGCCATGTGCAGGATGCCCTCCATCCAGCTGCAGGTCAACACAATGTTTACATGCCATTTTCAGTATCCCCTCCATCCAGCTGCAGCTCAAATCAAAGCTGCCATGCCATGTGCTGGGTGCCCTCCATCCAGCTGCAGCTCAACCCAATTCTGCCATGCCATGTGCTGTTTGCCGTACCTCTGCATCTCAACCCAGTGCTGCCATGCCATGAGTTGGGTGACATCCATCCATCTGCAGCTCAACCCAATTCTGCCATGCCATGGGCAGGGTGCCCTCCCTCAGCAGCTCAACCCATGCTGCCATGCCATGAGCAAGGTGCCCTTCGTCCAGCTGCAGCTCAACTCAGTGCTGCCATGCCATTTGCAGGGTGCTTTCTGTCCAGCTGCAGCTCAACCCAATACTGCCCTGCTATGGGCAGCATGCCCTCCCTCTGAAGCTCAACCCAATGCTTCAGTGCCATATGCAGTGTGTCCTCCAGCTACAGATCAACCCAATGGTGCCAAGCCATTTGCAGGGTGCCCTCCCTCTGCAGCTCAATGCAATGCTGCCATGCCATTTGCAGAGTGCCATCCATCCTGCTGCAGCTCAACCTAATTCTGCCATGGCATTTGCAGTGTGCACTCCAGCTGCAGCTCGACCCAATGCTGCCATGCCATGTGCAGGGTGCCCTCCCCCTGCAGCTCAATGCAATGCTGCCATGCCATGTGCAGGGTGCCCTCCATCCAGCTGCAGCTCAACCCAATGCTTCCATGACATTTACAGGGTGACCTCCCTATGAAGCTCAAAACAATGTTGCCATGCCATGTGCACGGCGCTTTCCTTCTGAAGCTCAACCCAATGCTGACATTAAGCAAAGCAAAAAGTAGGATTGCTACCCTGGACTTTAGGAGAGCCAACTTTGATATCCTTCGGGACCTACTTGGGGCAATCCCGTGGGCCAGGGTGCTAGAAGGCAAGGGGGCCTGTGAGAGCTGGTTAGCGTTTAAACGGCTCTTCTTCCAAGCTCAGGATCGGTGCATCCCTGTGACTAAGAAATCGGGAAAAGGTGCAAGGAGACCTGCGTGGATGAGTAAGGAGCTCATGTGCAAGCTCCGCGGAAAGAAGAAAGTACATGATATGTGGAAAAAGGGTCTGACCACTTGGGAACAATACAAGAATGTAGTCAGGGACTGCAGAGATGCGACCAGGAAGGCCAAAGCCCACCTGGAGTTGAATCTAGCTAAGGAGATAAAGGATAATAAAAAAGGCTTTTTAAAATACGTTAACAGCAAAAGGAAGGCTAGGGAGAATGTGGGCCCCATACTAAGTGAGGGGGGCGCTATGGTAACAGGGGATTCTGAGAAGATGGAGATACTGAACGCCTTCTTCGCTTCTGTCTTTAGTGAAAGGGCTCTCCCTCAGGAATCCCGGACCCTGGAGGTTGATGAGACAGTCCGGGGAATGGGAGATTTCCCTTTAGTCAGGGAAGAGGTGGTCCGTGAGTGCCTAGGAAACATTAAGGTCCATAAATCCATGGGACCTGATGGGGTGCAGCCGCGGGTGCTGAGAGAGCTGGCGGAGGTCGTTGCTGAGCCACTCTCTGTAATCTTTCAGAGGTCTTGGAGAACTGGGGAGGTGCCTGAAGACTGGAGGACGGCCAATGTCACTCCAGTCTTCAAAAAGGGCAAGAAGGAAGACCCGGGTAACTATAGGCCAGTCAGCCTCACCTCTGTCCCAGGGAAGGTGATGGAACAGCTTGTGCTGGATGCCATCTCCAGACATCTGGGTGATAAGGAGGTTATCAGGAGTACCCAGCATGGGTTCACCAAGGGTAGGTCGTGCTCGACCGACCTGGTGGCCTTTTATGAAGATGTCACTAGCTGGGTGGACAGGGGGAGGGCGGTAGATGTAGTCTACCTTGATTTCAAAAAGGCTTTTGATACTGTCCCCCATGACATCCTTATAACAAAGCTGAGAAAGTATGGGATAGATGAGTGGACGGTGAAGTGGGTCGAGAATTGGCTGACTGGCAGAGTGCAGAGGGTTGTCGTTGGCGGTGCGGTGTCTGGCTGGAGGCCTGTAACTAGTGGCGTCCCCCAGGGGTCTGTACTGGGTCCGGTCTTGTTCAACATCTTCATCAATGACCTTGATGAGGGGATAGTGACCACCCTCAGCAAGTTTGCTGATGACACGAAGTTGGGAGGATTGGCTGACACGCCTGAAGGGTGTGCTGCCATTCAACGAGACTTGGACAGGCTGGAGAGCTGGGCAGTAAGAAACCGGATGAGGTTTAACAAAAGCAAGTGTAGAGTCTTGCACCTGGGTAGAAATAATTGCATTCACCAGTACAGTCTGGGGGAAGAGATGCTGGAGAGGAGCTCTGCTGAGAGGGACCTGGGCGTCCTGGTGGACGACAGATTGACCATGAGCCAGCAGTGTGTCCTTGTAGCCAAAAAAGCCAATGGCATACTGGGGTGCATTAAAAAGAGCGTGTCCAGCAGGTCGAAGGAGGTGATCCTCCCCCTCTACTCTGCCCTGGTGAGGCCTCATCTGGAATATTGTGTCCAGTTCTGGGCTCCCCAGTACAAAAAAGACAGGGATCTCTTGGAAAGAGTCCAGCGGAGGGCCACTAAGATGGTGAAGGGCCTGGAGCATCTCCCCTATGAGGAGAGACTTAGGGAACTGGGTCTGTTTAGCCTTGAAAAAAGAAGGCTGAGAGGGGACTTGATCCAGGTTTATAAATACCTGAGGTGTGGGAGCCATAGTGGTGAGGCTGGTCTGTTTTCAGTAGTGCGTGGGGATAGGACTAGGGGTAATGGGATGAAAATACAGCATAGGAAGTTCCGCACAAATGTGCGGAAGAACTTCTTTACAGTCAGGGTGACGGAGAACTGGAACAGGCTGCCCAGGGAGGTGGTGGAGTCTCCTTCTCTGGAGATATTTAAGACCCGCCTGGACGCCTACCTGTGTGACATGGTGTAGGGTGCCTGCTTTGGCAGGGTGGTTGGACTCGATGATCTCTAGAGGTCCCTTCCAACCCCTACAATTCTGTGATTCTGTGATTCTGTGACATGCCATTTGCATGTTTTCCTCCCTCTGCTGTACTACCCAGTGCTACCATGTCACATGCAGGGTGCCCTCCCTTTGCAGCTCTGACCAATGCTGCCATTCCATGTGCAGGGTGTCCTCCAGCTGCAACTCAATCCAATGCTGCCATGCCATTTGCAGAGTGCACTCATTCTTTAGCCCAACCCAATACTGCCATGCAATGTGCAGGGTGCCATCCCTCTGCAGCTCAACCCAATACCGCCATGCCATGGGCTGGTAGCTCTCCATTCAGCTGCAGGTCATCCCAATGCTGCCATGCCATGTGCAGGTTACACACCCATCTGCTGCACAACACAATGCTGCAATGCCATACTCAGGGTTTGCTACAGATGCCGCTCAACCCAATGCTGCCATGCCATGTGCAGGGTGCCCTCCATCCATTTGCACCTCAGCCCAATGCTGCCATGCCACGTGTAGAGTACCCTCTATCCAGCTGCAGCTCAAGCCAATGCTGCCATGCCAAGTGAAGTGTGGCCTCCATCTGCACCTCAACCCAATGCTGCCATGCCATGTGCAGGGTATTTTCCCCTTTGCAGTACAACACAATGCTGCCACGCCATATTTAGGGTTTGCAATAGATGCTGCTCAACCCAATGCTGCCATGCCATGTGCAGGGTGCCCTCCCTTTGCCGCTCCGCCATATGCTTCCATGCCATGTGCAAGGTGACCTCCACCCAGCTGCAGACCAAACCAATGCTGCCATGCCGTTTGCTGAGTGCCCTCTATCCAGCTGCAGCTCTACCCAATGCTGCCATGCCAAGTGCAGGGTGCCTTCCCATTGCAGCTCAACCCAATGCTGCCATTCCATACGCAGGGTGTCCTCCAGCTGCAGCTCGACCCAATGCTGCCATGCCATTTGCATGGTGCCCTCCAGATGCAGCTTAACCTTATGTTACCATGCCATGTGTAGGGTGCACTCCAGCTACAGATCATCCCAATGCTGCCATGCCATCTTTTAGGGGGCCCTCCATCCAGCTGCATCTCAGCTTAATGCTGCCATGCCATGGGCAGAGTGTCCTTCAGATGCAGCTCAACCTAATGCTGCCATACCATGTGCAGGGTGCCCTCCATCTATCTGCAGCTCAAGCAAATGCTGCCATGCAATGTGCAGGGTGCCCTATATCCCTCTGCAGTTCAACCCAATGCTGCCATGCCATGTGCAGGATGCCCTCCATCCAGCTGCAGCTCAACCCAATTCTTCCATGCCATGTGCTGGGTGCCCTCCCTCTGCAGTTCTGCCTAATGCTGCCATGCCATGCTCAGGGTACCCTCCCTCAGCAGCTCAACCCAATGCTGCAATGACATGGGCAGGTGCCCTCCATCCAGCTGCAGCTCAACTCACTGCTGCCATGCCATGTGCAGGTTGATTTCCATCCAGCTGCAGCTCAACCCAATGCTGCCCTGCTATGGGCAGGGTGCCCTATATCCCTCTGCAGCCCAACCCAATGCTGCCATGCAATGTGCAGGATGCCTTCCATCCAGCTGCAGCTCTGCCCTATGTTGCCCGTCCATTCAGTGCTCAGCTGCTTCATCTCCTGCAGCAGCTTCACACGCTCCAGTGCTGTTATGTTCCGCCGTCATACTGGGCCCTCATTGCTGCACTGTTCACACAGATCCTTGCAGGACCTGCACCACTTGCAGAATGGGACCGGCGTGTTCCGTGCTGACCCACTGCCCCTGCCCCTCCCCAGGGGGGCTTCTATGATGTCAGAGAGTCATTGTGACACACCAGCACAGGAGGGTCCTTGAAGGTCACAGATGCAGAGCATGGTTTGTGATGGAAGAGTCCTTGAAGATCATTAAGAACCAGGGAATGGTTTGGGATGGCATGACCTCCTTGGGAGGCTCCTTGATGATTAAAGAACTGTGGATTGGCTTGTGTTGGAAGGGTCCTGGTAGGTTGGGGTGTTCCTTAATGATGATAGAAGCACAGAAGAGTTTGTGGGGGGTTTTAGGTTTGGTTTTGGGGTAGGGTTGGTTTTTGGGTTGGTTTTTTGGGTTTGGGGAAGGGTTGGTTTAAGGTTTGGGGTTTGGGTTTGTGTCTCTGTTGGGTTTGGGTTTGTGTCTCTGTTGGGTTTGGGATTTGGGGTTTGGGGTTTGGGTTTGTGTCTCTGTTGGGTTTGGGTTTGGGATTTGGGGTTTGAGTTTGGGGTAGGGTTGTTTTTATTTTTGGTGTTTGGGTTTGTGTCTCTGTTGGGTTTTGGTTCTTTATGGTTGTTTTTAGGTTTGGGGTTTGGTTTGTGTCTGTGTTGGGTTGGGTTGGGGTATGGTTGGTTTTAGGTTTGTGGTTTGGGTTTGTGTCTGTGTTGGGTTGAGGTAGGGTTGGGTTTAGGTTTGGGATTTGGGTTTGGGGTAGGGTTGGTTTTAGGTTTGGATTTGGGTTCTTTAGAGTTGGTTTTATGTTTGGGGTTTGGGTTTGTGTCTATGTTAGGTTTGGGGTAGGGTTGGTTTTAGGTTTTGGGTAGGGTTGGTTTTAGGTTTGGGGTTTGGGTTTGTGTCTTTCTATGTTTTGTTTGGGTTCTTTAGGGTTGTTTTAGGTTTAGGGTTTGGGTTTGTGTCTATGTTGGCTTTGCGTTTGGGGTAGGGTTGGTTTTAGGTTTGGGGTTTGGGTTTGTGTCTCTGTTGGGTTTGGGTTTGTGGTAGGGTTGGTTTTAGGTTTGGAGTTTGGGTTTGTGTTTCTGTTGGTTTGGGGTTTGGGGTAGGGTTGGTTTTAGATTTGGGGTTTGTGTTTCTGTCTCTTTTGGGTTTGGGGTATGGTTGGTTTTAGGTTTGTGGTTTGAGTTTGTGTCTGTGTTGGGTTGGGGTAGGGTTGGGTTTAGGTTTAGGGTTTGGGTTTGAGGTAGGGTTGGTTTTAGGTTTGGATTTGGGTTCAGGGTAGGGTTGATCTTAGGTTTGGGGTTTGTGTTTGTGTCTATGTTAGGTTTGGGGTAGGGTTGGTTTTAGGTTTGTGGTTTTGGTTTGTGTCTGTGTTGAGTTTGATTTTGGGGTAGGGTTGGTTTTAGGTTTGGGGTTTGGTTTTGTGTCTGTGTTGGGTATGGGTTTTGGGCAAGGCTGTTTTTAGGTTTGGGGTTTGTGTTCTGTATATGTAGGTTTGGGTTCATTAGGATTGGTTTTAGGTTTGGTGTTTGGGTTTGTGTCTATGTTGGTTTGGGTTCTTTAGGGTTGGTTTTGGGTTTGGTGTTTGGGTTTGTGTCTCTGTTTGGTTTGGGGTAGGGTTGGTTTTAGATTTGGGTTTTGGGTTTGTGTCTCTGTTGGGTTTGGTTTCCTTAGGGTTGGTTTTAGGTTTGGGGTTTGGGTTTGTGTCTATGTTGGTCTGGGTTCTTTAGGGTTAGTTTTAGGTTTGCGGTTAGGGTTTGTGTCTATTTTGAGTTTGGATTTGGGGTAGGGTTGGTTTTAGGTTTTGGGTTTGGGTTTGTGTCTGTGTTGGGTTTGTGGTAGGGTTGGATTTAGTTTTGGGGTTTGGGTTTGTGTCTGGTTTGGGTTTGGGGTAGGGTTGTTTTTAGGTTTGGTGTTTGGGTTTGTGTCTCTGTTGGGTTTGGGTTCTTTAGGGTTGGTTTTAGATTTGGGGTTTGGGGTTTGTGTCTGTGTTGGGTTTGGGTTCTTTAGGGTTGGTTTTAGGTTTGGGGTTTGGGTTTGTGTCTGTGTGGGCTTTTGGTTCTTTTGGGTTGGTTTTCGGTTTGGGTTTGGATTTGTGTCTGTTACGTTTGGCTTCTTTAGGTTTGGTGTTAGGTTTGAGTTTTGGGTTTGTGTCTGTGTTGGTTTGGGTTCTTTAATTTTAGTTTCAGGTTTAGATTTTGTATTTGTGTCTCTGTTGGGTTTGGGTTAGGTTTTGTTTTGGGTTTGGGTTTGTGTCTCTGTTTGGTTTGGGGTAGGGTTTGTTTTGGGTTTGGTATTTGGGTTTGTGTCTATGTTGGGTTTGGGTAGGGTCAGTATTGGATTAGGGTTAGGGTCTGATGTAGGGTTTGGGATAATGTTTGCGTCAGGGTTAGGCTTGTGAATCAGAAGTGTTGCTGTTCTACGTTTTGGAAACAGCCTCTTGCACAACTTAATCAGCCTGAAGGACAAAGGGCTCGAGTGAATGTCAGCTCAGAAACAGAACTTAGTGGGCCGCAGAGTTTGCTGTCATGGGAAGATTAGAAAGTAGAATAGATGTGCTGCTTCTGAAGACAAGATGGCAGAACAGATGCCTCAGCAGGATGTAACATCAGCGAGAACCAGTTTGGGCAGCCCCCCTGAAAGGGCTGGGCCTTTACAGCCCGAATGGCTATTAGCCTTCATCCCACCACCACCAGAGATGTGAATTAATGCTTGGAATTTCTGCCCATGTCCATGGAATGAATGACCACGGATAGGCTATGCCTATCAATGGAATGTATGACCACGGATAGGCTATGCCTACCAATGGAATGGATGACAATGGATAGGATATGCCTATCAATGGGAAGTCACGGTTTAAACTAAAAGTCCACCTGCGTCCGTGACAGGGGCCGTGGGCCCCACAGGGGCCCTAGGCCGAAAGGAAAAAAGTTAATTAGGAAAAGAAAACAGTGGCAACGATCTAAGGAGGCACACTTATTTAATAAATAATATAATTAAATACAGGATAACACAATATAATACAATATAATTGAAAATTGAGCTAACGAATCAAGCAAAATAGGAGAGAGAATGAGGTCCCGTAACTGAGAGGCCTACTGTGAATCTAGGCGAAATGGTGAAGGCTCCCACACACTCCCCTGAACGCCAGAACTCAAAAGACGTCAGTCTAGCCTGCGACAGAGTTAATAAAGTGTCCAGGTCCTGTGACCTATCTCTTTGCTTGTGTTGTTCTCTGGGAGATGTAGTCTTCTTCTGTAAGTTGCAGATTCAGCAAAATTACTCATGCTTTATATGATATTATGATGTGGAATACTGATAGCAAAATTACAAAATTATTAAACCATGACATTCCACCCCTTATTCTACATCATTACATTATGCTTATACATACATACAAACTCATACATATAGTTGTGAGTAATCAGCAACCTTATTTTCTCAAAAATTTATATTTATTCCATACAAATCCCTACGTTGTGAACAAAACTCTATAACCTAACCCACTATTATTTATTTATTATTTATTATTAACTATTATTTTTGAGAAAAATGGCAAAACTTCCAGAAAAAAGGAAAACATGTCAGCGGTGGAGGAGAAAGGCAGCGCTAGTAGGGCGCCTCCCAAATCAAGGTGCACTCATCCTTTCCCAGCCGCCACAGGAGATTTCCTTTTGACTTATACTTCTTTCCATGTGTGCTCTACACATGCATGGCCAGTGCACGATATAGAGTCCAGATGGAAAACTTGCTTACAGAATGCCTAATTAAGGTATATAGGAAAAAGTGTTTCCTTAACATTAATCCACTCTATCTTAAGTCCTGTACCTAATTGGACATTCGTCAAATATTTCTGAGACTCTACCTATATATCTACAAGAAATCATTGGCTGCACTCCCCCAACATCAAATTCCCTTGTGGTACACATTGGACATCCCCATTTTTGTCCATCACCCACCACGTGCACCCAGGTCCCTGGGCAAAGACAGTACCCCGGAGAGGTTTGCCCTTTCCAGACGCTGGAAGGACCCAAACTGTTTTTCCCAACACGCTCTTTATGTGTACTACAGGAACCTTATCTCCCTCCACAGTACGTAGGGAGCTGGATTGGTTAGGACCATTACGATTACTAGATCCTCAAGTGTTGACTAACCAGGTGGCTTCTGCTAAATGGTTCTCCCAATTTTTATATGTTCCGCCACCCATTGCTTTCAACATAGTTTTCAACAACCCATTGAATCGTTCAATCTTACCAGAAGCTGGTGCATGACAGGGAATATGGTAAATCCACTCAATGCCATGATTTTTGGCCCAAGTGGTTACAAGAGAATTTTTGAAATGAGTCCCATTATCAGATTCAATTCTTTCTGGAGTGTCATGCCGCCACAGGATTTGCTTTTCCAACCCTAATATGGTGTTTTGGGCGGTAGCATGGGGTAGTGCATATGTTTCGAGCCACCCAGTGGTTGCCTCCACCATGGTGAGTACATAACGCTTACCATTGCGAGATTGTGGCAAGGTGATATAATCAACCTGCCATGCCTCTCCATATTTATACTTTTGCCATCGCCCTTCCCCCCAAAAAGGTTTCATCCTCTTGGCTTGTTTAATTATGGCGCATGTTTCACAGTCATGAATAACCTGAGCAATAGCGTCCATAGTTAAGTCCACCCCTCGGTCTCTGGCCCACTTATATGTTGCATCCCTTCCTTGATGACCTGAAGTCTCATGGGCCCACCGAGCTAGGAATAATTCACCCTTGTTCTGCCAGTCCAAGTCTATTTGAGCCACCTCAATTTTGGCAGCTTGATCAACCTGATGGTTATTTTTATGTTCTTCAGTAGCCTTACTTTTAGGCACATGAGCATCTACATGGCGCACCTTTACAACAATGTTCCTTATTTGGGCAGCAATGTCTTTCCACAGTTCAGCAGCCCAAACAGGTTTACCCCTTCGATGCCAGTTATCATCTTCCCACTGCTGCAACCACCCCCATAAGGCATTTGCCACCATCCATGAATCAGTATAAAGATGAAGCATTGGCCACCTCTCCCGTTCAGACACATCTATAGCTAGCTGAACAGCCTTTACCTCTGCAAATTGACTTGATTCTCCTTTACCCTCAGTGGCCTCTGCAACTTGTCGTGTGGGGCTCCATACAGCAGCTTTCCATCTGCGATGCTTCCCTACAATACGACATGATCCGTCTATGAATAGGGCAAATTTCTTTTCGTTTTCTGGTAGCTCATTGTATGGTGGTGCCTCTTTAGCACGTGATACGTGTGCCCCGGTGGCGCAAGTGGTAGGAATGCCACATTGCAACACCGGAGGCCCTGGGTTCGAATCCCCCTGTAGCGCAAGTGGTAGAAGTGCCACTCAGCTCCACAAAAGGCTCGAATCCCGGGAGTTGGACTCGATGATCTCTGAGGTCCCTTCCAACCTGCACGAGACTATGATACTATGATATGATATGATACCTCTTCTGTAGGTGGTATTTCATTTTTTTTACTCTCAGGCCAGTCCATGATCACTTCTAGAATTCCAGGACGGCTGAGTTTTCCCATTCAAGCTCGTTAAGTAATTAATGAAATCCACTTACTCCAAGTGGTATCAGTAGCTTGCTGGGTGGAGGGAACCTGTCCTTTAAACATCCAGTTTATTACTGGCAAGCGAGGTGCTAGAAGAAGCTGAACCTCTGTCCCAACTATTTCAGAAGCAGCCCGAACCCCCTCATACACGGCTAAGATATCCTTCTCAGTTGGAGTGTAGCGCTCCTCATACCCTTTATATGCTTGTCATGGTTTTGTAATTTTGTAATTTTGCTATCAGCATTCCACATTATAGCATCATGTAAAGCATGGATACTTCTATTGACTGTGCAGTCCACAGAAGAAGACTACATATCCCAGAGAACAACACGGTTAGTGAGAAGTCACGGGGCCAGGACGCTATATAATCTTGTTCCCCAGCTGGAGTGTTTTTCTTCTTCTCTCGAACTTCTCGGAGAGTGGGAAGCGTTCCAGCCGTGTTGCCTAGAGTTAACAGTCGGCTTCTCGGTTTTCGGGGACTCTCTCTCTCTGTTTCGTTCGATTTGTTAGCTTCAATTATATTATATTCTGTTATCTTGTACTTCGATATTATATTTAGTAAAAGAAGTTTTTCCTCCTTAGATTGTTGCTGTTTTTATCCCATTCCCCTTTTCCCCCTCCTTTCCAGGCCCCGGGGGGCCCAACGGGGTGGCTTCCCCTGTCACGGGCATAGGTAAATCTAAGTAACCCGTGACAGATTTATTGGTGGAGAATGTGGGCATAGAGATTTTTAGCTTTTAGAACGACTCTCTCTTAGCTCCCAATGAGCATCGTTAGCTGTGTTACGGGAGTGTTATCTTTTTGTAGCTGCTCACTGAGAACGTGACCTTGAAATACCAGACGAATTGTCAACATCAAGGGCAGCTGCACATTCTCAGCATTGCTATCTAACTTTTGTATAGAAAACAAAGGGATTTCTTTCTCCCTTAGAGCAAAGCTAGCTAGCTCTGACTTTTACGGAGCCTGCCAGCTATGAATTCACTCTCCATCCCAGTTGCTCTGTTTAAGGGATTGAAAGCAATTATGATCTTCTCAAAGTATTGATCAACTATTAACACCATAATTTGTTGTTGTGGAATTGTGCAGGTATATGGCCTAATAAGGTGGATACTGATGGAGACACCTGCCTGGTACTTATATGAGATGTGGTATGGTCCGAATTTTGGCATCTACACCCCAGATGGAATTGTGAATCTTACAAACACTTGCATTGCAGATGGAATTGCGAATCTTACAAATACTTGCATCCCAGATGGAATAGGCAATTTTACAAACATCACCATGTTTAATTCAGTGTACAAGCTAAAAAAACCTGCTTTTTGTAGGCTGTACTCTCAGATTTCTGCATGCCTTTCAATAACTGAGATAGGGTTCATACTTGTATCCATGTTATCAATATTAATGAATGTATGTGTAATCCTATACATTCGTTCCATGCAAAAGTCTCCTCCTGAACAAGAGAATGATGACTGGCAGGAAATATGGAATGGTTTAGGAAAAGTCTTAGAAGCATGGGGACCTGCAGTGTCATGGGATTTCACTCTTGAACACCTAAGGGACCCTGAGAAATTAAGTGAGTATATGGGTCAGAGATCTAAGGAGGTAAACCTTATATGGTGTTTGGCTTATGCATACCGTGCTTTGTATCATACTGTTCTGGAGAGAGAGAGATTCCGATATGAGATTCAAGCCCAAGTTATCTCTGATCAGTCACAGGAGGCATCAGTAGCAATATCAGTCACCCCTGAGGAAGGCAAGAAATGGAAACGGGTGTCCATGCGTCTAGAACGAAAAGAAGGAGAAGCAGAGGGGGGCGCAGCAGAAGACCCAGGTGCCGGGCATGGAGCAGTACCGAAATAAGCAAAGGGAAAAACCAAGAGGCATGAAGAAGAGACTGATGAGGAGGAGGAAATCACTTATCGTTGACCTCTGAAGCTGACTGAAATCCAAGGCTCAAGAAAGGAGTTTACACGGCGCCAAGATGAAGGTATCCTTGCTTGGTTGCTTCGCTGCTGGGACAACGGGGCCAACAGCTTGTCTCTAGATGGTAATGAAGCTCGCCAAGTAGGAAGCCTTGCCTAAGATGCAGGTGTTGACAGAGGGATTAACAGATGTACGGATGGAGCTGCCACTCTCTAGTTGCGGCTGTTAGAAGCTGAGAGAGAAAGGTACCCCTACAGGAATGCTTTGAAGTTTAAAATTACTAGTTGGAATACCGTCCAAAATGGTATTCAGTACCTGAGGGAATTGGCCATGGTGGATATGTTGTACAACCCTGATCCAAGCGAACATGATCCGGAGAGAGTGAGGGCCGATCCTGACATGTGGCAGAAAATCACAAGTACAGCACCAGAGAGAATTGCAGTCATTGGTAACAGCATCTAGAGGATTCGAGGACAGATGGCCCCGAGTTTTTAAGCTGATTACAATGCTTCAAACCGTCGATCAGCAGCTCCCCCAACTGCGTGCCACGGTTTTTGCCATCTCACGGCTAGAAGACCGACTAGATGAAATGTACAAGAAATTGTTTCCATCAACTAATCGTAATGATCCATTAATAGTATCAGATACAACTGATGAATGTCAATCCTCGTACAGGCCACCAGGTTTAATGAAGGATCTGATCAAAGTATTCCAGTCCTACTCCTCACCTGTATCATCAAAAGTCTCAGCTGTTAAACGCACACGATCCCAGCTCGAGCAAGGAACAACAGTACGATTGCAACGTGTGTTTCCATGTGGCGCTACCTACGTGACCGTGGAGAAGACATGAGGAAGTGGCATGACCAGCCTACTTCTGTACTATGAGCACGGGTGAAAGAACTACTAGACAAACCAACCACCAGTGGAGTTGCTCCAGTCATCACAGGTAACCAATAGAGGGGCCCTGCCCTCCGTCAGGGGAGGGAAAGGGATAATAGAGTTTATTGGACTGTGTGGATTCGATGGCCTGGCACATCAGAACCACAGGAATATAAGGCGCTGGTGGATACCGGTGCACAGTGCACCCTAATGCCCTCCAGTCATGAAGGGACAGAATCAATCCATATTTCTGGAGTGACTGGGGTCTCTCAAGAATTGACTGTGCTGGAGGCTGAAATAAGCCTCACTGGCAAAGACTGGCAAAAACATCCTATTGTGACTGGCCCAGGGGCTCCATGTATACTGGGTATTGATTACCTCAGAAGGGGGCATTTCAAGGATCCTAAGGGGTATTGATGGGCCTTTGGGATAGCTGCTGTAGATATGGACAACATTAAGCAGCTGTCTGTTTTGCCTGGCCTGTCAGAGGACCCGTCTGTTGTGGGGCTGCTACGAGTAAAAGAGCAACAGGTACCGATTGCTACAAAGACAGTGCACAGACGGCAGGATCGCACCAACAGGGATTCCTTGCTCCCCATTCATGATTTGATTCGCCAGTTGGAGTATCAGGGAGTGATCAGTAAAACTCACCTTTTAACAGTCCCATATGGCCTGTGCTTAAAGGCAGTGGAGAATGGAGGCTGACAGTAGACTACCGTTGCTTGAATGAGGTCACACCCCCATTGAGCGCTGCTGTGCTGGACATGGTGGAATTCCAGTACGAGCAGGAGTCAAAAGCAGACAAATGGTATGCCACCATTGACATTGCCAATACCTTCTTCTCTATTCCTTTGGCTGCAGAATGTAAGCCACAGTTTGCCTTCACCTGGAGGGGCATTCAGTATACTTGGAACCGTTTGCCCCAGGGGTGGAAACACAGCCCAAACATTTGCCATGGGTTGGTCCAAACTGTATTGGAACACGGAGGTGCTCCTGAACACCTGCAGTACATTGATGACATTGTTGTGTGGGGCGATACAGCAGAGGAAGTTTTCACAAAAGGAGAGCAGATAATCCAAATTCTTCTACAAGCTGGCTTTGCTATTAAGCGAAGCAAATTAAAAGGACCTGCCCAGGAAATTCAATTCTTAGGTATAAAGTGGCAGGATGGACGTCGTCACATCCCAACAGATGTAATCGACAAAATCACTGCCATGTCTCCACCAACTAGCAAGAAAGAGACACAATCTTTCCTTGGTGTAGTGGGCTTTTGCAGGATGCACATTCCAAACTACAGCCTCATTGTAAGCCCCCTTTATCAGGTGACGTGGAAGAAGAATGATTTTGCATGGGGCCCTGAGCAGCAGCAGGCTTTTGAACAGATTAAACAAGAGATAGCCCGTGCTGTAGCCCTGGGGCCAGTAAGGACTGGACAGGATGTAAAGAACATCCTCTATACTGCTGCTGGAGAGAAAGGTCCCACTTGGAGTTTGTGGCAAAGAGCCTCAGGAGAGACCCAAGGCCGACCACTGGGATTTTGGAGTCGAGCATATAAGGGGCCTGAAGAGTGCTACTCTCCAACTGAGAAGGAGATCTTAACTGCGTATGAGGGGGTTCGGGCTGCTTCCGAAGTAGTTGGGACTGAAACGCAGCTCCATTTGGCACCTCAACTGCCATTGCTGAACTGGATGTTCAAAAGACAGTTTCCCTCCACCCATCATGCTACCGATGTCACATGGAGCAAGTGGATTACGCTGATTACACAGCGAGCGCGAATGGGAAACCTCAATCGTCCAGGAATCCTAGAAGTGATCATGGACTGGCCTGAAGATAAAAAGTATGGAACATCACCAGCAGAAGAGGTGTCACGTGCTAAAGATGCCCCACCATACAACGAATTACCAGAAGATGAAAAGAAATATGCCCTATTCACTGACAGATCATGTCGCATTGTAGGGAAGCATCGCAAATGGAAAGCTGCTGTATGGAGCCCCACGCGATAGGTTGCAGAGGCCACTGAAGGTAAAGGAGAATCAAGTCAGTTTGCAGAGGTAAAAGCTGTCCAGCTGGCCTTAGATGTTGCTGAACGGGAGGGGTGGCCAATGCTGTATCTTTATACTGACTCATGGATGGTGGCAAATGCCTTATGGGGGTGGCTACAGCAGTGGGAACAAAATAACTGGCTACAGAGGAGTAAGCCTGTTTGGGCCGCTGAACTATGGAAGAACATTGCTGCCTGTACAAAGAATATGGTTGTAAAGGTGCGTCACGTAGATGCACATGTACCCAAAAGTCGGGCTACTGAAGAACAGCAAAACAACCATCAGGTAGATAAAGCTGCCAGAATTGAGGTGGCTCAAATCGACTTGGACTGGCAGAATAAGGGCGAATTATTCCTAGCTCGATGGGCTCATGAGACCTCAGGTCATCAAGGAAGAGACGCGACATATAAGTGGGCCAGAGACCGAGGGGTTGTGAAAGACAGACTGTTTTTCTTTTATTGTCTCAAAGTTTGCTTTCTTGAGGCCTTTCTGATTATAAGACTCTGACAGGCAACTGCTAACTATCCAGGAGGGTGAATGGTGGGTGTTATCGTGCCATCCCTGCTTAGGACTGCAAAGATAAGCAGGAACAAGACAAGCAGTCTTTTCCAGGAGTGCTGCCGGGAGGAGCAGACCCCTGCAGAAGGTGGTAAATCTTGTGTCTGGCAACAGAGACCTCCAACCCTTGCTGGCTTATCTGTGGGACAGGAATGTCAGAAAAGTTAGTTTAAAATCTTTTTACAAAGAAGCGTTTGTTAAGAAGAAGAAGAACCCCCACCGAAATGGGGGATAATAGACCCTCGCTAAACTGGGGACTTTGGAGACAAACTTCCAAAGACACCTTTGACGGAGAATTCCCTGAGGGGAAAACTTTGTCGGAAGAACCCCGGGACCAGCTTGCTGCAGAGCTCCCTGGCTGTCTCCCATCCTCTGCGGTGATCAGACGAGTTCCTGAGATCAACGGACCTACTGTGTACCTCGCTGGATCCACGGTGGTGACTATATCTCTTTTGCTATCTGCAAAGACTCCTTGCTTATATTTCCTACTTTCCCTATCGCTTACCTTCCCTTCCCCATCTCCCTAAAAACGCCTAGGACTTTAATAAACTGGTTGGACCAACATTTGAACCGTTGCTTCTTAATCTCACGCCGGGTATACACATATCAAAGAACCTTGCCTCCCTCCTACAAACTGGAGCGAGACAGGGGTGGACTTAACCATGGACGCTATTGCGCAGATTATTCATGACTGTGAAACATGCGCCATAATTAAACAAGCCAAAAGGATGAAACCTTTTTGGGGGGAAGTGCGATGGCAAAAGTAAAAATATGGGGAGGCGTAGCAGGTTGATTATATCACCTTGCCACGATCTCGCAGTGGTAAGTGTTATGTACTCACCATGGTAGAGGCAACCACTGGGTGGCTTAAAACATACGCAGTACCCCATGCTACTGCTCGAAACATCATATTGGGTCTTGAGAGACAAGTTCTATGGTGACATGGCACTCCGGAAAGAACTGAATCTGATAATGGGACTCATTTCAAAAATTCTCTTGTAACCACTTGGGCCAAAGATCATGGCATTGAGTGGATTTACGATATTCCTTACCATGCACCAGCTTCTGGTAAAATTGAACGATATAATGGGTTGTTGAAAACTATGTTGAAAGCAATGTGTGGTGGAACATTTAAGCACTGGGAGAAGAATCTGGCAGAAGACACTTGGTTGGTCTATACTAGAGGATCTGTCAATCGTGATGGTCCTAGCCAATCTAGCCCCCTACACACTATAGAACGAGATAAGGTCCCTGTTGTACATGTAAAGAACATGTTGGGAAAAGCTGTTTGGGTCCTTCCAGCTTCTGGAATGGGCAAACCTGTCCGTGGAACTGTCTTTGCCCAGGGAACTGGGTGCACTTGGTGGGTAATGCAGAAGGATGGGGATGTTCAATGTGTACCACAAGGGAATTTGATTCTGGGGGAGTGCAGACAATAATTTTATGTATATATACATATATGTTTGCATGTGTAGTGTATTTTAGTTATTATAGTTATACATTTAGTTATGTTACATGCAATTTAGCTATCAGAGTTTTACATACGTGTATATATATGTATATATATATTAACCATGATGTAATAATGTAGAATAAGGGGTGGAATGTCATGGTTTTGTAATTTTGTAATTTTGCTATCAGCATTCCACATCATAACATCATGTAAAGCATGGATACTTATATTGAATGTGCAGTCCACAGAAGAAGACTACATATCCTAGAGAACAACACGGCCAGTGATAAGTCACGGGACCAGGACGCTATATAATCTTGTTCCCAGGCTGGAGTGTTCTTCTTCTTTTCTCGAACTTCTCGGAGAGTGGGAACCGTTCCAGCCGTGTCGCCTAGAGTTCACAGTAGGCCTCTCAGTTTTCGGGGACTCTCTCTCTCTGTTTCGTTCGATTTGTTAGCCTCAATTATATTATATTGTGTTATCTTGTATTTCGATATCATATTTATTAAAAGAATTTTTTCCTGCTTAGATTGCCGCTGTTTTTATCCCATTCCCCTTTTCCCCCTCCTTTCCGGGCCCCGGGGGGCCCTACGGGGTGGCTTCGCCTGTCACGGGCATAGGTAAATCTAAGTAACCCGTGACAATGCTCGACTCCAAAATCCTAGGGGTCGGCCTCTGATCTCTCCTGAGGCTCTTTGCCACAAACTCCAGGTGTGACCTTTCTCTCCAGCCACAGTGTAGATGATGTTCTTCACATCCTGTCCCGTCCGTACTGGCCCCAAGGCCACGGCACGGTCTATCTCTTGTTTTATCTGCTCAAAAGCCTGCTGCTGCTCTGGACCCCATGAGAAATTATTCTTCTTCCGTGTTACCTGATAGAGGGGTCTCACTATGTGGCTGTAGTTTGGGACGTACATTCTCCAAAAGCCCACTACTCCCAGAAAAGATTGGGTCTCTGTCTTGTCGGTGGGCGGAGACATAGCAGTGATTTTGTCAGTCACATCTGCTGGGATGTGACGATGTCCATCTTGCCATTTTATACCTCAGAACTGGATTTCTTGGGCAGGCCCCTTCACCTTGCTGCTCTTAATGGCAAAACTGGCTTGCAAGAGAATTTGGATTATCTGTTTACCTTTCTTGAAAACCTCTGCTGCTGTATGTCCCCACACTACAATATCATCAATATACTGCAAGTGCTCAGGAGCATTGCCCATGGCAAATTGTTGGGCTGTGCTTCCACCCTTGAAGTAAACGGTTCCATGTATACTGAATACCACTCCAGGTAAAAGCAAAATGTGGCCTACATTTTGCAGCCAATGGGATGGAAATGAAGGCATTGGCAATGTCAATGGTGGCATACCACCTAGCTTCTTTTGACTCCAACTCATACTGGAGTTCTAGCATGTCTGGTACAGCAGCACTCAATGGAGGTGTGACTTCATTCAGGCCACGGTAATCCACTGTCAGCCTCCATTCTCCACTGGTGTTACCCACTGGCCATATGGGGATGTTAAAAGGCAAGTGAGTTTTGCTAATCACTCCCTGATTCTCTAATTGGCGAATTAGCTTGTGAATGGGGAGCAATGAGTCCCGTGGATTCATCTACATTAGGCACGTTAGCCAATTTTCAATAATGTCACTTTGTGTTCCCTCCATTTTGTTTAATCTTTGCACTATTTTGACAATGGCTGAAGTATACAGATTAACTTCTGTAGCGCTTATAAATAATTCAAGTTCCTGAAGTCTGCTAATTAGTTCATTCACAAGGGGTTTCCTTTCCCCTTTGCCATATACTAATGCAAGTGCACTGGCATGCTTTTCTGGAGCTGCCTTTGTAAAGTCACGCCACATTTGTCGTGGAACGCGGACTGTTTCAGGATCATGTAATTGGTTTGGATCGTTACGATTGAATTGGGGGCTGTATAGCATTTCCACCAAAGCACTTTCTCTCAAGAATTGGATTCCTTTCTCTATATCAGTCCATTTCTTTTTCTCAGGCTCCAAGTCCCGTTTAAAGGGGAATCTATCTCTTACTGCTATCAACATCCGCTTTCAGAGGGTGTAGGACCGATTTTGGCATGTGCCAATACCTCTGTCCACACGTGAGTCCTTGGAAATGCCCGGCAGCTCTCAGGGAGCAGCTGACGCAGCCGCTGACGCAGCGTGTGGGCGTTCCCTGCCTACGGAGGGAGATTTAAACGGGCACAAGGAGGGCAGCGACTAGTCGCTGCCCACCCCACCAGAAACGGTCAGGAGGAGGCGGGGCTCGTGCACCTCTTGACTTCCTGTTTCAGCTCTGGTAAGTATTCTGCTCCTACATGGGTGCTCCCCGGCGAAAGGCTGCTGCCAGAAATACTGAGGAGGCCAAGACAAGGGTCCCGATCTCACAGAAACAGGAGACAGCAACCAAGAAGACTGCAGAGACCCAGACTGAGGTCCTGCACATGCCTTATAGGAAGGCTGCGGCCAAAATGTCTGAGGAAACTCAGACTGAGCCCCCAACCCAAGATGCTGGTGTGCAGGTCTCTGGCTGTACTGAGTGCCAGAGCATGGCCCTTGCAGTGCTGGGTGAGGGAGGCAGTGATTGTGTTCACTGCGACCAGGTGAACTACTTGCTCAGCCTCGTAGTTGACCTGAAGGAGGAAGTGGAGAGGCTGAGGACTATAAAAGAGTGTGAGAGGGAGATTGACTGGTGGTGTCAGTCCCTCTCAGCCTCAAGTTCTCAGCACACAGTCGAGGCTCCTAATGGAGCATGTCAGCCCCTGCCACCTCACAAACAGGTGGTAAAGGGGAACCAGCCAGCTGGCAACACTGCAGCCGGCCCCCTGTCCTCTCTTCCCCCCAGCAGTAACTTGAGAAGGGAGGAGGAGTGGAAACGGGTACCTGCTCGACGGAAGGGGCATCCTCCATCACGACCATCCCCGGCTCCCCAGGTGCCTCTGCGAAACCGGTTTGAGGCCCTGGAACTTGAGGGGGGGACTAGTGAGAGTATGGAAACAGGTGCACCCATGAGGTTGCCACAGGTGAAGCGGTCACCCCGAAGCCTCAAGACTGCTTCTACACGTAAGGACAGAAGGGTGATTGTTGTAGGTGACTCCCTTCTGCAAGGAACAGAAGGCCCTATATGCCGGCCTGACCCTACCCGCAGAGAAGTGTGCTGCCTTCCTGGGGCACGGGTCAGGGACATTTGAAAGAAAATTTCTAGATTGATTCATCCTTCAGACTACTACCCACTTTTAATAATTCAGGCTGGCAGTGAGGAAGTTGGCAAGGAAAGCCTGAGGTCCATCAAGACTTCAGGGGAATGGGGCGAATACTTGAAGGAGCTGGGGTGCAGGTGATCTTTTCTTCTATGCCCGTGGTGTCAGGAAAAGGTACAGGGAGGATCCAAAAAACCCATCTCTTAAACAGATGGCTTAAGAGCTGGTGCAGACACAAGAATTTCGGCTATTTTGACCATGGGGCAATCTACACTGCACCTGGAATGATGGCTGCTGATGCAAGCAGCCTGTCCCTGAGGGGTAAGAGGGTATTAGCTGAAGAATTAGCGGGACTCATTGATAGGTCTTTAAACTAGGAACGAAGGGGGAAGGGGGCAAAATAAGGGCTACTGGGGTTGAACGGTGCATTCAAGGGATTGTACCAAACTCCGTGGGCAATGATTGCAGAGTGCAAAAGGAGGGAGTAGGGCAGGGGGATGCTGGGGATGCCGCTGTTCTAGTGGATCCTGGATCGCTCATGAAGGTGGTGAGACGGACAGCCCGGCTGAAGTGCCTTTATACTAATGCACGGAGCCTGAGTAACAAGCAGGAGGAACTGGAAACTGTGATGCACTCTGAAAATTATGACATTGTTGCTATCACAGAAACATGGTGGGATGACTCCCACAATTGGGATACTACCATCGATGGCTATAGGCTCTTTAGGAGAGATAGGCGAGGTAGGAAGGGTGGGGGAGTTGCTCTCTATGTCAGAGATTGGATAAACTGTGAGGAGCTCCCCATGAGAAACAGTCAAGAACAGGTTGAGAGCCTGTGGGTTAGGATTAGAGATTGGACTAATAAAGGACAGCTGGTATTAGGGGTATACTACAGACCACCTGATCAAGGGGAGGCTGCTGATGAGGCTTTCTTGCTCCAGATGCGTGAGGCATCTAGCTCACAGGCTCTTGTCCTGGTGGGGGACTTCAACCATCCGGACATCTGTTGGGAAAACCACACGGCGAGCTGCAAGAGCTCCAGAAGGCTCTTGGAATCCATTGATGTTAGCTTTCTGGTTCAGGTATTGGACAGACCGACCAGAGGTCAAGCGTTGCTGGACCTGCTGCTCACCAACGCTGAGGAGATCATCAAAGGCGTCAAGGTTGGAGGATGCCTGGGCTCCAGCGACCATGCCCTGGTTGAGTTTGTGATCTCAAGCGATGTGGGCCTGGCAAAGAGCAGGACCAGGATGCTCAACTTTAGAAGAGCTGACTTCAAGCTTCTCAATGGAATGCTGGCCAAGATCCCCTGGCGCGCTGCCCTCAAAGATAAGGACGTTGAGGAGAGCTGGCTACTGTTCAAGGATGCCCTCCTGGCAGCACAAGAGGTCTCCATTCCCCTGATTAAGAAAGTGGGCAGGAGAGGTAGAAAACCGGCATGGCTCAGCAAGGACCTGCTAAGAGAACTGAGGGTGAAGAAAGGGGTGTACAAGCTCTGGAAACAAGGCTGTGTCACCCGGGAAGAATACAGGGATGCCGTCCGAACTTGCAGACGTGGGATCAGGAACGCCAAGGCGCAGGCAGAACTGAACTTGGCGAGGGACGTGAAAAACAATAAGAAAACCTTCTACAGGTACATTGGCCAGAAGAGACAGGCCAAAATGGGCGTACCTACTCTGGTAAATTTAAAAGGAGAAATGGCTTCAACAGATGAAGAGAAAGCTGAGGTGCTGAATGAGTTCTTCACCTCGGTCTTCACTGGTGGCCAGGATTCTAGTCTTTTTCACGTCCCTAAGTCTTGCACCCCCATACCTCTATGTGGGGACCAAGGAGGTAAATTCCCTCCCCACTGTAAGGGTAGAGCAAGTCCGAGAGTGCCTCCTTAGACTGAATGAGTATAAGTCTATGGGGCCAGATGGCGTGCATCCCAGGGTCCTGAAGGAGCTGGCTGAGGTGGTTGCTGAGCCGCTCTCCATCATATTTGAGAAGTCATGGCTGTCAGGTGAGGTCCCGGATGATTGGAGGAAGGGTCACGTCACTCCCATTTACAAGAAGGGGAGCAGGGAGGACCCGGGGAACTACAGGCCGGTGAGTCTCACCTCTGTGCCTGGGAAGATTATGGAACAGATCCTCCTGGACAACATGCTTGATCACATAAAGAACGAGCATGTGATCCGAGACAGCCAGCATGGCTTCACCAGGGGAAGGTCATGCTTAACTAATCTTGTGGCCTTCTATGATGGAGTGACGGCGTTGGTGGATGAAGGGAAGGCGACCGATGTCATTTACCTGGACCTGAGCAAGGCCTTTGACATGGTCCCCCACCACATCCTCATCTCCAAATTGGAGGGAAGTGGATTTGATGGGTGGACAACTAGATGGATAAGCAATTGGTTGAAAGACCGCAGACAGAGGGTGGTGGTCAATGGCTCTATGTCCAGGTGGAGGCCGGTAACGAGTGGTGTCCCTCAAGGGTCTGTCTTGGGACCGGTGCTCTTTAACATCTTTATTAATGACATCGATGAGGGAATGGAGAGCACCCTCAGCAAGTTTGCTGATGACACCAAGCTGAGTGGTGCAGTCGATACGGTGGAGGGAACGGATGCCATTCAGAGGGACCTTGACAGGCTGGAAAGCTGGGCTCGGGTGAACCTAATGAGGTTCAACACGGCAAAGTGCAAGGTTTTGCACTTGGGCCGGAAGAACCCCAGGCACCTGTACAGGCTGGGAGGAGTTGTCCTTGAGAGCAGCTCGGCTGAAAAAGACCTAGGGGTCCTGATAGATGAGAAACTTAACATGAGCCAGCAGTGCGCTCTGGCAGCCCGGAAAGCAAATGGGATCCTGGGCTCCATCAGGAGAGGGGTGGTCAGCAGGGATAGGGAGGTGATCGTCCCTCTCTACTCTGCTCTTGTGAGGCCCCATCTGGAGTACTGTGTCCAGGTGTGGAGCCCTCAGTACAAAAAAGATATGGAGATTTTGGAAAGGGTCCAGAGGAGGGCCACAAAGATGATCAGGGGGCTGGAGCACTTCCCCTATGAGGACAGGCTGAGGGAGTTGGGTTTGTTCAGCCTGGAGAAGAGAAGGTTGCGGGGTGACCTCATTGCAGCCTTTCAGTACCTGAAGGGAACTTACTCCCAGGAAGGGAGTAAACTCTTCGAAAGGGCTGATAATAGCAGGACTAGGGTAAATGGTTTTAAGTTGAAGGAGGGAAGATTTAGGTTGGATGTTAGGGGAAAGTTCTTTACTAGAAGAGTGGTCAGGTCCTGGAACAGGCTGCCCAGTGAGGTTGTGGATGCCCCGTCCTTGGAGGTGTTCAAGGCCAGGTTGGACGGGGCCCTGGGCAACCTGATCTAGTAAAGGTGTATGTTTGGTGGCCCTGCTAGGCAGGGGGGTTGGAACTACATGATCCTTGAGGTCCCTTCCAACCCGGGTAATTCTGTGATTCTGTGTGATTCTGTGGAGAGCATTGTGCTCGGAGTGGAGAGCGTTGTGTGCAGACTGGAGGGTGTCGAGTTTGGATTGCATACTCTCATTCTCGGCCCTGAGACTCTCTCTCTCAACCTCTCAGGAATGGTACTGAATAAGGCCTGATAAGCATTAGCTAGGCCCCAAGTCATTTGTGCCTCCTTAGATCTGCCTGAGCCACAACATTCCTGTCTCAAATATGCGGTCAAACTCTCAGGATTCTTGAAGTGTTCAGGAGTAGAGCTCCATGACACTAAAGATGTCTGTCTTCTAAAAGTCTCTACAAAGTCTCTCCACACTCCCTGCCACTCAGTATTCTCTGGTTCTAGGGAAGACTTCCTCCTGAGGTTATAATTCCAGATACTGAGTGAGATTATTACAATAACCAACAGTAAGTTCAGGGAGATTGATACGATCGACAGTGTGGTCCACTGGGCCAACCGGTCATTCAAAGACTGCTTAAAGGATGCAAAGAAAATAGGAGGAGCACGCTCAAAAACCACCATTCCTGAACTATTAGTTGCATTAGTTGCTCCCTCTGGAGCTGCATGCAGATACCAAGTAAGCGTTGCTAACCATGCTTTCAATCCGTTATACATTCCTATGGCTTCATAGGAAAAAATGGCTAGCTTAAGAATGGTCCAATATGTTTGGAGCATCACAAAAGAGGAACTAATGACATGCAGTCCCTTGTAAAACAAATTTACTAGAGAAAACTTTTTTTTTTTTTTCTTCAATAGAGAGGGAAAAAAAAAAGTGAAAAAAGCAAAGCTCAGCAGTGTTTACAAAATATCCCGGATTATTGGCAGTCCGCCTGGACTTTCAAGATCAAGGGCCTCAGTAGCATAAAAGCATTCCCTAATGTAGAGAGCCACACCACCACCTCTCTTTCCTTGCCTATCCCTCCTGAAGAGTTTGTAGCCATCCATTGCAGCGCTCCAGTCATGGGAGCAATCCCACCACATTTCTGTTATGGCAACTAGGTCATAGTTTGCCTGCCGCACAATGGCTTCCAACTCTTCTTGCTTGTTGCCCATGCTGTGTGCATTAGTGTAGACGCACCTCAGCTGAGCCCCTCGCCTCTCTCCTAATACCTAATACTATCTAGTTTAAAACTCTCTCTACAAGTACCACCAGCTCCTGGGCAAGTATCCATTTCCCTTTTGGAGACAGGCAATTCCCATCAGCCAACCTCAGGCCAGGTACCAAGTAGACTGCCCCATGATCAAAGAATCCAAAATTTTTGCATTTGCACCAGCCTCTCAGCCATGCATTTATAAGATGACTTTTCCTGATCATCTCAGTGTTTGTCCCAGCCACCAAAGGAATACTGGCAAACACTACTTGTATGCCCGCTCCATCAACTAACTTCCCCAGTCTCCTAAAATCATTTTTTATAATCCTCAGGCTCCTGTCAGCAATCCCATTGCTGCCGGCCTGAACTATCAATGAAGGGTAATAATCAGAGTGGCGGATAAGGCTGGGGAGTTTTCTAGAAATATCCCTGACCCAGGGATCAGACTAATCTACAGACTAAGACGGAGAAAAAGAAAAGGATAACAATTTTGCCAAATATATATATACACAGAACAGAACCTTCCACTCTCCTCTCTGAGCCCTTTCCATCAGTTCTCAGCTGGCTTCTCTTCCATCCCCAGGCAGACCTCAGTGCACTCTCACAAAAAGCAGACTTTCCTCATCTTCCTTGCCCATTCGTCATAAAGAGTCCATATCCAGGTTGGTACAGTTCAGAGGTGGGAACCACCCCAACATGTCTCTGTGAGCCAAACGAGACCCTAGGTCTGGAAAGCCACAGAGATTTCGAGCTCACTGAGTGATTGTTTGTGGTCCTCTCATTAATGTAAAGACTCATCAAGAGCATCCCCTTCCAGAAGCATGATTTGATTTAGCCTGGCTGGGCCTTGCATCTACATCGTGGTACTGGTGTTCAGAAAGTGGCACACAGGTACGAGACCCATTGTGGGGCTCACAGTTGTTCATCAAGCACTGAGACTACCAGGGCATGTCTTTCCTGAAGGTCCTCAGCTGCATTTTCCAGCTGGCTGAGAGTGTGCTGGACACCCCAGGGAACTGCCATTCAGATGAGAGCCCAGATCAAATGAAGGTGTCATCAGTGAGAGAATGTAGGTGTGTCACAGTTGTGGAATGCCTTAAGCTCTGGAATTTTCAGTAGATGGGGAACAGAGAAAGATCCGTCTCTTCTCCTGGTGAGCTCATCTATTTGGTCAGCTAAATAACTCTGTGGTCTCAAGTGCCCATTACGCACAGGATCACAGAATCATAAGGGTTGGAAGGGACGTCCATAGATCATGGAGTTCAAGCCCCCTTCCAAATCAGGTTCCCTACACCAGGTAGGTGTCCAGGATGGTCTTGAGTATCTCCAGAGAAGGACACTCCGCAGTACCCTTGGACAGCCTGTTCCAGTGCTCCATCGCCCTCACCGTAAAGAAGTTCTTCCACACATTCGTGCAGAACTTCCTATGCTCCAGCTTAGTCCATTTCCCCTTGCCCTGTCTCCATGTACCACTGTAAAGAGACTGGCCTTGTCACTATGGCCCCCACACCTCAGATATTTATAAATCTGGATTAGATCCCCTCTCTGTCAGCTTTTCTCAGGGCTAAACAGACCCAGCTTACTTAGTCATTCTTCATAGGGGAGATGCTCCAGGCTCTTCACCATCTTTGTGGCCCTTTGCTGGACTCTTTCCAAGAGATCCCTGTCTTTTTTGTACTGGGGAGCCCAGAACTGGACACAATATTCCAGATGAGGCCTCACCAGGGCAGAGTAGAGGGGGAGGATCACCTCCCTCGACCTGCTGGACACGCTCTTTTTAATGCACCCCAGAATGCCATTGGCCTTTTTAACCACGAGGGCACACTGCTGCCTCAGGGCCAACCTGTCATCCATCAGGTGTCCACCCAGGTCCCTCTCAGCAGAGCTCCTCTCCAGATACTCATCCCCCAGCCTGTCCTGGTGTATGCAATTATTCCTCCCTAGGTGCAAGACTCTACACTTGCTTTTGTTAAACCTCATCTGGTTTCTTTCTGCTCAGCTCTCCAGCCTGTCCAGGTCTTGCTGAATGGCAGCACAGCCTTCAGGCGTGTCATCCAATCCTCCCAACTTTTTTTTATCAGCAGACATGCTGAGGGTGACCAATATCCCCTTGTGAAGGTCACTGATGAAGATGTTGAACAAGACTGGATGCAGCACCAACCCCTGGGGGACACCACTGGTTACAGGTCTCCAGCCAGATTCTGCACCACCACCGATGACCCTGTGCGCTCTGCCAGTCAGCCAATTCTCAACCCACTTCACTGTCCACTAGTCTATTCCACATTTCCTCAGCTTTGTTATAAGGATGTCGTGGGAGACAGTATCAAATGCCTTACTGAAATCAAGGTAGACTACATTCACCACTCTCTCCCCATCCACCCAGGATGTGAAAACATCATAGAAGGCCACAAGGTTGGTCGAGCACGACCTCCCCTTGGTGAACCCATGCTGGGTACTCCTGATAACCTCCTTTTCTCCCAGTTGTCTAGAGATGGCATCCAGCACAAGCTGTTCCATCATCTTTCCAGGGACAGAGGTGAGGCTGACTGGCCTGTAACTACCTGTATTTTCCTTCTTGCCTTTTTGAAGACTGGAGTGACATTGGCTATCCTCCAGTCTTCAGGCACCTCCACCGTTCTCCAAGATGTCTGAAATATGATAGAGAGCGATTCAGCAATCACCTCTGCCAGCTCCCTCACCACCCATGGATGCACCCCATCGGGTACCATGAATTTATGAACATTGGTGTGGCAAAACTCTTTCCTGACTAAAGGGAAGTCCCTCAGTCCCCAGACCCTCTCAGTAAGCTCTAGGTTCTGGGATTCCTGATGGAGAGCTTTTTCACACAAGACAGAAGCAAAGAAGGCCATCAGTATCTCCATCTTCTCAGAATCCCTTGTTACCAGAACACCCCCCTCACTTAGTAGGGGACCCACAGTCTCCCTAGTCTTCCTTTGACTGCTAACGTACTTTAAAAAGCATTTTTCATTATCCTTTTGTCACATTCAATCCCAGGTGGTCTTCAGACTTCCTTGTTCCATCCCTGCAGGCCCTGACTACATGTGGTCAGACACTTTTTCCACATTTCAAGGACCTTCTTCTTCCCTTTCAGTTTCTGCATGAGCTCCTTGCTCATCCACAAACAAACCACAAAAAAACAAAACAAAAAAAAACAAACAAACAAAAAAAAACAACCAAGAAAACAAATGCAGCGACTCGGCACGGACTCAGATGTGAACGATCCAAATCGTTTATTACAAGTTCTCACATCCCTTATATACCTTCACAAGTTGTTATTTTCTAGCTTTCCCATCCGCCCTTACAACTTTCGCAAACACCTTATATGTCAACAAAGCATTCTACAAAACACTTTTCAACTGTCCATGCAGGCACATATCCAATCAGAGCTGTGAGACTCTTCTTCTCCTTGCAGAGGTGTCCTTGGTTCCCATGCTGTTTATCTTGCTCCACAGCTGCTGCTCTGAACAGCTTTTCTTGTATCCCCACAAACAAACAATAAAGGAGAGCTTGATTCAGTAGAAAGCTGCATTACAAGTCATGAATTCCAAAAGATGGGCAGTTCACTGCAGTTGAAACACATCTGGTCATCACTTTCTTTACCACATCCCTGACCTCCCTGTTCCTCATTCTGTAGATGAGGGGGTTAACTGCTGGTGGCACCACTGAGTACAGAACTGCCACCATCAGGTCCATGGATGGGGAGGAGACAGAATAGGGATTCAGATAGGCATAAAAGCCTGTGATGATAAATAGGGAGACCACGGTCAGGTGCGGGAGACACGTGGCGAAGGCTTTGTGCCATCACTGCTCAGAGGGCACCTGCAGCACAGCTATTAAGATCTGCACATAGGACAACACTATGAAAACAAAGCAGCCATAGAATAAACTGGCACTAAAAATGATAAATACAACTTCCCTGAGATTTGATTCTGAGCAGGAGAGCTTGAGGATCTGGGGGATTCCACAGAAAAACTGGCTGACAACATTGCCTTGGCAGAGAGGCAGTGAAAACGTACTGGCAGTGTGCAGAAGAGAGAGGAGAACCCCAGTGCCCCAGGCAGCTGCTGCCATGGTGGCACAAGCTCTGCTGTCCATCAAGGTCCCGTAGTACAAGGGCTTGCAGATGGCAACGTAGCGGTCATAGGACATGATGGTGAGAAGGAAATACTCTGCTGAGGCAAAGAAGATAAAGAAAAAGAGCTGTGCAGCACATCCTGTATAGGAGATGGCCCTGGTGTCCCAGAGGGCATTGGCCATGGCTTTGGGGAGAGTGGTGGAGATGCATCCCAGGTCAAGGAGGGCAAGGTTGAGGAGGAAGAAGTACATGGGGGTGTGCAGGGGCTGGTCGCAGTCTACGGCTGTGCTGATGAGGCTGTTGCCCAAGAGGGCAGCCAGGTAGATGCCCAGAAAGAGCCAGAAGTGCAGGAGCTGCAACTGCCGCGTGTCTGCCAACGGCAGCAGGAGGAACTCACTGATGGAGCTGCTGTTGTGCATCTGCTGTTCCTGGGCTTGGAGTCCTGCTCAGAGTGCAGAAGATAATGACAATTCCAGACCATTCTCAGAGACACTCCTCCTGGTATACTATAAAAGTTTTCCTTTCCCTTTGGAAATCCCATACCCGGCACACAGCCCCTGGGGCACAGCAGGGACCCTGCTCTGCAGGACAGCCCTGGGCACCCGCCTGCAGCCCCGGCTGCACAGCCTGCAGCCGTTCTGGGTCACGCAGCCCTCAGGGCTGTGTTCTGACGCTGCATCACAGAAGCCCTCAGCTGGAGCAGAAGGCTTTTTCCACAGTAAAGAAACATGAAGTGCCTGCAGCCAGATCTGCTATGGGATGTCCCCAGTCTAGTGATCCCTCCTGAAAAAGAAGCTGTGTTGCCTACTGTAAGAGACTTACCATGTCGTTGTCTGTGTGCAATGCTCCTGCAGTGAGCTCACAGCCTGCTCACACCATACACACTTTGTGAGCTCTCTCTCCCTTCTCTTCTATCCTCATGTCACCTGCAGCTCATGCCCCAGCCCTGCTGTGCTGTGCACAAGAGCTTCTCCTTGGCACAGAGTTCTCTCTGCAGCGCTGCCCACTTGTATGATCTCTCTGTGTCCCAGGAGCCTGGCCCAGCTCAGCAGCAGAGGATGTTATTTTTGTCTTTCCCACTCGTCTTCCCTGAGATGTCCCTGGGTCTTCTTGGCCAACAACTCCTGAAAAACAACAGCATCCTGACCGTACTTTGAAATCTGTTGAATTAAACACCGGATTTCAAGTGGTTGGTGATTAATTCCAGACATGTGGTGAGTCCTCCCGTAGAGTGCTGAAACAAATATGGTACACAGACAAGGACAGGGAATCATAGAATCATAGAATGACCAAGGTTGGAAAAGTCCTAAAAGATCATCCAATCCAGCTGTTCACCTATCACCAACAGCTGCCACTATACCATGTCCCTCAACACAACATCTAGTTGTTCCTTGAACACTTCCAGGAGACTTGCAGAATCGAACTCCATAACCACAAAGTAGTTCTAAAGCAGGTATGTTTAATGAGTGATGAGCATACACCCTGGTGTAAGGGGGATAGCTCCACCTCACTTGCACACCATTATGAGAAAGTGTGCTGCAAATATAGGCTGAACTAATACATCATCAATAGCTGTCAGGAATTGGAATACATATTCATTACATTCCTGAGACCCCATTAGCATGCAGTCCCTCCCCCCTTGTGCGCATGGTGAGTCGTGGGGATGGTGGGGGATGAAGGCTCATCGTCTTCCTCGCTGTAAACTTTCAACTCTGTAGGAGGGGCAGCCCCCAAACTGGTTCCAGTTTGCCCTATGGACATCTAATCACCTCACTGTTCTCAGGCTGTTGCATCCTTATGGCCTTTATCCCCCTTGTTATTGCACTCAGTGTCTGCACTCCCCATTCTTCTAACAGCTTTGACATAAACGATCTTTTCACTCTTCCTGTCCCAGTTTCTGTGACAGTTTCTTTCTCTCCCTTACTGTGGGGCCCTTTTCTCATCCTTCAGTTGGTTTGGTGATTCCCCTGTTTACTGTCATAAAGATACTGGGTTTTTGAAGGCGAGTTTTGCACATGCGCACACAACACACAGAAACCCCCACTTTGTCCATCTTAGCATAGCATCCACGTAATTTCAACACCTGCACAAAAGTAGGACAAAAATATCCTTTTTATGCATGTCTGTGGGTGTATTTGTAATTCTGGCATAAGCAAACAGTTTCACTGATGAAAGTCTTAGACTTAAATCTGGTGTCAAATTTACAAAGTATTAGGTTGTGCATTTCTGAAATGCACTGTTCTGGGGAACAAAATAATAATTAAAAAAAAAAACACAACCGAAAGACAGTCAAAGAGACAATAGATGGCCACACATATTGCCATGCCTAGACAGGATTTCCTGTTCGCTCTAGGTCCAGGGTTCTTGACTGCATGTCTGTCGGTGCTCAGTCGAGTTAGAGAGCTCTCTTAGTTTCTTGTAGCATCAGTGTAGTCTCTATTGTGTTCAGCGTACATCTTATATAGCATTCACTTACAAGCAAGACATTCCTGTTCCTCAAACAGTTCTTCTAATCAGTTAATTGATCCCAGCTTCTCCCAAACAACAGTGATAAAGGATGAAAGGTTTCTTAAGAATAACAGGATTAACAATGCATATCAGTGGAACCTCCTGTCCATCCTTAGAAGCAAACAGACACTGCTTGCTCTTCTCTCACACTCTGGTCTTCGAGGGTTTCACAGTGATAAGGTCTACCAAAGACTCTGATAAGCTCTTTGGTGACTTGCTCGCAGTAAAATCCACCCCCACGCATGTCATTCCAGCCTGTCTCCCCAAATGCACCAAATCATGGCCAAAATCAGTTTCTGGTGTTTGCTAAGGGTGGCATGGTATGTTGATACTGAGGAGGGAGATGATTCTTGCCTGCCAAAGGATGTGTCAATTGCCAGCTCTCTGACATGCCCATGCCTTACACCCACACCACACTCATTGGCCACGGAAATAAATGAGTTGGAAGTAAATTTTCCTTCAGAAGACTTTTCCATCCAAAAATGCTGATTAGACTGAATTGAAATGTTCCACGGAAACGTTTCGATTCCGCCAAAGCTTTCAGTGGAAATAATCAGGCCTTGGCTAGGCTGTCTGACAGGCAAGCTTGCCTTGCCTGCTGCCAGCTCACCCACCTGCCTACGTATCATTGGCCTTAGGCACTCTGGCTGCAAGTTTTCCCAGCCAACAGGCTTCTGTAGGGCAAGGCACCAGCTTGGTGTTGGCTCTTGCCATGCTCCCTGCATGGGGCAGCACCATAACCATGTGCTCCCTCACCTCTGGAGATGGAATTCTGATTCTGAAAGTTTATTTTGATTCCTTACTTGTGATTTATTTATTTATTTTCTTGTATATTTTTATCCCACTGAAAATAGTTTTGTCTTATTTTGCCTTTCAGTTCAGATGTGTTGTCAGGTGTTACGCACCACAAAGTGGTGTCCATTCATTTATGTAGGTAAGATGGTTTCTAGCACCAGGAACAAGTTCTGAAAAGACATTAGTGGGTTTTCTTCCCCATTTTACCCTTCCTGCTCACAATCTTGGCAGTCACACCTGTGACATTACATTAAAGTCCCTCTGCAGTGCTGTGCCTGCTCCTACAGATATTAGGAAGAGCACAAGCATGGTCTGAACGATGGGAGTGTTTGGGAGGAGTCTTGGGTTAGTTTGCCGGAACAACGCATTGTTAATACCTAATGCAGACAACCTGAATTCCTCTTGTATATGAAGAACGTGTTTTTTTCATGTAGTTTTTCAGCTTCCCCCCTTTTTTCTTCACGTGCAGTGGGGTTGATAGTAAAAGACCACAATAACACGTGTCTACTTCTGGTCTGCTGTAAATAGATGTGTGTGATGGCACTCTATGCTGGGGCATCATGGCTTGTTCAGCTTCTCTGTTGGCTGTGTTAGTCACATAGTTGTCATGATGCTGAACAAAACAAAAATGCCTAGATAGCCAAAAGAGATAAAGAGATAGAAAGGGGAGAGGACACTGGTGATCTCAGTGCAATCAATAAATATTCATGGACTGGTGATAAGATATGTTGGAATGCAATAGATCTGCACTGGCGGTGTGATAGATTGTTAGATAATGTTGATCAGATGTGAGTACCAATGGTTTATCATGTCCTCTGTTAACACTGTGGCTGCTGAAGGTACATGTTCCACCCCTCCCTTGTAAGATGGATAATGTGAGAATTAGAAAGAGTTTTAAAGAATAATACAAAGTAAAAAAAAAACAACAAGGGGAATAAGGGTAGTTGAGATAAGGAGTGAGGGAATGGTCAGCAAGAGAAGAGAATCTGAGGAAACTGATGGAGAATAGAATCAACCGTAGTGTACTGAACTCACTCTGTGCTAACTTCAACCTGACTTTATCTCATCAGTGACTCAGCCCTTGCTCAAACACTCTGAGATCAGCAGGTTTCAGTATTTGGGGTGTTGGCAGTGGGTGAGGAGAGATGGCAGAGCTGGATGCATCTGCGCTGGGGATGGGGAAGGAGAGAGGCTGTCCTGGTTTGCAGGGCCAGTGCACTGTGAGACCTACATGTGTACTGGTATGTAAACAGAAAGAACATCAAGCCTTTCTTTCTACTTTCTCTGGGAGGAACGTGTGACACAGAAGATAATTTTTGTCCTATCTCTGCAACTCACTGAGCCAACGTGAACATCCACTTTATCTTCTGATGTTGGCAAAGGTAAGTTGCCCTTAGCTCTCGAGTATATGGGACAACCTAACGGGCTTGAGAGAGAAAATACTTTAGTGTATGAGTAGTTCTTGTCACTGGAGGCTGTAGACTAGGAAAAGAGAGAGGAACATTTTGGTTTTCATCAGACTGAGGTTCTGAGGTTGTACCAAGGAGGTAATTCAGGTCTCATACCTGAATGGTTGCATTCAGATCAAATCCACCTCCCCTTCAGGTTTAGATAAGGGCTGTGCCCCCACAGGGCTGTTTGTTTTATCTTGTGGACAAGGTTCGCTGTGTGAGTTACAGTATGGCTTTCAGATACCAGAAGATGCTGAGAGATAAGCATTTCTCTTTGCTGTATCACACAGCTCTGATCTCCTCCTTCCTCTTCTTCCCCTGCCTTCACAACACTGCAGACCACACCTCACCAGCATGGATCATGCACTGAACCCAGGGCAGGGGTAGAACAGTACTAGCCCTGATAGAAAAATAGAAAGATGGACTGAGATATGTATAGATGGAAGTGTTGGATGGATGTGATAGATGGATAGAAGCCGAGCCGCTTTCCACCATCTATCAGCACTGCTTGTTGACTGGTGAGGTCCCAGAAGACTGGAGGCTCGCCAGTGTGACTCCCATCTACAAAAAGAGTAGTAAGGAGGACCCAGGGAACTATAGGCCTTTTAGCCTGACCTCAGTGCCACGGAAGGTTATGGAGAAGATTGTCTTGAGGGAGATCACTCTGCACATGCGGGGCAACCAGGGGATCAGGCCTAGCCAGCATGGGTTCACAATGGGCAGGTCCTTCATGACCAACCTGATCTCCTTCTATGATTAAGTGACCCGTCTGGTGGACAAGGGAAAGGATGTTGATGTTCAACAAGACCAAGTGCCAGGTCCTGCAGTTCAGCTAAAACAACCCTGGACGGCGCTACAGGCTTGGGGCAGAGTGGCTGGAGGACTGTATAGAGGAAATGGACCTGGGGGTATTGATTGATGCTCGGCTGAACATGAGCCGACAGTGTGCCCGGGTGGCCAATAAGGCCAAGGGCATCCTGGCTTGCATCAGAAACAGTGTTGCCAGCAGGAACAGAGAGGTGATTGTTCCTCTGTACTCAGCTCTGGTGAGGCCACACCTCGTGTACTGTGTCCAGTTTTGGGCCCCTCACTGCAAGAAAGACATTGAGGCCCTGGAACTTGTTCAGAGGAGGGCAACCAAGCTGGTGAGGGGTCTGGAGCACAGGCCTTATGAGGAGAGGCTGACTTGCGGAATCAAACTCTATAATCCAGAGATGGGTTATAAAGCAGGTATGTTTATTCCAGCGTTGCGCAGCGCCGGGTGCAAGGGGGATAGCTCCTCCAAACTTGCACACCGTAAAGAGAAAAGTGTGTTACAGATATAGGTTAAGCTAATACATAATCAATAGTCTCCTCCTCTGTTTGATTACATATTCATTACATTCCCTATGGCCCCGTTCCCCGCAACCCCATTCCCTCATTCCCCCTGACCCCATTCCCCGCGACCCTTGCCGATGTTTTGGGGTGAAATTCTTCTTCTGTTTTCTTCTTGGTGTTATCTGCTGGTACCATTCTCCCACGTAAGCATCGTCTTGCCCGGGGATATCTAATCCTTCTTCTTGTCAGAGGTCTCTGGACAGTTTCTTCTTATCTTTATTGCCCTCTTCTCTGGTTTTCTTTTGACTAAGTGTCTGTAATTCCCCTTTTCCCTGCCCTTTTAAATGTAAACTATCTACAGTTACCCTTTGTCTTGGTTTCTGTGAAGTTCCCCTTTCCCTTTCTATAGCAAAGTGTTACCTTACCACCATTTTGAGGCTTTGCTCACTCTTCAATTCCCCCCTTTTCTTTAATCTAGCAGGCTTTTACCTGCTAGATTCTTAATGGGTCTCAAAATAGGCTCCGCTCTCTACCTTTTGTCTCAGCTCATGTCTCTTCCAAACCTCATATTCCCTTCCGGTACCTTGGTACAAGCACATAGAGCACTTTACTATTATACAGGTAAAACTTATTAACAGCACCAAGATGGCTATAATGATTCCGACCAAAAAGAGCTGCTTTACCCATCCTAAATTTGGTAACCAGCTAGTGAGTGTATCCCACAATCCTTTTTCCCAACCTATGTTATCCTGACTTGCCTTGTGCAACACCTTTGTTTGTTCCCAAATTTTCCTCAAGTCGGTTTCAATTCTTAGATCTTTGTTTAGGTACACACAGCAGCTCTGATTTATTATTGTGCATACCCCCCCTTCTTTGGCTGTTAATATATCCAGTGCCATCCTGTTTTGAATCACCACCTTGGATAAGGAGGATACCTCTTCTTGGATTGCTCGCAATGCATCTGTTGTGGCATTTTCTACTATTTCTAAAGTAGCTGAGATATTCACAATTGCCTGTTCTAGTTGTGTCACCCCTAGAGATGGAATGAGAATTCTTAAGAAGCTATGAAAGCCTGTGCTGTGCACTAAGGGATTGTATGTGCGCCTAGTTCGAATCCAGGGAGTTCTTAAAAGTCCTCGTGGGGTGTCTTCATGTACTGTAGTTTGAGGTACCAAATATCCTACAGTACATGTCCCTGTCCAATTTATAGGTAATGCTTTTCGAGCATGCCCATCCCCACACAGCCACCAATACCCATTTGGTAATTTACATGGCTTGGGCATCTGTTCTTGATAGGCAAATGATGTAGCCATCCTTGCAATTCCGAGAATATTCTTATCTGAGACCCAGTATGATGCCTCATCTGTTCTAGGGTCGCATCCCGTGCCTTGTGCCCATTTCCCAATTCTAACAATCCCTGTTACTATTCCTGAATTCCCATATTCCCAACTACACCCTATGCCCGTTAAGTTTCGCCATCCCACCCCCACCCCCTTATCAAATTTTCTATCTACAAAGATTGACCTAGTAGAATCTAAGATTAGCAACTCAAACCTAGGACCTTTCTGTGGTTTGTCTTGTTTGTCTTCTAGACCAAACTTACATTTCCCATATTCCACCCAGCTTGGAATTGTCCAGTTTAGTGTTGCCACCCCATACATAGGCACTCTTCCCTCTCCTCTAGGGAGGGCCGTGCATATCCAGCAAGATTTATTGAAAGCCTGGCCAATTTTCTCAGTCATTTTCAGGTAGCTGTTCCCATGCCAGGCTACGACTGTTGTCACGGTCATGCTAAAAATTACCAAGCTGTTATACATGTTTTTGGATTTTGATCTTCAGTGGTCCTTCCTCTTTCACCGTCCACTGTTGTCTGGGAGCTTTCTTCAGGCGGGTGTGGTGTATCCAAGGCGTCAGTCCTTTCACCTTTGCTGCCGTGTGGGTGGTCAGGAGCACTTGGTAGGGCCCACTCCACTTTGGTTCCAGAGGTGAATCTGAGAGGGATTTAACATAAACATAGTCGCCTGGTAGTATATTATGCACTGGGCTATCTAGGCCCCGTGCCCTGGCCCCAAGTACTGTTTTTTCAATTTTCTTTAGTTGCTTTGTCAGATTTACCATGTATTCATTCAATACTTCTTCCCCAGTTTGCATAGAGATTCCCTTTTGTACAGGGTAAGGCCTCCCATAAAGGATTTCGAATGGGCTCAGTCCTTCCTTGGTTCGGGGTTTGGTACGAACTCGTAAAAGTGCCAGTGGTAATGCCTGAGGCCAGGGTATCCCAGCCTCTTGGCCCAATTTCACTATCTGTAATTTGATTAGGTGATTCATTTTTTCCACCTGACCGCTGGACTGCGGCCTGTATGGTGTATGTAGCTGCCAATCAATTCCCAATAGTGAACTTACTTGTTGGACCACTTTAGCATTAAAGTGTGGGCCACGATCTGATGAAATTGCTGCAGGGACCCCAAACCTCGGAATAATCTCATGTAACAGAGCCTTTGTTACCTCTCGAGCCTTGTTAGTCCTACAGGGGTACGCTTCTGGCCATCCCGAAAAGGTGTCTGTTAATACCAATAAATATCTGAACCCCCCTTTTCTTGGGAGTTCTGAGAAATCAATTTGCCACTGTTGTCCCGGGTAATTCCCTTTCCCTATCTGCCCTAGAGTGACTTTATGACCTGACTTGGGGTTATTCTGTAAACATATCTCGCATTGTTGTGTCACCTGCCTAATTGTGGAATACAAGTTCCGGGCAATTATTCTTTGGGCTAAATATTTATGCAGTGCCTCCACTCCCCAATGAGTTTTTCTGTGTTCAGCCATTATCACTGCCCACAGTATAGCCGTGGGAATAATGATTTTACCTTGTGGGGTAGTGGCCCATCCTCCCTCTCCCACTTGCCCTCCTAGATCTTCTATGAGAATTTTATCTTCCTTTGAGTATCTGGGTTCACTATCAATTTGGATTTTACCGTCTGGAATTAAAGAATGCATTTCCACCGGGTCTTCCCTTGCTGCTCGTTTTGCCTCTCGATCTGCAAAAGCATTTCCTACTTCTTCCGGCATCTTTCCTTTCTGGTGTGCTCTGCAATGCATAATAGCCACCTTTCTTGGTCGATGAACTGCTTCCAGGAGCTTTAAAATTTCCTCGGCATGCTTAATGCCCTTTCCTTGTGTTGATAATAGTCCTCTCTCCTTCCATATTGCTCCATGGGCATGTATCACACTAAAAGCATACTTTGAATCTGTCCATATGTTGATTCTCTTTCCCTCTGCCAGCTCTAATGCTCGAGTTAGAGCTATGATTTCTGCCTTTTGTGCAGAGGTATTTGGGGTCAAGGCTTTTGATTCTATTACCTTGTTTGTAGTTGTCACAGCATAGCCTGCTTTGCGTACCCCCTGCAGCACAAAGCTGCTACCGTCAGTATACCAAGAGTCCTCAGCATCTTCTAGTGGTTCTTCTTTCAGGTCTGGTCGGCTGGAACACACCGCATCAATGGTTTCCAGGCAATCATGCAGTACTGGTTCTCCCGAGGTCCCACTAAGGAAGGATGCTGGGTTAACAATATTAGTTACTTTTATTTCCACATCATCTTGTTCCATCAGGATAGCTTGATACTTAAGGAGTCTCTGCGGTGAGAGCCAGTGCCCACCCTTCACTTCTAACACAGTTGAAACAGTGTGAGATGTCAAGACTGTGATTTTCTGCCCTAAAGTAAATTTACGTGCTTCCTGAACGTTTAATACCAGTGCAGCTATTGCTCTCAAGCAGCTCGGCCACCCCCTGCTTACTTCATCCAGTTGTTTAGAAAAGTATGCTACTGCTCTTCGATAAGGCCCCAAGTTCTGAGCCAGGACTCCCAAGGCTATTCCTTGTTTTTCATATGAGAATAGCCAGAATGGTTTTGTTGTGTCTGGCAACCCTAAGGCAGGAGCCTGCATGAGCTCACGCTTTAACTGTTTAAAGGCTCTTCTGCTTTCCCCATCCCAAGTGAGAATATTGGGGTTAGTTTTTAAAAGTGCAAAGAGTGGTTTTACCAGAAGTCCATAGTTATGGATCCAGAGTCGACACCAGCCTGTCATTCCCAGGAATGTGCGCAGCTCCTTTGCAGTCCGGGGCTCGGGGGTCTGACAAATGGCTTCCTTCCTCACTGTTCCCAGCATCCTTAGTCCTGCTGTGATTTCGTAGCCCAAATAGACTACTTGTCGTTTTGCCACCTGGGCCTTCTGTGGGGAGACTCGATACCCATTAAGCCCCAGAAAATTCAGTAGACTGATAGTCCATGTTACACACTCTTCTTCCGTTTCAGTAGCTATTAATAGATCATCTACATACTGTAACAGAACTCCTTTCTCAGAGGGGCGTTCCCATTGTTCCAAATCCTTGGCTAGCTGATTCCCAAAAATAGTTGGGCTATTCTTGAACCCTTGGGGAAGCACTGTCCATGTCAGTTGTGTTTTTCTGCCGGATTTAGGGTTCTCCCACTCAAATGCAAATAATAGCTGACTCTCTGGACTTAGGGGTAAGCAGAAGAATGCATCCTTTAGATCCAGTACGGTGAACCAAGCCAATTCACTAGATAGTTTTGTAAGCAGTGTATATGGGTTTGCTACCAGGGGATATAAATCTTCTACTATTTTATTGATTGCTCTCAGATCCTGTACTATACGGTAGTTCCCGTCTGGTTTCCTAATTGGGAGTATCGGGGTATTGTATTTAGATTCACATTCCACTAATAACCCGTGTCTCATGAATTTATCAATTAATGGTTGTGCTCCCTCTCTATCTTCTATCCTTAGGGGGTATTGTTTAATTCGTGAGGGTTGAGCTCCTTGCTTTATATTAATTACCACAGGAGGGGCGTTTTTTGCACGCCCTGGGGTTTCCGTTGCCCATACCCCTGGATAGACCTGATTACTGATTTCTTCGGGCATCCCTGTGTTTTCGGGAGTTGAATTTGTTGTGATCAATGCTAGGCTCAGTACCTCAATTAAAGAATCATCCCTTACTTTAAACCGCATCTTTCCTGCCTCAAATTTTATTTCTGCCCCTAATAATTCTAAGAGATCCCGTCCTAAGAGGTGATGTGGTGAGTCAGGTAGGTATAAAAATCGATGTATCCCTACCTGCTTCCCCAATTTATATTTCAGAGGTTTAAGGAAGTAAGCCTTTTCGGGTTGACCAGTGGCCCCTTTTACAGTCATAAATTCTTTACTTAATGGAGTTAATTCTTCATTTAGTACTGAACAAGCCGCACCAGTATCTATTAAAAATTCTACACTCTTCTGTTTCTTCCCTAGCTTTATCTTAACCAGTGAATCCGCCAGGGTAGACTCGCCCGGTTCCAGTCAATCCTCCTTTACGGGGGCTTGGAACTTAGTCCATGCCCCCCTTTTCTGTTTTCTCAGTGGGCATTCATTTTTCCAGTGTCCTTTTTTTCCGGCAGATGGCACATTGGTCCTTTTCCAGGGGCTTTCTTGTTCTGCACATTTCACCCCTCCCTGTCCCTTGCAAAGCTGCAATCAGTATCTGTCTGTCCTTTTTCCTATCTTCCTCCTCCCTATTGCTAAACACTCTCCAAGCTACTTCTAGCAAACTTTCCAAATTTCTATTGGCCGGTGCTGGTAATTTTTGTAGCTTCTTTCTTATATCCCCTGCAGACTGCCCTGTGAATAGTGACACCAACTGATGAATACCTTCCTCTGAATTTGGATCCAGGGAGGTATGTTTTCTCATTACATTCCTCAGCCTTTCAAGGAATTCCGAGGGAGTCTCCTGGGGACCCTGTTTCACTTCAAATAATTTAGACCAGTTCACCGTTCTAGGGATAGCTCTTTCTACTCCCTTTATTACCCATTCTCGGTATCTCTCCAAAAGCTCCCTCCCATGATCTGTATTTGGGTCCCAGCGAGGGTTTTGTAATGGGAAATAGTCTTTAATATCTTCATCTGTTCCTCGCAAATTATCCTCAAGCAGGGTTTGTGCTGTTCTTAGAACCAGTTGTTTTTCTGTTTCGGTCAGTTGATCTAACAGCAACTGAATATCATTCCAGTCTGGTTCAAATTGTCTAACTAAAAACTGCATTTGTCTTGCTACCTTTGATGGGTCATCTCGGTAGTTTTTACAAACCTCCTTCCAAGATTCTAAGTCAAATGAAGAGAACGGAACTTTAACTAACATTGTACCCCCCTCTGGACGTACCACTTCCCTCAACGGAGCTATTGTTAACGGCTGCTGGCTTCGGGTACGTGAGGCTACTGGGGAGGCAGGAGGCTCAGGGGGAGAAGGGAGGGCCGGGGGTGAAGGGGGTGAAGGAGGATTAGAATCCTCAAGAGAAGGCATTTCTGGATCTAGTGGGATTTCCTCATTTCTCACCCTTATTGCCCGCTGAACCTGGAGATATTCCGACAATTCTTCAGGCTCCCTAACCTTGCCTGTCTTTGTGCACTGCTGTCCGATACTACAGGATGAGCAGCAGCGTTTTATTTTACTTTCTTTTGCCTCCCGCCGTACTTTTTCTATAGTTAGTACAAAAGGATCTTGTGGCGGTCCCATTCCACACTCTTTCTGCCATTCCGGGTGGTTGCGGAGGGTGAAGAACATATCTGCATATGCTACCTCCTCCCACTTATTTTCTCTCCTCAGAAACAACATAAGCTGCAAGATTGTATTATATTTTACTGTTCCATTTAGAGGCCATTTCTCCCCTTCCTCCAGCTTATACACCAACCACCATTGATTACAATATTTAATCAAGTTTTTCCGACTCAGGGTTCCTCTTGATTTCCCAGCAATATCTCGCCAGTGTGCCAGTATACAACCCAGGGGTGTGCGCTCAGGGACCTCTTTGCTCTGTGATTTCCCCATCGTAACTTAATATAAACAATCGTATTCTTTTATAAGTAAAACCACTTCTGACACAACAGTATCGTTATGACTTATGACCACGTACTTTACAACAACCGGTAACTAATAATACAAAATAAACACGTATTAAAACAAAGATAAACAAGTATTGGAGACAACTTTCGCTTCGTCCGTCCCCGGCCGTTTCCCTCGCGGGAGGACGGAACCGCGGGTCGGGACTCCGCACTCGCCCCGCAGCTGTGCTGCGTCTCACTCACACCACACTCACACGACAATTCAAACAGAATTACAATATATCATTTGTTAAGCTTAACCAAAGATGTTAAGAACACCGGTGCTAGTTGTTGACTTAGGCCACCTATATAGACAGCGCTGTACGATACCAATTATCCCAGGATTACCCAAATCACCCTGTACCAGAGAGCAGACAAGCTCTGCCCAATTAGCAATCACCTGAATGTGAGCAATAGCTCTTTTACCATGCGTACGACTTACTGGCCCCTTTGAAGGCACTCCCTAGGGAGTCCTAACCCAGCCGGCAACCTAACCTAACCCGTGAGCTCACGTCCCTTGGGGGGGGAGCACGCCGACTCCACTGTGCCCTGCGTAGGACGTCTCCTCACGACTTACGGGTCCCCCATTTCACATACCTGGTCCGCCGATAGATGGTTCTTGTCTGCTCCTGCAGTGATCAGATGAGGGAGGGGAGTCCTTCCGAGAAATCTCGGGGCGCGCCAAAGGCGTCCCCCTTCTCAGCTGGTCCTGCAGCCGAACAGAGAGGGTCCCATCTGGGGTGCCAAATTGACTTGCGGAATCAAACTCTATAATCCAGAGATGGGTTATAAAGCAGGTATGTTTATTCCAGCGTTGCGCAGCGCCGGGTGCAAGGGGGATAGCTCCTCCAAACTTGCACACCGTAAAGAGAAAAGTGTGTTACAGATATAGGTTAAGCTAATACATAATCAATAGTCTCCTCCTCTGTTTGATTACATATTCATTACATTCCCTATGGCCCCGTTCCCCGCAACCCCATTCCCTCATTCCCCCTGACCCCATTCCCCGCGACCCTTGCCGATGTTTTGGGGTGAAATTCTTCTTCTGTTTTCTTCTTGGTGTTATCTGCTGGTACCATTCTCCCACGTAAGCATCGTCTTGCCCGGGGATATCTAATCCTTCTTCTTGTCAGAGGTCTCTGGACAGTTTCTTCTTATCTTTATTGCCCTCTTCTCTGGTTTTCTTTTGACTAAGTGTCTGTAATTCCCCTTTTCCCTGCCCTTTTAAATGTAAACTATCTACAGTTACCCTTTGTCTTGGTTTCTGTGAAGTTCCCCTTTCCCTTTCTATAGCAAAGTGTTACCTTACCACCATTTTGAGGCTTTGCTCACTCTTCAAGGCTGAAGGAGCTGGGAATGTTCAACCTGGAGAAGAGGAGGCTCAGGGGAGACCTCATTGCTCTCTATAACTTCCTGAAGGGAGGATGTAGTGAGCTGGGGGTCGGCCTCGTCTCATGTCATTAGTGATAGGACCAGAAGGAATGGTTTCAAGCTACCGCAGGGGAGATTCAAGCTGGACATTAGGAAATATTACTTCTCAAACAGGGTGGTCAGGCACTGGAATGGACTGCCCAGGAAGGTGGTGGAGTCACTGACCCTGGGGGTGTTCAAGGAATGACTGGATGTTGTGTTGAGGGACATGGTTTAGGGAGAGCTATTGGTAATAGGTGAAATATTGGACTGGATGATCTTTTAGGTCTTTTACAAACTTGGTGATTTTATGATTCTATGACATGGTGTAAGGAACCTTCTTTGGTAGGGGGGTTGGACTTGGTAATCTCTGGAGTGTTGTACAGAGCCAAGGCCATGGTCAGTGGAGGGCTCAAGGTGCTGGAAGGGAACAGAGTGAGGACAGATGCCTTAAAGTGGCCAAAGGGTCGTTCTGTACCATCTGACAGCAAGCAGGAGGAGTACTGGAAGGGGTGGGAGTTCATCTAGCTCTGTTCTGCTGCCTAGGGGCCAGCTGGGCATCAGTGTGGTAGTGCTGTGCAAGGGCTTGTGCATCAATTGTTACGTACTATTCCATATGAAAAGATATGTAGTGGTAACTATTACACCTCTCCTTTTATCTCTCTTAGTAAATAGCTTCATTTCAGCACACAAGTTGAACTTTTTTTTCACTCCAGTTCTGTTCCCCATCCCACTGGGAATGGGCAGTGCACAATCACTGTGTGATGCTGAGCCACATGTTGGGTTTAACAACCACGATCATTTTGGTGCCCGATGTGAGGCTCCAAGGGTTGAGATAACAGCACATTTGTCCAGAGCGAGATAACTCAGGGCTCCGTGGGAGCTGGAGAATTGCTGGCCATGATGCTGATTGTTTCCCTCTTTGTGGAGCTCATTGAACCTTCTCAGGAAGTTTCACTGCACATCTCCTTGCTTGGTGTTTGTTTTCCCTGCTGCATTTTTTGTCAGATCTGGATGCTGGATTAGGTTATTTATTTTGCTATGCTGTTTGACTTTGGTTATGTCATGACAAAACTTGCAGCTGACAAAATGAAGTTTTGTGCAAATTCATCTCAGTTGTCATCTTTGGGTTTTGGAATCTATATTGTGTGGGAATACAAGAAAAGCTGTACAGAACAGCAGCTGTGGAGCAAGATAAACAGCATGAGAACCAAGGACACCTCTGCAAGGAGAAGAAGTCTCACAGCTCTGATTGGATATGTGCCTGCATGGACAGTTGAAAAGTATTTTGTAGAATGCTTTGTTGACATGTAAAGGTGTTTGGGAAAGTTGTAAGGGCGGATGGGAAAGTTAGAAAATAACAACTTGTGAAGGTATATAAGGGATGTGAGAACTTGTAATAAATGATTTGGATCATTCACATCTGAGTCCGTGCCTCAAACGCTGCAATACTGTATAGCTTCTGTATTTCTTCATTGATGATCTTGATGAGGGCATTGAGTGCACACTCAGTAAATTTGCAGACAACACCAAGTTGGTAGGGAGTGTTCATATGCCTGAGGGGAGAAGGGAACTACAGAAGGACCTGGATAGCTTGTTGAGTCTTCTCATGAAGCTGCATTGCACAGCTCCTTGCTTGCTGCTTCTTTTCCTTGCTGCATTTGTCAACTCTGAGGGCTGGATTAGGGTATTTATTTTGGTATGCTGTTTGAACTTAGTTTGTATCATGATAAAATTGGCAGCTGACAAAGTGAAATTTTGTGCACATTGAGCTCTGTGGTCCTCTTTGGGTTTTAGAAGTAATATTGTCGATATGATTAGGAATTACACATTTTACATAGTCTCCTCTGGGAGCCCAGGGGTGTTCAAGGAACGACTGGATGTTGTGTTGAGGGACATGGTTTAGTGGGAGCTATTGGTAATAGGTGAAGGGTTGGACTAGATGATCTTTTAGGTCTTTTCCAACCTTGGTGTTTCTATGATTCTATGACTGAGGTTAAACAATTATTCAGGAATATCAGTGAGATATCTGCCACAAGGTGAGAAGGCTCTACATGGCAGGGGGTGTGGGACGGTCTGGGCAGCTGCCTGGAGCGGTGAGCACCCCCAGGTCTTTGGAACTTCATCTCTGAGCAACTGAAGGATCCTGAGAAACTGGTAGAATATTGGGGGCAGGTCTGCAGTGGCCCTGGTAATCCCAAACATGCACAAATGACTGCAGTGTGCCAGATCTAGAGAGTTGGATCTGCTGACAGTGCTGCAGCCTCTGCAACTCCTGGTACAGATTCTGCAGCAGCTCCAAGGTTTTGCTTCATGCCCTGTGGTTGCTCCAAGCTCTGGGACAGATCCCGCTGTCACTCCACCCCTCATAATGAGCTCTGCAGTCACTCCTGCTACAGGTCCTGTAGCTATTCCAAGTATTGCGATAAGAAAATGCAACAAATGCCACCCAAGGGAGGTGCACTGTGCCAGGAGGTACAGCTCTGTGGTCTCTCCAACCCCTCCAACGAGCCCAGTGGCTGCTCCAACATAATCACATGTCCTTATGGTGGTTCCAGCTCTGGCAATGAACTCTGAGGTCCTTCAACTCCTGCAACAGCCTGACTTCTTCACTGACACTTCAGCTCCTACAGTGAACCCTGTGGCTGTTAAAAGCCCTGCAACTAGTCCTGGACTTGCAAACAGGTAAGAATAGGGATTAGTTCATATATGCTTGCAACAGCAAATGTTTTATATGTGTGAAAATATACTAAATATATTATATATTTATAAATACATTTGTCATAATTATTATCCTTTTCTTTTTATCTCAACCCATAAACCTTAAACCACAGCACTGTCCTGAGTCGCTTACTGATCTCCATGGGACTATTCCATCTGATCTGGTCACACACTGAAGAGCACCAAAAGATCTCGAGGGCTTCTCAGGGAGCAGTTCCTGAGGTATATTCCTTACACCAGCTTTGGAAGAGGCCTCCAGTTCTCTGGTGCTGCTCTGAAGTGACCCTCTTGTTATGGCAGTGCCAGCAAGGAGACCAGCTCTGACACAGCCATTCATATTGCTGCCTAATGACTGCAGCCCTGGAGTGCTGTTGTAGAGACCACAGGACAGTTGTGAGACACACATGACCTTCAGGCCTGCACAAATGAGAGGACTTCAGAGCACTGCAGCACTGGAAAGAGAGCAGGAATGAAAAGAGCCTGTTGTGCTGCTGTCCGTGGCTGTACCTCCCCCAGGCCATGACAAAGTAGGAAGAGAGAAAAGGTAAGGAAAAGTCTACTTTGAAAGCATTTTAGGTATCCCTTAACCTATTCAGGGAATGTGGTTCCGGGTTTACATGAGCTATTGGAGCGAGAAAACGGAAATTAGTGAAGTGAAATAAATTTTTATTTAAAAGTTCAATAACATTTTTTTTGTGGATTGCTATATGACACACAATCAGACAATCAAAGATGCATAACACATGAAGAAGCATCACTGGAAATCATGTGAGGAAGACGTGCACTTTATTGAAGATGGAATAGTGTGTATTGCAACACCTTCCTGAGAGCGTGCTTGATCTCCCTGTTCCTCATGCTGTAGATAAAAGGGTTCAGTGTTGCAGGAACCACTGAGTACAGAAGTGCCACTGTCAGATCCAGGGGTGGGGAGGAAATGGACGAGGGCTTCTGGTAGGCAAAAGAAGCAGTGCTGAGAAACAGGGAGACCACGACCAGGTGAGGGAGGCACGTGGAGAAGGCTTTGTTCCATCCCTGCTCAGAGGGCATCCTCAGAACAGCCTTAAAGATCTGCACATAGGACACCACTATGAAAACAAAATAGCCAAACCCTAAAAAGGAACTAAAAATGTTAAGCACAACCTCCCTGAGGTGGCGGCTGAGCAGGAGAGCTTGAGGATCTGGGGGATTTCACAGAAAAACTGGTTCACAACATTCCCTTGGCAGAGAGGCAGTGAAAACATACTGGCAGTGTGCAGAAGAGAGAGGAGAACCCCAGTGCCCCAGGCAGCTGCTGCCATGGTGGCACAAGCTCTGCTGTCCATCAAGGTCCCGTAGTGCAGGGGCTTGCAGATGGCAACGTAGCGGTCATAGGACATGATGGTGAGAAGGAAATACTCTGCTGAGGCAAAGAAGATAAAGAAAAAGAGCTGTGCAGCACATCCTGTGTAGGAGATGGCCCTGGTGTCCCAGAGGGCATTGGCCATGGCTTTGGGGAGAGTGGTGGAGATGCTTCCCAGGTCGAGGAGGGCCAGGTTGAGGAGGAAGAAGTACATGGGGGTGTGCAGGCGCTGGTCGCAGGCTATGGCTGTGCTGATGAGGCCGTTGCCCAGGAGGGCAGCCAGGTAGATGCCCAGGAAGAGCCAGAAGTGCAGGAGCTGCAGTTGTCGCGTGTCTCCCAGCGGCAGAAGGAGGAACTTGCTGATGGAGCTGCTGTTGGACAACTGCTGTTCCTGGTCTTGGAGTCCTGTTCAGAGTGCAGAAGATAATGACAAGTCCAGACCTTTCTCAGTGACACTCCTCCTGCTGTACTATAAATTTTTCCTTTCCCATGGGAAAATGATCATTCAGCTCCACAACTTGTATTTATTTTCATGACCTTCAGCATCTCTTAAGGAGTAGAAGATTAGGGAGCTCTTTCTTTCTTCTCATTTCATAATTGTATTCCAGCCTCCTGGATATTTTCCTCTTTACTGCAGCTGCTCTTCGAGACCCCAGCCCCAGCCTCTGTACACTTTAAATTGTCTCAGAGATATCAGCCTGTTAACAGGACAAGTGAACTATTAATGTCTGCAGAAAACAACTGTAACTGAAACAGACTGCATCCTTTTAGGAAGGAGAGGCTGAAAGAACAACCTGTGAACAACTGTTCACAAAACTCTGGATGGACTGAAGAAATATTTGGGAGTCTCAGAGCTGTGTTCAAAGTTGACAACCCATTTAGATATCTACCACCAATCCTCTTTCCTTCCCTAAGAACAGGAAATGGAAAATCCCTGCCTTGGCTCTTCTGTTGCAAAGGGCCCTAGGAAACATACAGTTTTGCAGTGGAACTGTGATCCCTTTGCCCCAGGTAGCAGCTGTGGCAGCAGAAGCCCTGCCGGGGGGCTTCTTCCCCCCACATGTCTCCCCGCAGCACCCTGGGCAGCTCAACAAGCAGGCTGCCTTCAGAGCTGTGCTCTGACACTGCATCACTAAAGCCCTCAGCTGGAGCAGAAGGCTTTTAACAAAGTAAACAAACATGCAGTGCCTGCAGCCAGATCTGCTACGTGATGTACTAGATTAAGTTACCCCTCTATGAAAAGCAGCTAAATGGTCTGCAGTGAGACTTACCTTGTCATTGTCTGTGAGTGAGCTCACAGCCCGCTCACACCGTACATATCCTGCAATCTCTCTCCCCTTTCTCTACTCTCCTTCAGTCACTTTCTCATGGTTTAATAATTTTGTAATTTTGCTATCAGTATTCCACATCATAACATCATATAAAGCATGAATAATTTTACTGAATCTGCAACTTACAGAAGAAGAATACATCTCCCAGAGAACAACACGATAGGTCACGGGACCTGGACTCTATATTAACTTGGTCGTAGAACAGACTGACGTCTTTCGAGTACTGGCATTCAGGGGAGTGTGTGGGAGCCTTCAGCCGTCTCGCCTAGATTTCACAGTAGGCCTCTTGGTTACGGGACTCATTCTCTCTCCTATTTTGCTTGATTCGTTAGCTCAATTTTCAATTATATTGTATTATATTGTGTTATCCTGTATTTCGATATAGTATTTAGTAAATAAGTGTGCCTCCTTAGATCGTTGCCGCTGTTTTCTTTTTCCTAATTAACTTTTTTTCCTTTTGGCCTAGGGCCCCTGCGGGGCCCACGGCCCCTGCCACGGACGCAGGTGGATTTTTCGTTCAAACCATGACAGATTTTGGTGGAGAATGCGGGCAATTTGAGTTGCTGTTTTTCTGTGTTTTCTTCTGTTGCTCTTTTAGTTGTTAACAGAGCTACAAGTTTTTTTCCTTGTTAAGGAGCTATCTTAGGTTTGCGATTCTGCACCTGTGAGCTTGACCTTGAAAGGCCAGGCGGACTGCCAATACCCCGGTTTATTTTATAAACACTGCTGAGCTTTGCTTTTTTACTTTCTTTCCCTCTCTATTGAAAAATAAATAAATAAATAAATAAAAAAAATGCTCCCTCTACTAAGTTTGCTTTATAAGGTACTGCATTTCATTAGTTCCTCTTTTATAATGCTCCAAAAATATTGGACTATGTTTAAGCTAGCCTTTTTTTCCTATGAATTTATAGGAATGTATAATAGATTGAAAGCATGGTTAGCAACGCTTACTTGGTATTTGCATGCAGCTCCAGAGGGAGCAACTAATGTAACTAATGCAACCAGTAGTACGGAAATGGTGGTTTTTGAGCGTGCTCTTCCTTTTTTCTTTGCATCCTTTAAGCAGTCTTCGAATGAACAGTTGTCCCAGTGGACTACACTGTCAGTTGTGTCAATCTCCCTGAACTTAATGTTGACTTTTTTACTTATTGCTTCTTGGATTTATTACATTTGTTACATCAGGAGGAAGTCTTCCCTAGAATCAGAGAATACTGAGTGGCAGGGAGTGTGGAGAGACTTTGGAGAGACTTTTAGAGGGCAGACATCTCTAGTGTCATGGAGCTTTACTCCTGAACACTTAAAGAATCCTGAGTGTTTGACCGCATATTTGAGACAGGAATGTTGTGGCTCAGGCAGATCTAAGGAGGCACAAATGACTTGAGGCCTAGCTAATGCTTATCGGGCCTTATTCAATACCATTCCCGAGAGGGAAGATTTTGAGGTTGAGAGAGAGAGTCTCAGGGCCGAGAATGAGAGTATGCAATCCAAACTCGACACCCTCCGGTCCGAGCATAACGTCCTCCAGTCCGGGTACAACGCTCTCCAGTCCGAGCACAACGCCCTTCGGTCAGAGCACAGTGCCCTTCGGTCTGAGTGTAACATCCTCCGGTCAGAGCACAACGCCCTCCGGTCCGGGTACAACACTCTCCAGTCTAAGTACGACGCCCTCCAGTCTGAGCGCAGCACCCTCCAGCCCAAGCATGATGCCTTCCAACCCAATTGCGACACCTTCCAGTCTGAGCACAACACTCTCCAGACCGAGCACAATGCCCTCCGGACCAAGCACAACACTCTCCAGACTGAGCACAATGCCCTCTGGTCCGGGTACAACACTCTCCAGTCCAAGTATGACACCCTCCAGTCTGAGCGCGGCACCCTCCAGCCCGAGCACAATACTCTTCAGTCCGAGCATAACGCCCTCCGGTCCGAGCGCAACACCCTCCAGTCCGAGCACAACACTCTTTAGTCCGTGCATAACGCCCTCCGGTCCGAGCACAACACTCTCCAGACTGAGCACAATGCCCTCCGGACCGAGCACAACACTCTTCAGACTGAGCACAATGCCCTCCGGACCAAGCACAACACTCTCCAGACTGAGCACAATGCCCTCTGGTTCGGGTACAACACTCTCCAGTCCAAGTATGACGCCCTCCAGTCTGAGCGCGGCACCCTCCAGCCCGAGCACAATACTCTTCAGTCCGAGCATAACGCCCTCCGGTCCGAGCGCAACACCCTCCACATATAAAAATTGGGAGAACCATTTAGCAGAAGCCACCTGGTTAGTCAACACTCGAGGATCTAGTAATCGTAATGGTCCTAACCAATCCAGCTCCCTACGTACCGTGGAGGGAGATAAGGTTCCTGTAGTACACATAAAGAGCGTGTTGGGAAAAACGGTTTGGGTCCTTCCAGCGTCTGGAAAGGGCAAACCTCTCCGGGGTACTGTCTTTGACCAGGGACCTGGATGCACGTGGTGGGTGATGGACAAAAACGGGAATGTTCAATGTGTACCACAAGGGAATTTGATGTTGGGGGAGTGCAGCCAATGATTTCTTGTAGATATATCGGTAGAGTCTCAGAAAATATTTGACGAATGTTCAATTAGGTACAGGACTTAAGATAGAGCGGATGAATGTTAAGGAAACACTTTTTCCTATATACCTTAATTAGGCATTCTGTAAGCAAGTTTTCCATCTGGACTGTATATCGTGCTCTGGCCATGCATGTGTAGAGCACACATGGAAAGAAGTATAAGTCAAAAGGAAATCTGCTGTGGTGGCTGGGAAGGGATGAGTGCACCTTGATGTGGGGGACGCCCTACTAGCGCTGCCTTTCTCTACCACCACTGACATGTTTTCCTTTTTCTGGCAGTTTTGCCATTTTCTCAAAATTAATAAATAGTAGGTTAAGTTATAGAGTTTTGTTCTCAACTTAGGGATTTGTATGGAATAAATATAAATTGTTGAGAAAATAAGGTTGCTGATTGTTCACAACTATACGTATGAGTGTGTATGTATGTATAAACATAATGTAATGATGTAGAATAAGGGGTGGAATGTCATGGTTTAATAATTTTGTAATTTTGCTATCAGTATTCCACATCATAACATCATATAAAGCATGAATAATTTTACTGAATCTGCAACTTATAGAAGAAGACTACATCTCCCAGAGAACAAGACTATAAGTCACGGGACCTGGACTCTATATTAACTTGGTCGCAGAACAGACTGATGTCTTTCGAGTTCTGGAGTTCAGGGCAGTGTGTGGGAGCCTTCACCGTCTCGCCTCGATTTCACAGTAGGCCTCTCGGTTACGGGACTCATTCTCTCTCCTATTTTGCTTGATTCGTTAGCTCAATTTTCAATTATATTGTATTATATTGTGTTATCCTGTATTTCGATATAGTATTTAGTAAATAAGTGTTCCTCCTTAGATCGTTGCCGCTGTTTTCTTTTTCCTAATTAACTTTTTTTCCTTTTGGCCTAGGGCCCCTCCGGGGCCCACGGCCCCTGTCACAGACGTAGGTGGATTTTTTGTTTAAACCGTGACACGCTTGCAGGCTGTGCTGTGCACAAGAGCTGCTCCTGGGCACAGCTGTCTCTCTGCAGTGCTGCCCACTTCTTATGAGCTCACAGTGTCCCAGGAGCTCGGCCCAGCTCAGCAGCAGAGGATGTCATTTTTATCCTTCTCATTCATCTCCCCTGACATGTCCCTGGGTCCTCATGGCCAACAGCTCCTGAAAGACAACAGCATCATGACTGTGCTTTGAAATCTGCTCAATTAACCACCACATGTCCAGTTGTCAGTGACTGATTGGAGACATATGGGGAGTACTACCAGAGATCGTTTGATGAAACAGTAAGGGCACCCAGACAAGGACAGGGAGGTTTGGACTTTCCCTGTGCAGGACAGTGATCCAGCTGAGTTAGTTCAGGAGTCTCAACCCTTGACAGAAATCCTGAAGCTGAAAATGGGATTCAGCTCCCTACACACCCACAGGAGCTGGGATTCCTCTAGTTCAGTTCAGAAGTGCACGAGGAGTCGCCTGCATGTGAGCTCCTGCTCTGAGTCCTCTGTCCTTCAGCTGGGAGGCAGTTGCTCACACACAGACACTGGGTGATGCCCAAGGTGCCTGGGCTGCTCCTGATGTGTGCCTGTGCTTGTAAACCGTGTGGGAAATCACTGAGATAGACACCTCCTTCCTGGGCATCAGCTGAGGGCCAGAGAGGGGGTAGTACCGGCTGTCTGGTGAATTCACATGCAGCTTCAAAAGCAGCACAGGGCCTTCAGCAAAGCCATGCCCATGGTGTGTCCGTGTGTCACCTCCAAGACCCATGATCGGTCTAATGTCTGTGTGCCACCTTCTGCGCACTAATACCATAGATGAGCTATCCAGTCAGGCTATGTCCAGTGATGCTTTCCAATTAGGATGTTTACTTCTGTGGATTTGCACTAATGCAAATACCAACACACAATAAGCTAGAAATCTTGGTAGAGCTGCAGGCCTGAGCTCCTGTTTGGATCATGGGGACACAGTTTAATGTTTTCCACAACTGCACTGTAGCGAAAGGGGAATACAGAGTCTTTAGGATGAATGGGCGAGGAGACAAGGAAGGGCGACTGCCCTCTGTGAGAGTGCATTGAGCTCTGCCTGGGGATGGAAGAGCAGCCAAGTCAGAGCTAATGGAAATAGCCAACGGAGGAGAGAACAGTGTCTGTTCCTGTCTTCCTGATCATGGAGAGTAAATGGAAGGTGCCTTATGCAGACTGTTGGGAATCTGATGTTTTCAGGCCCTTGTCACCTTTGGGGGCCTTTTGCACTCCAGTGTCTTCTGCAGGGACTGCACAGCAGGGCATGTGCCATCCAGCAGATCCGTGGAGAGCACAGATGGGAGATTCTTGACCAAGCCATGGAGGAACCAAAGAGGAGAGGTTCTCTGCTGGATCTCATACTCTCCGGCATGGAAGATCTGGTGGGAATTGTGAAGGTCAAAGGGGCATCAGGCCATGTGCAAGATGCAAATGGATCTATTAATTAATTAATTTATTTATTTATTTATTTATTTATTTTGAGGTTGTAAGCTTAAATGCTGTTCCTTAATGTCAGTGGAAATGAAACAAAGAATTGAAGACAAAGATCGAAATCAATGAAAATGTGTTAACCCATCTCAAATGAGAAATTCTCATGAGTCCTGTTCCATTTTAAGTTAGAAATATGAGTATTTGAGAGGATTTGGTGTCTTCAGATGCCTTCAGGTTCAGGGACACAGACAGCGGTGCCAGAGCCAATGCCCTGTAACTAAATGGCCGTGGTTAAGGGCATGTTTTCAGCATACCATTTGGGCACACGCTCCTCCCACTGCCTGCCATATTTCCCCATCTTTGTTCAGTCAGATACCTCCCAATTATCTGTCTGATTTCTGGCTTTCAAGGAGATTACTTGAATTTGCTCCATCTCTCCAAAGTCTGATTGACTGCATTGTCAAATCCTTCACCATGATTCCATCTATCGCTTTCTATCTTCTTTTTCCTTTTCTTTTTCTTTCTTTTTCTTTTTCTTTTTCTTTTTCTTTTTCTTTTTCTTTTTCTTTTTCTTTTTCTTTTTCTTTTTCTTTTTCTTTTTCTTTTTCTTTTTCTTTTTCTTTTTCTTTTTCTTTTTCTTTTTATTTCTTTTTCTTTTTCTTTTTCTTTTTCTTACTCTTTTTCTTTTCTTTTTCTTTTCTTTTTCTTTTTTTTTCCTTCTTCTTTTTCTTATTGTTTTTCTCTTACTTTTTTTATAAAGCACAATGCCTAAAAGATGTTCATTAATGCCAATAAAGGTGAAAAAAAGAGTTGAAGACAAAGATAGAAATCAATGAGAATGTGTTAACCCATCTCAATGTGTGAAGAACTCATGAGTCCTGTTCAGTTTTAAGTTGATACCTCCCAACTACCTGACAGATCTATCCCAGGGAGATTACTGGAATTTGCTCCCTTCCTCAAAAGTCTGATGGATTCTGTTGTCAGCTCTTTCACCATGATTCTATCTATCCCATCCTATCTGTGTCTATCTCATTTCCTGTACAAATATTCCCTGTGAAAGACAAACCTCAATAGACGCAGCTTGTACATGGCATGAAGTTGATCACTGTGTTTTAGTGTTGATTCAGTTGCATCACATTTCCTTCCGTTTGATGGCCAAAAAAAGAGAAGTCACTCCTTTTCCATGTGCATCCGGTTCTCTGTGGAAAGCCAGTGGGAGTTGGTGCAAAGGAGGTTTAACACTTAGCGGGTGACAGAGGAGAAGAGTGATGTGAGAAAAAATGATGCAAATCCCATGGGGACAGGTGAGTAGAAATGGGGTGAGGATGTTGAGGAGCTTTGTCAACACAGTAAGAGAATAGAAATCATTGGGACATCCTGATCACTATCAGTTGCACAGTGCTGTTTTAATGTCTTGTTTTAACACAACTATAAATAAATAGACTATAAATGTCTGCTGTATTCTTCCTCTTTAAGCTCTCTCCAGATATCTCTCCATTTTGCTGAACAAGTTCTGAAAACCTGAAGAAGATAATGGGAAGGCACAAGGCACAGGAGGCTCTAAACGCTATAATGGGCCCCAGAGCGCATTTGCTGCTGAGTCCATCAACTTCCAGTGCAGAGAGAAATTTGCACAGAGTGCTCAACAAGACAAAGTCAGAAGTAACAGTCAAGTTTCTTGGAGTATGAATGGGGCCACTGAGGAACATTACCAAGCAAGCTTCCCAAGGGACTTGTTAGAGAAGATAATTGGAAGCCATGACTCCAGTCAGGCAAAGGCACTGGCATGGTGGCTCTGATGCTGAGAAATCCCTCCTTTGCCTTATGAAGCAGAAAGGCCAAGCCCTGATCCCCAGACCCTTGGCAGGCAGGACCTCATGCTGACTAAGGATTCTTCCTGGGGCAGTGAGTTGGAAGTCTGTATTATGTTAAATGAAAGACATGGGGACAGAAGATCCCAGGCTCTGCATGGGGTGCAAGGACGCTCTGAGGTTCATGTCCCATATGCACCCTGTGTTTCATTGCAGGATGTGGGATGTGAGAAGGGCCAAGTCTGAACAAGCAGTCAATCCCAATGCAACTCTGAACATCAGATCTCTCAGTTCCAGTGCCCTCCTGTACACACTCACCCATAGTTTGATGTCCTTTATGTGCCCAGAAGTGCACCCAGTGCTCCTGGTGAGGCTGCGGCAGTGCAGAGAAGACAGGGACGATCCTTTCCCTCACCCAGCTGGCAATAAATTGCCTGATGCGCTCCAGGGGACCGTTAGCTTTTCTGGCTGCCTGGGCACACTGCTGACTCACATTCAATTTGATGTTGACCAGGACCCCCAGTCCTTTTCAGTCAGACCTCTCTCCAGTGTCCTGTATACATTCTGTGTTTATGTCCAGGGTTGCCCCTACCCAGGTGCACAATCAGGCACTTGTTATATTTTATGCACTTGGTGCTTAGTACCAACTGGTACCCAGTTCTCTGACTTGTCCACATCTCTCTGCAAGTCCTGTCCACCCTCAGTCGAGGCAACAGCACCTCCTCATCTGGTCTCATCAGCAAACTTGCTCAGAACATCTTCTAGTCTTGCATGCAAGTCATCCGCAAAAACATGAAAAAGAAGTGGCCCTAAAATGGAGCCCTGGGGACTCCTGATAGGGACCATCTACCAGCCTCATTGAGCCCAATGACTTTAGTCCTTTGGTCTTGACCAATTGGCCAACTGTTCACCCACCACGTTCTGGAGTGCACGTGGCTGGGCCGCCACACAGCATTGATAGAGAGGGGAGGTACTTTGTTCCTTCTCTCCCCAGGTTTGTTCCTGCTTTCACAGAGTGAGCTCTAGAGAGAACTCCGTGACAAAACACAACAATCATGTCTCAGCTTCAACTATAGCACTTATGACTCTTGGTTTGCAAGTAGCACGTATTGCGCGGCCATCATCTGTTTCCTGATGAGGCCTTGGACGAGCCGGACATTGGTTGGTGCAAAGCATAAGATCACAGAGCCAATTCCCAGCCACGTGAGCACAGTGCAGAGAACACGACTGAACCACAACCAATTCCAGAAGTCAGAGATACCCAGCTTGCTGCCACACCAGTCGCGATTTATGTACCCTTTCTTTTCTAAGAGCCTCTGCTCAGCATCCTTCACTTGCTGTAGGGAGGTAGTGGTGTATCATCATCATCACAGTATCATAGTCTCATGCGGGTTGGAAGGGACCTTAGAGATCATCGAGTCCAGCCCCCGGGATTCGAGCCTCTGTGTAGCAGAGCGGCACTTCTACCACTTGCGCCACAGGGGGGATTCGAACTCTGGGCCCCAGTGTTGCAAGGCGGCGTCCTTAACCACTGCGCCACTGGGGCACACGTGTACTTTTCCCCATCGGAGGTTCTATTCCTTTTGAGCGTGTTAAGAACCTCAGTCATTACCGTGATCCCGGTGACATTGGTTAGTGGCCAATGGAGGGTTCAACTCCTCTGAAGCTCCTCCTTTTCCTCATCCTCATCATCTGCCAGTATTCGAAACACCCCTGGAATGTTGCACGACATGGCCTCTGAGGAGGTGCAAATGAGGGCTCGCGCTCACGATGTGTCATGGCATGTCAGGTAGTCGGTTGTGTTTACCAACGCACTGAAGGTCATAACTGAGGTATTAAGTCTTGCACTGTAGTTCCCTGGCTTCAAGAAATACCCAGGGAGGGGAACCCCAAATGAGCTGAGCGAGAAAGTGTCTCCTACAGATGATAAGGCCAGGCATATCATGCCATTCTCCTGGTGGGAAGTCAGAGTGGCCAACTCTTTCCAGAAATTAGATGCCACATGGTAGAGCAGAAGTGAAAGAAGAAAGGATGGGCACTGTAGAGGTCTTACCCTAGAGTTCCTGGAAGAGCGTATTTCAGGATTTAACAAATCTAGTCTTGAACTGAAACATCTTTGTCTGGAGTATAGGACTCCCTGGCTGTCCAATCTGGTCTGATTCTGCAAACACAATGACAATGCAAAGTGCCAGGGAGTCACTGCTATCCACAAGGGATTTAGGATACATTAAGGCTGAGGTTACAGCAACCACCATGGCTCTTCTTGAATTGTTCTCGCCCGACTTCTTTGACTTCTCCCACCCCTGTTGATGGTTCCTGATCTAAAGTCTCTTCGGCATCAGTATTTGGTATTTCACCAGCCGCAGGCTCCATCTGATTCCCCTTGTCTAGTGCCGCGTCTGAGGGGGTGGCAAGGTTGTCAGACTTGGACTCAGGACAAACCTTATTAGACAAGCAGTAATGCGCTGCTTGCCATATCTGTTGTGATTCCTTCGTCCAGGAAAAAAGACGTAATGACCCAAAGGCTGGAAGCAGATTTGCTGCTTCCTTACTACCAGCGCAAGAATAATTCTGGAATAGTTATCCTCCCACCTTCTCTAAATTACTTTTACTAATGCATTCCCCAGGGGTTGAGCCAAACCCCTTCTTCATCATCCAATGTATTAGCGGCTTCAATTCCTTTTCATGGACTGGATCTTTCACATTCTGCCCTGTCCCTTTTAGCATACTCACTACTCACTTCAATGAAGCCATAATGAGCAGCCTTCTCTCACCATGAGAGTGCACCCACTTGAATCACGTAAGGGTCACCAAATGTTGCCATGATGCTAAGGACCTACGTTGATTGAATGGCAAACCAGCTAGGCTATCCCCCTACGTTCTGGACATCCACAGCCCAGGGCACACAGAACAGACACATGCACCGAGTACACTTGACCCATATGTCCTGCACATGTGTCCGCCCCCTGGTACAAGCAGGCAAAATGTAAATGAGTTTCAGGAAAATAATGAATATGAAGATGAGTTCCAGGAAAATTGTTGGATATGAATAAGCTTGGCTTTCAAATATGTAATAATTCTGCTTGCAGGTATGCAAGATAGGAGTGATCCCCTTACACCAGGTGCCTAATAAATGTATTCCTACTATATATCCTTACTCGGGGTTATCGAGTTTGATTCCACAACTCAAAGCCATGCTTCTGGAATCAGTCTTTCCACTGGTGAATAACTGATCTGACATCCAAGTGCATTTAGCAGAGATGAGCCTGCTGTCTATCATCAGCTTTCAGCCCTGGAGCCCCAGGGAAATCTCCCGGGGAAGCAGTGAGGTAGAGAAACTCAAATCCTTGGGTGTGCCAAGCTGGGCCGGGCTCCTGGGACACAGGGAGCTCATACAAGTGGACAGCGCTGCAGAGAGACAGCTGTGCCCAGGAGCAGCTCTTGTGCACAGCACAGCCTGCAGCTGACAGAAAGAGAGGAGAGAAAGGGGAGAGAGTTTCCAGGATGTGTACGGTGTGATCAGGCTGTGAGCACACAGCAGGAGCATTACTCACAGAACATGGCAAGGTAAGTTTCACTGCAGACCATGCAGATGCTTTTCAAAGAGGGTTGTACAAAATGAGGTACATCATTTCAAAGAGGTACAAAATGCGGGACATCCCGTAGCAGAATTGATTGCAGGTACTCCACATACATTTACTGTGTTAAAAGCCTTCTGCTCCAGCTGAGGGCTTCTGTGCTGCAACTCAGCCCTGAGGGCTGCGTGTCCCAGCACGGCTGCAGGCTGTGCAGCCGGGGCTGCAGGCAGGTGCCCAGGGCTGTCCTGCAGAGCAGGGTCCCTGCTGTGCCCCAGGGGCTGTGTGCCGGGTATGGGACTCTGCCGCCTGCCAGGCTCAGCACTCAGCCTGCCCAGGGAGCTGCCCAAGGCACTGCGGGGAGACGTGTGGGGGGAAGGAGCCCCCCGGCAGGGCTTGTGCTGCCACAGCTGCTGCCTGGGGCAGGGGATCACAGCTCCACTGCAAAACTGAATGTTTCTGATGGTTCTTTTTAAAAAGGAGAGCCAAGGCAGGGAATTTATATTTCTTGTTTGGAAGGAAGGGGAAAGAATTGGAAGCAGAAATCTAAAAGGGTCTGTCTCCTCCTAAGAGGAGGCTCAGGGGAGACCTTATAGCTCTCTATAACTTCCTGAAGGGGGGTTGTAGTGAGCTGGGGGTTGGCCTCATCTCTTGTGTAATCAGTGATAGAACTAGAGGGAATGTTTTTAAGCTGCGTCAGGGGAGATTCAGGCTGGACATTAAGAAGTATTACTTTTCGGAAAGAGTAGTCAGGCATTGGAATGCACTGCCCAGGGAAGTGGTGGAGTCACCGACCATGGGAGTGTTCAAGAAACTCTTGGATGTGGTGCTGAGGAATATGATTTAGCCTGGAAGTATTGGTAATGGTTGGACTAGATGATCTTCTAGGTCTTTTCCAACCTTGATAATTCTGTGATTCTGTTATTCTGTGATTCTGTCAAATACAAACACAGCTCTAAGACTCCCAATTCTTCTTCAGTCAATTGTTAGTTTTGTTAACTGTCATATGTGAAGTGTTTTCAGCCTCTCCTTTCATGGAAAGGAGCCATTCCATGGATGGAACTAGTTGAAATTATCAATTTTTGTTGACAAGAATAAGGAAGTAATACTGCAGATACGAATTGTTGCAGAACGGTGGGAGAAAAGCAGACGACCACACCTGTCATTGACATATGATCAGCTATTCTCCTTTATTCCTTGGCTGCGTGTACCTTTATAATACGGATAATTAGCTCATACATATTGCAAAAGTAGAGCTCATCATTGGTTCCCAATTACATACCATCCCCGAGTATCTTAACAGCTTGTTGTTATCAACTGAAAGCTACTCCCTTGCTGAGTTCCCAAAACCATGGCTAGTTTCTCACCATCCCAGGGCATCCTGTTGTTCTTGCTGTCCTTACAGGTGTTATGGCTGCTTGCTTAGATGCACCGTGTTTACGACCCTTCTCAGCTAACTAGCTGTAAAAAACACTCTCTACATTTCCCCCGTTTTCTTTTAGGATGAAAAAGGGTTTGATTTAACGACCGATTAATCATATTTAACAAGCAGTTCAGTTCATTTGTTCAATCAGTTCTCATGTAGTTTTATACTGCTTCGTAGCTGCTGTTCTGTGAACTTCTCATCTGGATCCATGACTGACGCTCCGTAGAATCCTTCTTACAATACTGCCTATAGAATAGCAACACTACAATTAATAACATAACTATTATAACTCAATCAAGGCCTCGATTGACAATTCTCTAAAAGTGAAAAAAGAGACAAGTCAAATACAACTTAACAACATTACTGTTAAACCTACTAAAAAGAACAAACATGTTTGTACTGCAACCTAAGTTTCTGCAACCTAAAAATAAATCCGTGAAGGTCCCATTGTGTTAATCTGTAACTGATCAGGAAAAGTCTTCAATTTTCATATACTCTGATATATTGATTTTAATGACCACTAAAATTTGTGCAATAAATGATTTTAGGATGCTCATAACCATGCTCTACCAACTGAGTTATCCGGGCTAATAATTGATTAATTAATGATCGCACAATTTAATGGAATAGCATGTCAAATAGAACCAATTTTAGAGGACAAATGTACTAAAGTATCACTAGGGGCATTATTACTTATTGACCCTTGAGAAACAGCAAGCCATGTTGGTGGTGGATGCGACAGGTAGTGCCAGCAGGGCGTCCCCTGCTTCAAGGTGCACATTTCCTCTCTCACCCATCACAGATTCTCTCCTGCATTCAGGGTCTGAAGGATTTCTTCCAGTTGTACACCATATCTGCATGGTCAGTGCATGATATAGAGCCCAAGTGGAACACCTGCTTGGAAAACAGAATAAACTATCAAATTTAGTTCTATTAGCATGCACTTTTGTCTAAAATGATGCATGGTTTTATTTTCAGATCCCAATTAATTGGATGTAAAAGAGGTATCCGTTCTATGATACAGGGTCATCTCTTTGCCTGGGATTCCTTTCCAGGTTTTGTCTTTGCAAATTAAGAAAAGCTAATTAATAGGCTAATAACATCATAACCAAACAGTACTAAAACATTAAAAGAGCTATTCCTGTAGATTCTAGTATTGATTAGATTAAATCCTGTTTAATACACATCTGATCTATTACTAAAATAGAAGAAGCACACAACATCCTAGCTAATGCTTTAAACTCTAAATCTTGAGACTGCATTGGTAAAACAGAAAATCACAGAATCACAGAATCACAGAATTATCAAGTTTGGAAAAGACCTAGAAGATCATCTAGTCCAACCATTACCAATACTTCCTGGCTAAATCATATTCCTCAGTGCCACATCCAAGCGTTTCTTGAACACTCCCATGGTCGGTGACTCCACTACCTCCCTGGGCAGTGCATTCCAATGCCTGACTACTCTTTCCGAAAAAGTAATACTTCCTAATGTCCAGCCTGAATCTCCCCTGATGCAGCTTAAAACCATTCCCTCTAGTTCTATCACTATCACACACTATGTCAAACTATTACTAATATTATCTATAACACAGCAAGTTACAAAGCAATACCACTAAGGAAGAAACACACAATTACAATTACTATAAAGGCTGGATGCTATTTTCTGCCTTCAGATGAGGCCGAAGATATCATGCTGAAACCCACATAGGGCCAGTCCCTGTGGAAATACGAGCATATTCATGACCCCAAGTTGTCAGTGGTAGGGAACAGTCCCAAAGTCCTGTGGCCATATTCCAAACATTAACCATAGGCTGTTCCTTTAGCATTGGGGAAGCCTCAAAATGACGATCCACATAAGCTGTATCTGTATGAACACGATTCAAAAACTTCAGCACAAGCAAAACAAGCAAAACCTTACATAATATTTTTAAAAAATTCAGCACAAGCAAAACCTTGCATAATATTTCTTGTAGTGTGTCTCCCATATTCCCCCTTTTTTTGTTTAATAATAAGAATGGATTTCAGTGTTTGATAAATGTGATCAGTGATAGCTTGTTCAGTGGGAGAATGAGCAATGGCTGTAGTATGTTTAACACACCCTTCTTGGAGGAAAGTTTGAGTGGCCTTAGAGGTATATGCAGGCCCATTATCTGTTTTTGTAGTATGTGGGATTCCCATAGCAGCATAAGCAGATAACCAGTGTTTACGGGTGTCATGACTGTGTTCACCTGTATGTGCTGTGGCAAATACATAAGAAGAATGAGTATCTATCATTATATGTGCATATTTTAGACAGTCAAATTCAGGAACATGAGTGACATTTGTCTGACACAGTTGAAGAGGTGCTGTGCCACATGGATTTGTCCCAGTTTGAGGCAAAGAGGTATCAGTCAAATTATGTAGCTGGTATTCAGTCACAAACACGGTGTATTGCGTAGGAGAGAGGATCATTCTTAACACAGTTTTCCAATCGTGAGGGGTCATAGAGTAACTGTCACTGTTTGCAACCAAAAGATTGTATGTAAAGGCTGACTGAACTCCGAATGTTCTCACTGACTCCCTTAGCTCCTTCACTGCCTCACAAGGCAGGGATTCCAAATGGGGGACCTGATTAGGAAAGGTTTGCAACGTGTCAGCATCACCCCTTAATATTGTTTCTTTTCTGCATTGCTCTAAGACATCACAGTACGCTGTAGGGAAATTTGTCATTCCTGCTCCAAACAAAGTATCATCAGGAGGAAATGCGTCCGATTCGCTTTCTGGATCTACAGGACCGGGGTCACAACGATCCTCTGGTTTCGGTCCATCCGCATCTTTAACCACGTTATACACGGGCTGCACAGACGCAGCCGCGCACGACGAGGGGGGGGGGCGGCATGGCAAGGCGCAGTGAACGACGTGGGCGAAGCAGAGGGCGGGGGCGCCGTAGAGGCCGACAACGCGGCGAGGGACGTGTGCGGAGGGGCAGGCGGCCGCTGGCTGGGAACGGCAGCTTGTATCGGAGCGCGGCCGCTGTTCTTTCTTGCGCTGGGCTGGAGGTTTCTTGACAGGCGACGGCAGGTGACGGTGTTGTGGTTGTCCGAGCGGCAGATCTGGCACCACACACCGACAGCTTGGCAATTCCGTCGCAAATGTCCCTTAACGCCGCACCGGAAACATTTAAAAGAGGTGCTTGGGCCTGCACTGGTTACCGCAGACGCTTGTAAGGGTGCAAGAGCTGCTAACACTTGATTCTGGGAAGCCTCAGCCTGTGCCTTTAATCCTGCCCCTAGCTCTTTAATAGCCTCAACTATGAAAGCCTGAGCCCCCGTGGGCACACTCGATAATCTGTCTAACGCCTCCTCTATTGTCCAGTTACTCCTCAAAGTACTTAGAATGCCACGAGCTGTAGCATTACAATTCTGAAGTGCACAATGTTTTAGCATTATTTCCCTCATGTACTCTGGTACTCCAGCCTTCTCTATGGCTCTGGCTACCTTATCTAGAAACGATCCAAAATCCTCATTTCTTCCCTGCTGGATTCCCATATAAGACGGCAGCCCACCTGGTGCCTTGATCTTATCCATAGCCTGCCTGGCCAGATACATTGACTCCCTACATTTAGCTGGTCCTAATAAAGCCTGGGCCTCCGTCCGGATGAAAGGACCCACCCCTAAAAGTTCTTCAACGGTTACATTATACAAGGGATCTCCGGGCTGCCTAACTATCGCAACTCTCTGTTGGCACATCTCTTCCCAATAAGCATTAAATAGCAATTGTTCGTGCTGCGAAAAAATCAACCTAGCTATAGCCCGACAATCAGATGGCAACAAAACCTGAGTACTCCAGATATAATCCAGTATCTGTCTCGCTGGATCACTTTTTACTCCAAACTGACTGACCGTAGACCGCAATAGTGACAACAACTTCCAATCTAAAGCACTGATAGCAGCCTGTGTCCCGCCTGCAGCATTAGGCGAATACCCCCCCCCCGGCAGCACCATCTGTTGCACCGCTTCCAACGCCTCACCGTCTCCTGCCTCTAAACAAGCCCGCGCCAGCGCAGCCCAAGCTCCCCCCCGCTCCTGCGCGACGGCCTCCGCCAGGTCACTCTGTGCCCCAGGGAGCGGCTCATTGCAAAGGGGTGTCGAGGGGGCTGGCTGCAGCGCCATGGTCGATGCAGGCGGCTTGTCTGATACAGACGTGCCGGGAGACGGAGACGGGGCACTCGGCTCCGGAGCCACCGGCAATGCAGGCTCGGCGGCCGGCGGCAACTTTACGGTGGACAAAGCAGGGGGCACCGGGCAATCTGACCATTCATTATAATTCTTATTCCTCCCCTGCACAGCACTAGCTTGTTCTGCCGCTTCCTTTTCTGCCTGATGTAGCAACAAATCATTATAAACCACACGCCACCACTTCCCGCATTTTTTAGCTGTTTTATCCCCATCTAATATTCCCTGAAAAATTGCATTTCCAAATTTACGCCACTCAGCAAGATCGTACACTAAATGCGGATTCTGAAATAACCCTTTAGCATACCCATACGCTAATGACTCGGGGAGTTCCTTTTGCAAGTCTGTCCCCTTAACCTGACTCTTTTTTTTCAAAAAGCAAGAAAATACCTGACACTTTTTTTTAAAAAAGCAAGAAAATAATTCATAAACCGCTTGCCTTCCCATACCTATTTGTCAGCGCGCTGTTGCAGCCTTAAAGGATGTCGGCGGCCCGTATCGGCTAGGGCCTTCTATAAGGTCACGTAGAGCACCTGCACCTTCTTTTCCTGGCGCATGCTATCCCTGCTGCTTAAGGATCCAAACACCTTCGCCGCTGCGATCCTTCCTGGTAGGCCATGTCGGGGTCACCAATTGTTGCAGAACGGCAGGAGAAAAGCAGACGACCACACCTGTCATTGACATATGATCATCTATTCTCCTTTATTCCTTGGCTGTGTGTACCTTTATAATACGAATAATTAGCTCATACATATTGCAAAAGTGGAGCTCATCATTAGTTCCCAATTACATACCATCCCCGAGTATCTTAACAGCTTGTTGTTAACAACTGAAAGCTACTCCCTTGCTGAGTTCCCAGAACAATGGCTAGTTTCTCACCATCCCAGGGTATCCTGTTGTTCTTGCTGTCCTTGCAGGTGTTATGGCTGCTTGCTTAGCTGCACCGTGTTTACGACCCTTCTCAGCTAACTAGCTGTAAAAAACACTCTCTACAACGAATGATTCTTGAACAGAAATTGAAGGGCACAAAGGTTGGGACTGAGGGCGTTAAGAGCAGTGAGGGTAAAGTTATGAGACACAAAACAGATGAAATCACAGAATCACAGAATTGTAGGGGTTGGAAGGGACCTCTAGAGAACATCGAGTCCAACCCCCCTGCCAAAGCAGGCTCCCTACACCATGTGTAAAATCCAGGGAGATGGGATAAGATAAGAAGATGAAAGGAAGGTTAAAGCTCCATATGCTTATTCTGCTTATAGAATGCTGAACTTCATGAAATGAAATTCTATTTGTGGTGCTAAATGAACATTGTCATAGGAGAATGAAAACACTGTAGAAAGAGTGTCTCTGAGAATCGTCTGGACTTGTCATTATTTTTTGCACTCTGAACAGGACTCCAAGCCCAGGAACAGCAGATGCCCAACAGCAGCTCCATCAGCGAGTTCCTCCTGCTGCCGTAGTAAGAGAGGCAGTGAGAACGTACTGGCAGTGTGCAGCAGGGAATTGAGAACCCCAGTGCCCCAGGCAGCTGCTGCCATGGTGCCACAAGCTCTGCTGTCCATCAAGGTCCCGTAGTGCAGGGGCTTGCAGATGGCAATGTAGCGGTCATAGGACATGATGGTGAGAAGAGAATACTCCGCTGATGCAAAGAAGAGAAAGAAAAAGAGCTGTGGAGCACATCCTGTGTAGGAGATGGCCCTGTTGTCCCAGAGGGTGTTGGCCATGGCTTTGGGAAGAGTGGTGGAGATGCAGCCCAGGTTGAGGAGGGCCAGGTTGAGGGGGTGTGCAGGCGGCGGTCGCAGGCTACGGCTGAGCTGATGAGGCCGTTGCTCAGGAGGGCAGCCAGGTAGATGCCCAGGAAGAGCCAGAAGTGCAGGAGCTGCAGCTGCCGCGTGTCTGCCAACGGCAGCAGGAGGAACTCGCTGATGGAGCTGCTGTTGGGCATCTGCTGTTGTTGGGCTTGGAGTCCTGTTCAGAGTGCAGAAGATAATGACAGGTCAAGACCATTCTCAGAGACTCTCCTCCTTGTATACTATAATTTTTTCCTTTCCCATGGGAAAATAATCATTTAACTTCAGAACTTGAACTGACTTTCATGAGCTGCACCATCCCTTAATGAGTAGAAGATTAGGGAGCTCTTACTTTCTTCTCATTTCCTAATCATATCCCAGCCTCCTGGATATTATCCTCCCTACTCCAACTGGTCTTTGAGCCCCCAGCCCCAGCCTCAGTACACTTCACTTTGTGTTCGAGAAATCAGCCTGTCTGCAGGATTAGTGAACTCATAATTTCTGCAGAAAACCAATAGAATTGAAACTGATTTTATCCTTTTAGGAAGGAGAGGATGAAACTACATTCTATGTGACTGATCAGAAAGCAACTGAAGGACTCAAGAAATATTTGGGAGTCTCAGAGCTGTTTTCAAATTTGACAAGTCCTTTTAGATTTCTTCCTCCAGTCCTCTTTCCTTCCCTCAGAACAGGAAATGGAAAATCCCTGCTTGGCTCTCCTCTCGCAAAGGGCCCTCAGAAACATTCAGTTGTGCAGTGGAGCTGTGATCCCCTGCCCCAGGCAGCAGCTGTGGCAGCACAAGCCCTGCCGGGGGGCTGCTTCCCCCCACACCACACGTCTCCCCGCAGCGCTCTGGGCAGCTCCCCGGGCAGGCTGAATACTGAGCCTGGCAGGCGGCAGAGTCCCATACCCGGCACACAGCCCCTGGGGCACAGCAGGGACCCTGCTCTGCAGGACAGCCCTGGGCACCCACCTGCAGCCCCAGCAGCACAGCCTGCAGCTGTGCTGGGACATGCAGCCCTCAAGGCTGTGCTCTGATGCTGCAGCACAGAAGCCCTCAGCTGGAGCAGAAGGCTTTTAACACAGTAAAAGTATATGCAGTGCCTGCAGCCAGATCTGCTACGAGATGTCCCAGATTAAGTTAACCCTCTATGAAAAGCAGCTGCATGGCCTGAAGTAAGACTTACTGTGTCATGGTCTGTGAGCAATGCTCCTGCAGTGAACTAACAGCCTGATCACACTGTACACATCCTGGAAACTCTCTCCCCTTTTTCTTCTCTCCTTCTCTCAGCTGCAGTCTGTTCTGTGCACAATACCTTCTCCTGGGCACAGCTGTCTCTCTGCAGCGCTGTCCACTTGTATGAGCTCCCTGTGTCCCAGGAGCCTGACCCAGTTCAGCACACCCGAGGATTTGAGGTTCTCTTCCTCACTGCTTCCTCTGGAGATTTCACTGGGGATCCAGAGCTGAAAGCTCAAGACAGACAGCAGGGTCATCTCTGAAAAAGGCACTTGAGGTCAGATGAATTTTTCAACAGTGGACATACTGATTCCAGATTCTTTTGAGTTGCAGAATTACTCTATAACCCGGAGTTAGGTTATAAAGCAGGAATGAATGTATTTGGCACTGGGTGCACAACGGGTCACTCCTATCTTGCGCACCAGCAAGCAGAAGTGTTATATATTTAAAAGCCAAGCCCATACATATTCAACAAATTTCCTGGAACTCATCTACATATTCATTATTTTCTAGGAACTCATTTACATTCTGCCCCTCTGTTGCAGAATGGCTGCACGAAAATGGTAGCCACAAAGATGTGTATGAGCATAGCCGGTATCGCAATACAGACTGCGTACCCATGGAAAAGTACTAGGCAGTAAGCAATGGACACAATGCCCTTGAAGCAAGCTATAAACAACTAAAAATGGAATTTGTGTCCACTAATCTAAAGAAGCTGTCAAGTGTCCTAACTGCAGTAGCCCACACATGGGTCTTGCTTGATAACTGCTTCATACGGCTTTTTCGTCTAGCTTCTTATGGCTATTCTGTCTGGCAACTATAAGCTACTCACCAGTGAACAAATGACACATGTATTAGGAGCACTATATAAGCTGTGTAAGAGTCACAATAAAGTTGAAGCTTGATCACTCATATTGAGTTCGTATTGCTTCCCCATTCGATGACAATCACACAGTGAACCCTATCAGCAGCACCCTTCCCTCTGGCACATGTGCTGTTTGTAACTGGGTTCTTCCTGCAGTGGTTGTGGGGATGAAATCAGACATCTTCCTTGCAAAGGCTAAAAGTCTTCTTCACTCCATCCTTTTTATTCTGTAATGTTTGATGGAAGTAGTCTGGTTCTGGCCGGCTTCTTCCATTTAGTGTGCAGGATGCTCTTCCCTTATCGTAATCGCACATCCTACTTGGTTATGGGCTCACATTCATAACTTCTAACTTTGAGATGAACTCTTTTACTATATCAAGTTGTCCTAACAGATTGTGTTTGCCTAGCAGACATGTGAATGCCTCATCTGGAAAGATCACTGTGTGGAACGCTGCGGGGCACCGGGATGCAGCGCAGGTCCAGTCCCAGTGGGTTGCAGCGTTGCGGACGGTGCCTGCATGCAACAGCGAGTGGACACAGGTGGGATGTAGTGGTGGTCGGTGCCTGCATGCAGCAGTGGGCGGACACATGTGCGGGACATATGGGTCACGAGTACTTGGTGCGTGTGTCTGTTCTGTGTGCCCTGGGCTGTGGATGTCCAGAACATAGGAGGTTTGCCTAGATGGTTTGCCTTTTAATCAATGCAGGTCCTTAGCGTCACGGCAACATTTGGTGACACCAATGTGATATAATTAGGTGCACACTTGTGGTGTATGAAGGCTGCTCGTTATGGCTTCATTGAAGTGAGTGGTGAGTATGATAAAAGGGACAGGGCAGAATGTGAAAGATTTTTGATCACCCTTTTGATCGCCGAAGTCGCCTGACTCGGAGCCATTCCGGACCGATCAGCAGCAACTGACCGCATGGTTCAAGGGGGATCTTGGGCGGTTCCTTCAAGCAGGGAACCCCTGGCCAGAGGAGAAGCCCGGCAGCTCTCACGGGAGCAGCTGACGCAGCCGCTGACGCAGAGTGTGGACGTCCCCGGCTACGGAGGGAGATTTAAACGGGCACAAGGAGACGGACAGGAGGAGGCAAAGCTCATGCACCTCGTGACTTCCTGTTTCAGTTCTGGTAAGTATTCTGATCGACATGGTTGCTCCCCGGCGAAAGGCTGCTGCCAGAAATACTGAGGAGGCCCAGACAAGGGTCCCGATCTCTCAGAAACGGGAGGCAGCAACCAAGAAGACTGCAGAGACCCAGACTGAGGTCCTACACACGCCTTATAGGAAGGCTGCTGCCAAAATGTCTGAGGAGACTCAGACTGAGCCCCCAACCCATGATGCTGGTGTGCAGGTCTCTGGCTGCACTGAGTGCCAGAGCCTGGCCCTTGCAGTGCTGGGTGAGGGAGGCAGTGATTGTATTCGCTGCAACCAGGTTAACTACTTGCTCAGCCTCGTAGTTGACCTGAAAAAGGAAGTGAAGAGGCTGAGGACTATAAAAGAGTGTGAGAGGGAGATTGACTGGTGGTGTCAGTCCCTCTCAGCCTCAAGTTCTCAGCATACAGCCGAGGCTCCTAATGGAGCATGTCAGCCCCTGCCACCTCAAAACAGGAGGTAAAGGGGAACCAGCCAAATGACATCACTGCAGCGAGCCCCCTGTTCTCTCTTCCCCCCAGCAGCAATTTGAGAAGGGAGGAGGAGTGGAAACGGGTGCCTGCTCGGCAGAAGTGGCATCCCCTATCCCGACCATCCCCAGCTCCCCAGATGCCTCTGTGAAACAGGTTTGAGGCCCTGGAACTTGAGGGGGGGACTAGTGAGAGGGTGGAGACAGGTTCACCCTTGAGGTTGCCTCAGGTGAAGCGGTCGCCCCCAAGCCTCAAGACTGCTTCTACCCGTAAGGACAGAAGGGTGATTGTCATAGGTGACTCCCTTCTGCAAGGAACAGAAGGCCCTAAATGCCGGCCCGACCCTACCTGCAGAGAAGTGTGCTGCCTTCCTGGGGCACGGGTCAGGGACATTTCAAAGATAATTCCTGGGTTGATACGGCCTTCAGATTACTACCCACTTTTAATAATTCAGGCTGGCGGCGAGGAAGTTGACAAGGAAAGCCTGAGGTCCATCAAGAAAGACTTCAGGGGAATGGGGCGAATACTTGAAGGAGCCGGGGGGCAGGTGATCTTTTCTTCTACGCCCGTGGTGTCAGGAAAACGTACAGGGAGGATCCAAAAAGCCCAACTCTTAAATAGTTGGCTTAAGAGCTGGTGCAGACAAAAGAATTTTGGCTTTTTTGACCATGGGGCAATGTACACTGCACCTGGCATGATGGCTGCTGATGAAAGCAGCCTGTCCCTGAGGGGTAAGAGGGTATTATCTGAAGAATTAGCGGGACTCATTGACAGGTCTTTAAACTAGGAACGAAAGGGGAAAGGGGTAAAATAAGGGCTACTGGGGTTGAACGGGTCATTCGAGGGATTGTACCAAACTCCGTGGGCAATGATGGAAGAGTGCAAAGGGAGGGAGTAGGGCAGGGGGATGCTGGGGATGCTGCTGTTCTTCTGGATCCTGGATCCCTTATGAAGGTGGTGAAACGGACAGCCCGGCTGAAGTGCCTTTATACTAATGCACAGAGCCTGAGTAGGAACTGGAAACTGTGATGCACTCGGAAAGTTATGACCTTGTTGCTATCACAGAAACATGGTGGGATGACTCCCACAATTGGGATACTGCCATCGATGGCTATAGACTATTTAGGAGAGACAGGAAAGGTAGGAAGGGTGGGGGAGTCGCTCTCTATGTCAGAGATTGGATAAACTGTGAGGAGCTCCGTATGAGAAACTGTCAGGAACAGGTTGAGAGCCTGTGGCTTAGGATTAGAGATGGGACTAATAAAGGTCAGCTGGTATTTGGGGTATACTACAGGCCACCTGATCAAGGGGAGGCTTCTGACGCTTTCTTGCTTCAGATGCGTGAGGTGTCTGGCTCACGGGCTCTTGTCCTGGTGGGGGACTTTAACCATCCGGACATTTGTTGGAAAAACCACAAGGCGAGCTGCAAGAGCTCCAGAAGTCTCTTGGAATCCATTTATGATAGCTTTCTGGTTCAGGTATTGGACAAACTGACCAGAGGTCAAGCGTTGCTGGACCTGCTGCTCACCAACGCTGAGGAGATCATCAAAGGCGTCAAGGTTGGAGGTTGCCTGGGCTCCAGCGACCATGCCCTGGTTGAGTTTTTGATCTCAAGCGATGTGGGCCTGGCAAAGAGCAGGACCAGGATGCTGAACTTTAGAAGAGCAGACTTCAAGCTACTCAATGGAATGCTGGCCAAGATCCCCTGGCGCACTGCCCTCAAAGACAAGGACGTTGAGGAGAGCTGGCTGTTCTTCAAGGATGCCCTACTGGCATCTCTTTATTTATGGCCAACAAACAGAAGGAAAGGTGGTGCAATTGAATGAACAGTAAAACACAGTGATCAACTGCATGCCATGACCAAGCTGCTTCTACTGAGGTTTATCTTTTAAAAGGAATATTTGCACAAGAAATGAGTTAGACACAGATAGGATGGGATAGATAGAATCACAGTGAAGGATTTGACAACAGACATTGGAGAATGGAGCAAATTCCAGTAATCTCCCTGGGATAGATCAGCCAGGGAGTTGGGAGGAATCAACTTAACACTGAACAGGACTCGTTAGTATTTCACACATTGAGAATGGTTAACACATTCTCATTGATTTCTATCTTTGTCTTCAACTCTTTTTTTCACTTTTACTGACATTAATGAACATCTTTCAGAATTCATGCTTTTTAAGGCATGAAAAATTAAAAAGAGAGAAAGAGAAAGAGAAAGAGAAAGAGAAAGAGAAAGAGAAAGAGAAAGAGAAAGAGAAAGAGAAAGAAAAAGAGGAAAAAAAAGGAAGATAAAGAGAAAAAGGAAAAGGAAAATGAAAAGGAAAAGAAGAAGAAAACGGCATAGCAAAAGAAAAAGAAAGAGAAAATGAAAAGATAGGAAGGGATAGAATCACGGTGAAGGAGTTGACAACACAGTCCATCAGACTTTGGCGAGATAGAGCAAATTTGAGTTATCCCCCTAAAAGTCAGAAATCAGTCTGGAGAGTGTTGTGCTCGGTCCAGAGAGCATTGTGCTCAGTCTGCAGATTGTTGTGCTTGGTCCGGAGGGCATTGTGCTCAGTCTGGAGAGCGTTGTGCTCGGTCCGGAGGGCATTGTGCTCAGTCTGGAGAGTGTTATCATCAGACCGGAGGGCGTTATGCTTGGACTGAAGAGTACTGTGCTCGGGCTGGAGGGTGCCGCGCTCAGACTGGAGGGTGTCATACTTGGACTGGAGAGTGTTGTACCCGGACCAGAGGGCATTGTGCTCAGTCTGGAGAGTGTTGTGCTCGGTCCGGAGAGCATTGTGCTCAGTCTGCAGATTGTTGTGCTCGGTCCGGAGGGCATTGTGCTCAGTCTGGAGAGCGTTGTGCTCGGTCCGGAGGGCATTGTGCTCAATCTGGAGAGTGTTATCATCAGACCAGAGGGCGTTATGCTCGGACTGAAGAGTACTGTGCTCGGGCTGGAGGGTGCCGCACTCAGACTGGAGGGTGTCATACTTGGACTGGAGAGTGTTGTACTCGGACTGGAGAGTGTTGTGCTCAGACCGGAGGGTGTTGTGCTCGAACCGGAGGGCGTTATGCTCAAACTGAAGAGTATTGTGCTCGGGCTGGAGGGTGCCGCGCTCAGACTGGAGGGTGTCATACTTGGACTGGAGAGTGTTGTACCCGGACCGGAGGGCGTTGTGCTCTGACTGGAGGATGTTACACTCAGACCGAAGGGCACTGTGCTCTGACCGAAGGGCGTTGTGCTCGGACTGGAGAGCGTTGTACCCGGACTGGAGGACGTTATGCTCGGACCGGAGGGTGTCGAGTTTGGATTGCATACTCTCATTCTCGGCCCTGAGACTCTCTCTCTCAACCTCAAAATCTTCCCTCTCGGGAATGGTATTGAATAAGGCCCGATAAGCATTAGTTAGGCCTCAAGTCATTTGTGCCTCCTTAGATCTGCCTGAGCCACAACATTCCTGTCTCAAATATGCGGTCAAACACTCAGGATTCTTTAAGTGTTCAGGAGTAAAGCTCCATGACACTAGAGATGTCTGCCCTCTAAAAGTCTCTCCAAAGTCTCTCCACACTCCCTGCCACTCAGTATTCTCTGATTCTAGGGAAGACTTCCTCCTAATGTTATAAATCCAGATACTGAGTGAGATCACTACAATAATCAACAGTAAATTCAGGGGGATTAATACGATTGACAGTGTGGTCCACTGGGACAACTGGTCATTCAAAAACTGCTTAAAGGATGCAAAGAAAAAAGGAAGAGCACGCTCAAAAACCACCATTTCCGTACTATTGGTTGCATTAGTTGCATTAGTTGCTCCCTCTGGAGCTGCATGCAAATACCAAGTAAGCGTTGCTAACCATGCTTTCAATCTAATATACATTCCTATAACTTCATAGGAAAAAAAGGCTATCTTAAACATGGTCCAATATTTTTGGAGCATTATAAAAAAGGAACTAATGAAATGCAGTACCTTATAAAGCAAACTTAGTAGAGGGAGCATTTTTTTTTTTTTTTTTTTTTTTTTTCAATAGAGAGGGAAAGAAAGTAAAAAAGCAAAGCTCAGCAGTGTTTATAAAATATACCGGAGTATTGGCAGTCCTCCTGGACTTTCAAGGTCAAGCTCGCAGGTGCAGAATCACAAACCTAAGATAGCTCCTTAACAGGGAAAAAACTTGTAGCTCTGTTAAAAACTAAAAGAGCAACAGAAGAAAACACAGAAAAACAGCAACTCAATTTGCCCGCATTCTCCACCAAAATCTGTCACGGTTTAACGAAAAATCCACTTGCGTCCATGACAGGGGCCTTGGGCCTCGGAGGGGCCCTAGGCTGAAAGGAAAAAGTTAATTAGGAAAAGAAAACAGCGGCAACAATCTAAGGAGGCACACTTATTTACTAAATACTATATCGAAATACAGGATAACACAATATAATACAATATAATTGAAAATTGAGCTAACGAATCAAGCAAAATAGGAGAGAGAATGAGTCCCGTAACCGAGAGGCCTACTGTAAAATCTAGGCAAGACGGCTGAAGGCTCCCACACACTCCCCTGAACTCCAGAACTCGAAAGACGTCAGTCTGTTCTGCGACCGAGTTAATATAGAGTCCAGGTCCCGTGACTTATCGTGTTGTTCTCTGGGAGATGTAGTCTTCTTCTATAAGTTGCAGATTCAGTAAAATTATTCATGCTTTATGTGATGTTATGATGTGGAATACTGATAGCAAAATTACAAAATTATTAAACCATGACACCCTGGGATGCACGCCATCTGGCCCCATAGACTTATACTCATTCACTCTAAGGAGGCACTCTCGGACTTGCTCTAACCTTACAGTGGGGAGGGAATTTACCTCCTTGGTCCCCACACAGAGGTATGGGGGTGCAAGACTTAGGGACATGAAAAAGACTAGAATCCTGGCCACCAGTGAAGACCGAGGTGAAGAACTCATTCAGCACCTCAGCTTTCTCTTCATCTGTTGAAGCCATTTCTCCTTTTAAATTTACCAAAGTAGGTACGCCCGTTTTGGCCTGTCTCTTCTGGCCAATGTACCTGTAGAAGGTTTTCTTATTGTTTTTCACGTCCCTCGCCAAGTTCAGTTCTGCCTGCGCCTTGGCTTTCCTGATCCCACGTCTGCAATTCTTCCAATTATCTGCTCTAAATAGTGCCTTGGGAAGCTTGCTTGCTAATGGCCCTCAGTGGGCCCATTAATACTCCAAGAATCTTCACTGTTACTTCTGCCTTTATCTTGCTGAGTTCTTTGTGCAAACTTCTCTCTGCACTGGAGGTTGATGGACTCAGCACCAAATGTGCCCTGGGGCCCATTATAAACTAAAGAGCCTCTTGTGGCTTGTGCCATCCTGTTCTCTTCTTCAGGTTTTCAGAACGTGTTCAGCAAAATGGAGAGAGCTTAAAGAGCAAGAATCCAAAATGCATTTATTGTCTATTTATTTATAGTTTGTTTTATACAAAAAGTTAAAGAAGCACTTTGCAACTGATGTCAATCCAGGATGTCCCCTATGAGTTCTATTCTGTTTCTGCGTGGACAAAGTTCCTCCTCAACCTCCCCACCCCTCTTCTACTCTCAATGGCCCCATGGGACTTGCACCACTTTTCCTCACATCACTCTTCTCTGTTCTCACCCGCTCAGTGTTAAACTTCCTTTGTACCAACTCCCACTGGCTTTCCACAGAGAACCAGCTGCACACAGAAAAAGAAAGAATTCCCTTTATTTATGGCCAACAAACAGTAGGAAAGGTGATGCAATTGAATGAACAGAAAAACACAGTGATCAATTGCATACCACGTCCAAGCTGCATTTATTGAGGTTTATCTTTCATAGGGAATATTTGCACAAGAAATGAGTTAGACACAGATAGGATGGGATAGATAGAATCACGGTGAAGGATTTGACAACAGATTTTTGAGGAATGGAGCAAATTCTAGTAATCTCCCTGGGATAGATAAGCCAGGGAGTTGGGAGGTATCAAAATAAAATTGAACAGGACTCGTGATTATTTCACACACTGAGCATGAAAAATTAAAAAGAGAGAAAGAGAAAGAGAAAAAGAAAAAAAAAAGAAAGATAAAGAGAAAAAGGAAAAGGAAAATGAAAAGGAAAAGAAGAAGAAAACGGCATAGCAAAAGAAAAAGAAAGAGAAAATGAAAAGATAGGAAGGGATAGAATCACTGTGAAGGAGTTGACAACACAGTCCATCAGACTTTGGCGAGATGGAGCAAATTTGAGTCATCCCCCTAAAAGTCAGAAATCAGACAGATAATTGGGAGGTATCTGACTGAACAAAGAGCAAGGGATGGGGAAAACTGGAAGGCTGTGGCAGGAGCGTGTGTCTAAATGGCCTGCTGAAAACATGCCCTTAACCACGGCCATTTATTTAGGAGAGCTGGAGACACCTGGAGGATGAGGGACATCAAATAGGCAGTAGGGAAGAGCAGCGGTGGGCGCCAAGATTTAGTCACAGGGCATTGGCACTGGCACCGCTGTCTGTGTCCCTGAACCTGAAGGCATTTGTGTCCAGCAAACACAGTTCTGGAAAACATCATAGTTTCAGAAAAAGAAAAAGAAAAAAAAAGAAAAAAAAGGCATCAAATCACCTCAAAGATTCATATTTACAACTTAAAATGGAACAAGACTCATGAGAATTTCTCATGTTGAGAAGGGTTAACACATTCTCATTGATTTCAATTTTTGTCTTCAATACTTTGTCTCAATTTTATTGACATTTATGAACATCTTCTAAGCTTACGCCCTCAAAATAAATAAATAAATAAATAAATAAATAAATAAATAAATAAATGAATAAATAAAAAGAGATCCATTTGCGTCTTGTACTTTGCCTGATGCCTCTTTGACTTTCACAATTCTCACCAGACCTTCATTGCCAGAGAGTATGAGATCCAGCAGAGAACCTCTCCTCTTTGGTTCCTCCATGGCTTGGTCAAGAATCTCCCATCTGTGCTCTCCACGGATCTGCTGGATGGCACATGCCATGCTGTGCTGTCCCTGCAGCAGATACTGGAGTGAAAAAGGCTCCCAAAGGGGACAATGCCCTGACAACATCAGGCTCTAATGTGTCTGCAGAGGGCACCTTCCAATTGCTCTCCCTGATCAGGAAGCCAGGAACAGACACTGATGGTCTCCTCTGTTGGCCATTTCCATTAGCCGTGACCTGGCTACTCTGCAGTCCTCAGGCACAGCTCAGTGCACTCTCACAGAGGACAGTTGCCCTTCCTTGTCTCCTCGCCAATCCGTCATAAAGAATCTGTATACTCCTTGTGCTACAGTGCAGTTGTAGAAGCCATTCAACTGTGCCACTGTGGTCCAAACAGGAGCTCAGGCATGTAACTCTACAAAGATTTCTAGCTCTTCAAGTTTTATTTTTCTCATTAGTGCAAAAATACAGAAGCAAACATCCTCATTGGAAAGCATCACTGGACAGAGTCTGACTGGAGAGCTCATCTATGGCATTACTGTGCAGAAGGTGGCACACAGGCATTAGATCCATTGTGGGTCTTGGAGTTGACATAGCAGCACAGACACACCTCAAGCATGGCTTCCCTGAAGGCCCTGTGCTGCATTTACAGTTGCATGTGAGTGTGTGGGAGAGCCCAGAGACACTAGGCTGCTTCTGAAGCCATTCACTTGAGAGCCCACCGAAAACTGAGGTTATGTCTGTTGAAGAATAAAGACATATGTTATCTTTGTATTGCCTTGAGCTCCAGAATATGCCTCGGATGGAGAACAGAGAAAGATCTGGCTCTTCTTTTGTGAGCTCATTTATTTAGTCAGCTGTGTAACTCTGCATTCTCAGTGGAGTTGGAGACAAAGGCACCATAAAGTGCCCAAAGCGCTGGGGTCTGTTGTCATTTAGGATGGTCAAGAATACATCTGTTCCTTCTCTATCCCACAGCTGATGTTCAGGAAAGAGGTGTCTGTCCCAGAGATTTCCCACACAGTTTATAAGCACTGGCACACATCGGGAGCAGCCCAGGCACCTTGGGCATCACCCAGTGTCTATGTGCGAGCAACTGCCTCCTCGCTGAAGGACTGAGGACTCAGAGCAGGAGCTCACATGCAGGCAACTCCTTGTGCACTTCTGAGCTGAACCAGAGGAATCCCAATGATACTGTGTGTCCATGGGGAGCTGAATCCCATTTCAGCCCCAGGATTTCCCATTAGGGATGAGACACCTGCACTGCCTCAACTAAATCACTGCCCCGCACAGGGGAAGTCCACCTCTCTCTGTCCTTGCCTGTTTGCCCATTTTGTTTCATCACAGGATCTCAGGTATCAGGTCTGGAATCAGTCACTGATCACCCTACATTTGGTGTTTAATTCATCAGATTTCAAAGTGCAATCATGATGCTGTTGTTTTTCAATATCTGTTGGCCAAGAGGACGCAGGGACATGTCAGGGGAGACGAGTGGGAAGGATAAAACATGACATCCTCTGCTGCTGAGCTGGGCCGAGCTCCTGGGACACAGGGAGCTCATACAAGTGGGCAGTGCTACAGAGAGACAGCTGTGCCCAGAAGCAGCTCTTGTGCACAGCACAGCCTGCAAGTGACAGAAGGAGAGGAGAGAAATTGGAGAGAGATTACAGGATGTGTACGGTATGAAAAGGCTGTGAGCTCACTGCAGGCGCATTGCTCACAGACCATGAAAAGGTAAGTCTCACTGCTGACCATGCAGCTGCTTTTCATAGAGGGTTAACTGAATCTGGGACATCCCGTAGCAGATCTGGCTGCAGGCAGAAAAAGCCGTCTGCTCCAGCTGAGGGCTTCTGTGCTGCAGTGTCAGAGCACAGCCCTGAGGGCCGCGTTTCCCAGCATGGCTGCAGGATGTGCAGCTGGGGCTGCAGGCAGGTGCCCAGGGCTGTCCTGCAGAGCAGGGTCCGTGCTGTGCCCCAGGGGCTCTGTGCCGGGTATGGGACACTGCTGCCTGCCAGGCTCAGCATTCAGCCTGCCCGGGGAACTGCCCAGGGCGCTGCAGGGAGACGTGTGGTGTGGGGGGAAGCAGCCCCCCGGCAGGGCTTGTGCTGCCACAGCTGCTGCCTGGGGCAGGGGATCACAGATCCATTGCACAACTCTGTTTTCTAGGGCCCTTGGAAGAGGAGATCCAAGGCAGGGGATTCCCATTTCCTGTTCTGAGGCAAAACGAATTGGAGGCAGAAAGTGGCAGTCACACTTCTGAGAATTTTTCATCAGTCAGTTGCTTGTTTTGTGAGCAGTCATACGTGATGTGCTTCCAGTCTCCTCTTTTTTGAAGAATGGAATCAATTTTAATTATCATCATTTTATAGTTTTATTCTATATTCACTTTAGCTGTGAACAGGAAGCTTTTTCTAACTGAAACTGAATGTCACAGAGGCTGCTTTTGGGGTGCTAAGAGCAGTTGGGGTAAAGATATGAGACAGGAAACAGATGAAAATATCCAGGGAGACGGGATAAGGTAAGAAAGTAAGAGGAATGGTTAGACCTCCAAATGCTGCTTCTGGAATTTTGGAAGGAATGCTGAACGAAATGAAATTAAATGCAAGTAATGGTGCTAAATGTACACTGTTGTAGAAGAATGAAAACATTTCACATTATAGCAGGAGGAGTGTCTCTGAGAAAGGTCTGGACTTGTCATTATCTTCTGCACTCTGAGCAGGACTCCAAGCCCAACAACAGCAGATGCCCAACAGCAGCTCCATCAGCGAGTTCCTCCTGCTGCCGTTGGCAGACACGCGGCAGCTGCAGCTCCTGCACTTCTGGCTCTTCCTGGGCATCTACCTGGCTGCCCTCCTGGGCAACGGCCTCATCAGCACAGCCGTAGTATGCGACCGCCGCGTGCACACCCCCATGTACTTCTTCCTCCTCAACCTGGCCCTCCTCAACCTGGGCTGCATCTCCACCACTCTTCCCAAAGCCTTGGCCAACGCCCTCTGGGACACCAGGGCCATCTTCTATGCAGGATGTGCTGCACAGCTCTTTTTCTTTCTCTTCTTCCTCTCAGCAGAGTGTTTCCTTCTCACCATCATGTCCTATGACCGCTACGTTGCCATCTGCAAGCCCCTGCACTACGGGACCTTGATGGACAGCAGAGCTTGTGCCACCATGGCAGCAGCTGCCTGGGGCACTGGGGCTCTCTATTCGCTGCTGCACACTGCCAGTACGTTTTCACTGCCTCTCTGCCAAGGCAATGCTGTGAACCAGTTTTTCTGTGAAATCCCCGTGTAGAAACTATTTGAGATTGGGAATCTGTAGAGTGGATATCTGGTGGTGTTGCAGCGGGTGGGAAGATCTTACGGTCCACTCTCCCATCTCACTGGGGAGGTACCTGTGCACTTGCTCAATGAGTTCTACCATTCACCCTGGCATTCACGAAGAGGATGTCACACACACACAGAAGCAACAAAAGGAGCTTAGGGTTCTCATTTGATGATGCTGTATATAGATATAGATTCAGTTGGAGTGCCCAGATGTATCTTCGATAAATTTAAGGCGAAAAATCCAATTGCTGCAGGGTTTGAATCACTGTTCTGGTGGGTGACAATTAGCAAAAATGTCGATTGGATTAACTACATCTCTTACAAACAATAAAAGAGAGAATCCGAACTATAGTCTATATGGGAACATACTAAACTACTTCATCAAGTATCGATAGATATTTGGATTCATCGAACTGTGGGAAAAACTTACTGGTTGGCTACCACCCTTTGCATGGCTAAAGCAACTCTTTATTACTTTGTACTATTGTAATCATCTTGCTTATTTTAATGTATGTTCAAATGAGGTGTGTATTATGGCAGTGTAAAACCTGTGGGAATAGCTATTAAAAATAGAAAAAGAGCAAGCTAAGACAGAAAGTGGAGAGCGGAAGTTATTTGAAATCTTCCCTTTCCCAGAATGTAGTAATCTAGCAAAAGTATTTGCTAGGTCCAAGAAAAGGGGGGATTGAGTTCAAACAAGGGGACAATCTAAGATTTAACTATTGCAGAGGGGCTTGGGTAAGCAGGATGTCAGGTCAGATAAGAAAAGAATATTTTGAAACTCCATTGTCGGCGTTATGGGGAATACCGGGCAAGGGACCAGCTGGAAACGGTTGCAGGCTGAAGTACCCACACAGTTTGATGAACAGCCGTGTGCTTCTGGCTGGATTGTGGGTTTCTGAGAACATCGAACCCCAACAGCTCCAGAAATGTCTCACAAGAAGGAGGACAGACAGAGTCACTGCACATCCTTTATTCTGTAAAGGTTCACACAGAGCCTGGTACATTATGTACAGTGTGTCTGGGCTACACTAAAAAGTTACAAGCTGAAGAGGAATAGATTTGTGTAATGATGTTTTAGTGAAAAACATTACAGTATTAAAATAATAATAATAAAAATTATAGTTATAAAAATTGATCAGAACAGAACAAAAGAAAACAAAGAGTTAGCATCAGTAAAATTCTGCATTACATGACATGAATTCAAAAGGATGGGCAGTTCAATGTTTGTGAAACACATCTGGTCAACACTTTCCTCACTGCGCCCTTGACCAAGTGGTTCCTCATACTGTAGATGAGGGGGTTCACTGCTGGAGGTACCACGGAGTACAGAACTGCCACCATCAGGTCCATGGAGGGCGAGGAGACGGAGAGGGGCTTCAGGTCGGCAAAAAAGGCAGTACTGAGAAACAGGGAGACCACAGCCAGGTGAGGGAGACACGTGGAGAAGGCTTTGTGCCGTCCCTGCTCAGAGGGCATCTTCAGAACGGCCTTAAATATCTGCACATAGGACACCACTATGAAAACAAAGCATTCAAAGACTTAACTTATACTTAAAATGAGAAACACAACTTCCCTGAGATTTGATTCTGAGCAGGTGAGCTTGAGGATCTGGGGGATTTCACAGAAAAACTGGTTGACAACACTGCCTTGGCTGCCGTGTGTCTGCCAACGGCAGCAGGAGGAACTCGCTGATGGAGCTGCTGTTGGGCATCTGTTATTGGGCTTGGAATCCTGTTCAGAGTGCTTCCAATTCTTTCCCCTTCCTTCCAAACAAGAAATATAAAATCCCTGCCTTGGCTCTCCTTTTAAAAAAGAACCCTCAGAAACATTCAGTTGTGCAGTGGAGCTGTGATCCCCTGCCCCAGGCAGCAGCTGTGGCAGCACAAGCCCTGCTGGGGGGCTCCTTCCCCCCACAGCATACGTGTCACCACAGCGCCCTGGGCAGCTTCCCGGGCAGGCTGAGTGCTGAGCCTGGCAGGCGGCAGAGTCCCATTCCCTGGGGCACAGCAAGGACCCTGCTCTTCAGGACAGCCCTGGCTGAAAGAATTGGAAGCAGAAATCTAAGAGTTTGACAAATTCAAACACAGCTCTGAGACTCCCAATTCTTTTTCAGTCAATTGCTTGTTATGTGAACTGTCACACGTGAAGTGTTTTCAGCCTCTCCTTTCACGAAAAGGAACCTTTCCAAGGGTGGAACTAGTTGAAATTATATATTTTGTTGGCAAGAATAATGCACTTATATGGCAAATAGGCAAGTTTCCTGAACAGAAAGAGAAGGGCACAAAGGCTGGGACTGAGGATTTTAACAGCAGTGAGGGTAAAGATATGAGACACGGAACAGACGAAGAAGTCCAGGGAAACTGGATAAGATTAGAAGACGAAAGGAAGGTTAAAGCTCCATATGCTTCTTCTGCTTATAGAATGGTGAACTTAATTAAGTTAAATTCAATTAGTGTTGCTAAATGAATATTGTCATAGGAGAATGAAAACATTTCATAGTATAGCAGGAGGAGTGTCTATGAGAATAATCTAGACTTGTCATTATCTTCTGCACTCTGAACAGGATTCCAAGCCCAATAACAGATGCCCAACAGCAGCTCCATCAGCGAGTTCCTCCTGCTGCCGTTGGCAGACACACGGCAGCCAAGGCAGTGTTGTCAACCAGTTTTTCTGTGAAATCCCCCAGATCCTCAAGCTCACCTGCTCAGAATCAAATCTCAGGGAAGTTGTGTTTCTCATTTTAAGTATAAGTTAAGTCTTTGAATGCTTTGTTTTCATAGTGGTGTCCTATGTGCAGATATTTAAGGCCGTTCTGAAGATGCCCTCTGAGCAGGGACGGCACAAAGCCTTCTCCACGTGTCTCCCTCACCTGGCTGTGGTCTCCCTGTTTCTCAGTACTGCCTTTTTTGCCGACCTGAAGCCCCTCTCCGTCTCCTCGCCCTCCATGGACCTGATGGTGGCAGTTCTGTACTCCGTGGTACCTCCAGCAGTGAACCCCCTCATCTACAGTATGAGGAACCACTTGGTCAAGGGCGCAGTGAGGAAAGTGTTGACCAGATGTGTTTCACAAACATTGAACTGCCCATCCTTTTGAATTCATGTCATGTAATGCAGAATTTTACTGATGCTAACTCTTTGTTTTCTTTTGTTCTGTTCTGATCAATTTTTATAACTATAATTTTTATTATTATTATTTTAATACTGTAATGTTTTTCACTAAAACATCATTACACAAATCTATTCCTCTTCAGCTTGTAACTTTTTAGTGTAGCCCAGACACACTGTACATAATGTACCAGGCTCTGTGTGAACCTTTACAGAATAAAGGATGTGCAGTGACTCTGTCTGTCCTCCTTCTTGTGAGACATTTCTGGAGCTGTTGGGGTTCGATGTTCTCAGAAACCCACAATCCAGCCAGAAGCACACGGCTGTTCATCAAACTGTGTGGGTACTTCAGCCTGCAACCGTTTCCAGCTGGTCCCTTGCCCGGTATTCCCCATAACGCCGACAATGGAGTTTCAAAATATTCTTTTCTTATCTGACCTGACATCCTGCTTACCCAAGCCCCTCTGCAATAGTTAAATCTTAGATTGTCCCCTTGTTTGAACTCAATCCCCCCTTTTCTTGGACCTAGCAAATACTTTTGCTAGATTACTACATTCTGGGAAAGGGAAGATTTCAAATAACTTCCGCTCTCCACTTTCTGTCTTAGCTTGCTCTTTTTCTATTTTTAATAGCTATTCCCACAGGTTTTACACTGCCATAATACACACCTCATTTGAACATACATTAAAATAAGCAAGATGATTACAATAGTACAAAGTAATAAAGAGTTGCTTTAGCCATGCAAAGGGTGGTAGCCAACCAGTAAGTTTTTCCCACAGTTCGATGAATCCAAATATCTATCGATACTTGATGAAGTAGTTTAGTATGTTCCCATATAGACTATAGTTCGGATTCTCTCTTTTATTGTTTGTAAGAGATGTAGTTAATCCAATCGACATTTTTGCTAATTGTCACCCACCAGAACAGTGATTCAAACCCTGCAGCAATTGGATTTTTCGCCTTAAATTTATCGAAGATACATCTGGGCACTCCAACTGAATCTATATCTATATACAGCATCATCAAATGAGAACCCTAAGCTCCTTTTGTTGCTTCTGTGTGTGTGTGACATCCTCTTCGTGAATGCCAGGGTGAATGGTAGAACTCATTGAGCAAGTGCACAGGTACCTCCCCAGTGAGATGGGAGAGTGGACCGTAAGATCTTCCCACCCGCTGCAACACCACCAGATATCCACTCTACAGATTCCCAATCTCAAATAGTTTCTACACGGGGATTTCACAGAAAAACTGGTTCACAGCATTGCCTTGGCAGAGAGGCAGTGAAAACGTACTGGCAGTGTGCAGCAGCGAATAGAGAGCCCCAGTGCCCCAGGCAGCTGCTGCCATGGTGGCACAAGCTCTGCTGTCCATCAAGGTCCCGTAGTGCAGGGGCTTGCAGATGGCAACGTAGCGGTCATAGGACATGATGGTGAGAAGGAAACACTCTGCTGAGAGGAAGAAGAGAAAGAAAAAGAGCTGTGCAGCACATCCTGCATAGAAGATGGCCCTGGTGTCCCAGAGGGCGTTGGCCAAGGCTTTGGGAAGAGTGGTGGAGATGCAGCCCAGGTTGAGGAGGGCCAGGTTGAGGAGGAAGAAGTACATGGGGGTGTGCACGCGGCGGTCGCATACTACGGCTGTGCTGATGAGGCCGTTGCCCAGGAGGGCAGCCAGGTAGATGCCCAGGAAGAGCCAGAAGTGCAGGAGCTGCAGCTGCCGCGTGTCTGCCAACGGCAGCAGGAGGAACTCGCTGATGGAGCTGCTGTTGGGCATCTGCTGTTGTTGGGCTTGGAGTCCTGCTCAGAGTGCAGAAGATAATGACAAGTCCAGACCTTTCTCAGAGACACTCCTCCTGCTATAATGTGAAATGTTTTCATTCTTCTACAACAGTGTACATTTAGCACCATTACTTGCATTTAATTTCATTTCGTTCAGCATTCCTTCCAAAATTCCAGAAGCAGCATTTGGAGGTCTAACCATTCCTCTTACTTTCTTACCTTATCCCGTCTCCCTGGATATTTTCATCTGTTTCCTGTCTCATATCTTTACCCCAACTGCTCTTAGCACCCCAAAAGCAGCCTCTGTGACATTCAGTTTCAGTTAGAAAAAGCTTCCTGTTCACAGCTAAAGTGAATATAGAATAAAACTATAAAATGATGATAATTAAAATTGATTCCATTCTTCAAAAAAGAGGAGACTGGAAGCACATCACGTGTGACTGCTCACAAAACAAGCAACTGACTGATGAAAAATTCTCAGAAGTGTGACTGCCACTTTCTGCCTCCAATTCGTTTTGCCTCAGAACAGGAAATGGGAATCCCCTGCCTTGGATCTCCTCTTCCAAGGGCCCTAGAAAACAGAGTTGTGCAATGGATCTGTGATCCCCTGCCCCAGGCAGCAGCTGTGGCAGCACAAGACCTGTTGGGAGGGTCCTTCCCTGCTCATGTCTCCCCGCAGCGCCCTGGGCAGCTCCCCGGACAGGCTGAATGCTGAGCCTCTGTTGCTCTTTTAGTTTTTAACAGAGCTACAAGTTTTTTCCCTATTAAGGAGCTATCTTAGGTTTGCGATTCTGCACCTGCGAGCTTGACCTTGAAAGTCCAGGCGGACTGCCAATACTCCGGTATATTTTATAAACACTGCTGAGCTTTGCTTTTTTACTTTCTTTCCCTCTCTATTGAAAAAAAAAATAAAAAAATAAAAAAAAAATGCTCCCTCTACTAAGTTTGCTTTATAAGGTACTGCATTTCATTAGTTCCTTTTTTATAATGCTCCAAAAATATTGGACTATGTTTAAGATAGCCTTTTTTTCCTATGAAGTTATAGGAATGTATATTAGATTGAAAGCATGGTTAGCAACGCTTACTTGGTATTTGCATGCAGCTCCAGAGGGAGCAACTAATGCAACTAATGCAACCAATAGTACGGAAATGGTGGTTTTTGAGCGTGCTCTTCCTTTTTTCTTTGCATCCTTTAAGCAGTCTTTGAATGACCAGTTGTCCCAGTGGACCACACTGTCAATCATATTAATCTCCCTGAATTTACTGTTGGTTATTGTACTGATCTCACTCAGTATCTGGATTTATAACATTAGGAGGAAGTCTTCCCTAGAATCAGAGAATACTGAGTGGCAGGGAGTGTGGAGAGACTTTGGAGAGACTTTTAGAGGGCAGACATCTCTAGTGTCATGGAGCTTTACTCCTGAACACTTAAAGAATCCTGAGTGTTTGACCGCATATTTGAGACAGGAATGTTGTGGCTCAGGCAGATCTAAGGAGGCACAAATGACTTGGGGCCTAGCTAATGCTTATCGGGCCTTATTCAATACCATTCCCGAGAGGGAAGATTTTGAGGTTGAGAGAAAGAGTCTCTGGGCCGAGAATGAGAGTATGCAATCCAAACTCGACACCCTCCGGTCCGAGCATAACGTCCTCCAGTCCAGGTACAACGCTCTCCAGTCCGAGCACAACGCCCTTCGGTCCGGGTACAACACTCTCCAGTCCAAGTATGACACCCTCCAGTCTGAGCGCGGCACCCTCCAGCCCAAGCACAATACTCCTCAGTTTGAGCATAACGCCCTCTGGTTCGAGCACAACACCCTCCGGTCCGAGCACAACACTCTCCAGTCCGAGTACAACACTCTCCAGTCCAAGTATGACACCCTCCAGTCTGAGCGCGGCACCCTCCAGCCCGAGCACAGTATACTTCAGTCCGAGCATAACGCCTTCTGGTCTGATGATAACACTCTCCAGACTGAGCACAATGCCCTCCGGACCGAGCACAACGCTCTCCAGACTGAGCACAATGCCCTCCGGACCAAGCACAACAATCTGCAGACTGAGCACAATGCTCTCCGGACCGAGCACAACACTCTCCAGACTGAGCACAATGCCCTCTGGTCCGGGTACAACACTCTCCAGTCCAAGTATGATGCCCTCCAGTCTGAGCGGAGCACCCTCCAGCCCAAGCACGGTGCCTCCCAACCCAATTGCGACACCCTCCAGTCCGAGCACAACACTCTCCAGACTGAGCACAATGCCCTCCGGGCCGAGCACAACACTCTCCAGACTGAGCACAATGCCCTCCGGGCCGAGCACAACACTCTCCAGACTGAGCGCAATGCCCTCCGGTCTGGGTACAACACTCTCCAGACTGAGCACAATGCCCACCGGTCCGGGTACAACACTCTCCAGTCCATGTATGACGCCCTCCAGTCTGAGCGCGGCACCCTCCAGCCCAAGCACGATGCCTCCCAACCCAATTGCGACACCCTCCAGTCCGAGCATAACACTCTCCAGACTGAGCACAATGCCCTCCGGACCGAGCATAACACTCTCTAGGCTGAGCACAATGCCCTCCGGGCCGAGCATAACGTCCTCCGGTTTGGGTACAACACTCTCCAGTCCAACTACGACAGCCTCCAGACTGAGCTCAGTGCCGTCCAGTTTGAGCGGATTGCTCTCCGAGACCAGCTATGTGCCCTCCGGGGTGAGCTGAATGTATTTAACCAACTACCAGGGACACATGTAGACCAATTTGACCAGCCACTGGGGGCGCATGTAGTCCAATTTGACCAGCCACCGGGGGCGCATGCAGTCCAATTTGACCAGCCACCGGGGGCACATGTAGTCCAATTGGACCAACCATCGGGGACACCAGATACAATGTTGGTTACCCCTGTAAGAGGGCGAAAGACAAAATGAGTTTCCACTCAGTTAGAGAAACTGCAGAAGGAGTTGGAAGAGCGGAGGGAGATAGGAGAGCAGGACTCAGGAGAGCAGGGGGACTCGGGAAAGCAGGGGGACTCAGGAGAGCAGGGGGAGTCAGAAGACCAGAGGAGGTTGGAGGAGCAGAGGATGTTAGAGGGGTATAAGAAGATGTTAGAGGAGCAGAAGTTAGAGGAGCAGAGAAAGTTAGGAGAGAGGAAAAAGAGGGAGGGTTACCTGGAGGAAATAACACAAACATCAGGGTCAGTGTCAGAAGAGGAGCCAAAAGCTAGATTTTCTTTACGAGAATTTCTTGAGTCCAAACTTAGAGATGGGGCAGCCTCATCGACACAGCTGCCACCATCAACACCCAGGACTATTGATAGAGCAAAAGATGAGCAAAGTATTACAACCATTATTGATAGATCTTTTAAAATGAGGGAAATTCGAGACCTAAGAAAGGATTTCACACGTCATCCAAAAGAACATATGGTCACTTGGTTACTTCGATGCTGGGATAATGGTGCCAACAGTGTGTGGCTTGGTGGCAGTGAAGCTCGCCAACTGGGTAGCATTTCCAAGGACTCACGTGTGGACAGAGGTATTGGTACATGCCAAAATCGGTCCTACACCCTCTGGAAGCGGATGTTGACAGCAGTCAGAGATATATTCCCTTTTAAAAGGGACTTGGAGCCTGAGAAAAAGAAATGGACTGATATAGAGAAAGGTATCCAATTTTTGAGGGAAAGTGCTTTGGTGGAAATGCTATACAGCCCCCAGTTCAATCGTAATGATCCAAACCAATTACATGATCCTGAAGCAGTCCGCGTTCCACGACAAATGTGGCGTGACTTTACAAAGGCAGCTCCAGAAAAGCATGCCAGTGCACTTGCATTATTATATGGCAAAGGGGAAAGGAAACCCCTTGTGAATGAACTAATTAGCAGGCTTCAGGAACTTGAATTATTTATAAGCGCTACAGATGTTAATCTGAACACTTCAGCCATTGTCAAAATAGTGGAAAGGTTAAACAAAATGGAGGGAACACAAAGTGACATTATTGACAAATTGGCTAATGTGCCTGATGTAGATTAATCCACGGTGGTACAAGATGATGGAAACCAGGATTTCCACGATCGCCTATTGAGAAATCTAAACAACATGAGTTCCTCTCGACCTGTATCATCGAAAATCTCAACCATTAAAAAAAGACGTCCTCGTATTCAAGCAAATGACAACGATAAGACACCTCGTATTCAAGCAAATGACAACGATAAGACTACACGTCTTGCCTTGTTGTTTTTCCTCTGTAGTCATGGGGAGGACATGAAGAAGTGGGGTAATTCATCCACTTCTGCACTTCAGGCACGAGTGAGAGAATTACAAGGTGAAACAACCACCAAGGTGAACTCTTCCAAGAAAAGGAGAGTTCCAGTTGCTGCAAGCCACCGAGGTAAACAATAGAGGGGCCCTGCCCCCAGCCAGGGGGGGGAAAGGGACAATAGAGTATACTGGTCTGTGTGGATTAAGTGGCCTGGCACATCTCGACCACAGAAATATAAAGCCTTGGTGGACACTGGTGCACAATGCACCCTAATGCCCTCAAGTCACCAAGGGACACAACCAATATATATCCATGGAGTGACTGGGGGTTCCCAAGAATTGACTATGTTGGAGGCCGAAATAAGCCTCACTGGTAAAAACTGGCAGAGACACCCTATTGTGACTGGTCCAGAGGCTCCATGTATACTGGGAATCAAATACCTTAGGATGGGATATTTTCAGGATCCCAAGGGGTATCGATGGGCCTTTGGGATAGCTGCTGTTAACACAAACGGTGTTAAGCAGCTGTCAGCTTTACCTGGTCTGTCAGACGATCCTTCTGCTGTGGGGTTGCTCCAGGTAAAAGACCAAGAGGTACCAATTGCCACCAAAGTGGTTCACAGACGGCAGTACCGCACCAATAGGGACTCATTGCTCCCCATTCACAAGCTAATTCGCCAATTAGAGAATCAGGGAGTGATCAGCAAAACTCACTCGCCTTTTAACAGCCCCATATGGCCAGTGCGTAAAAGCAGTGGGGAATGGAGGCTGACGGCAGATTACAGTGGCCTAAATGAAGTCACACCTCCATTAAGTGCTGCTGTACCAGAAATGCTAGAACTCCAGTATGAATTGGAGTCAAAAGAAGCTAGGTGGTATGCCACCAATGACATTGCTAATGCCTTCTTTTCCATCCCATTGGCTGCAAAATGTAGGCCACAGTTTGCTTTTACCTGGAGAGGTATTCAGTATACCTGGAACCGTTTACCTCAAGGGTGGAAGTACAGCCCAACAATTTGCCATGGATTGATCCAAGCTGTCTTGGAACAGGGAAATGCTCCTGAGCACTTGCAGTATATTGATGATATTGTAGTGTGGGGCCATACAGCAGCAGAAGTTTTCAAGAAAGGGAAACAGATAATCCAAATTCTTTTGCAAGCTGGTTTTGCCATTAAGCGCAGCAAGGTGAAGGGGCCTGCCCAGGAAATCCAGTTCTTAGGTATAAAATGGCAAGATGGACGTCGTCACATCCCAGCAGATGTGATTGACAAAATCACTGCTATGTCTCCGTCCACCGACAAGACAGAGACCTAATCTTTTCTGGGAGTAGTGGGATTTTGGAGAATGCATGTCCCAAACTACAGCCACATAGTGAGCCCCCTCTACCAGGTAACACGGAAGAAGAATAATTTCTCATGGGGTCCTGAGCAGCAGCATGTTTTTGAGTAGATAAAACAAGAAATAGCCCGTGCCGTGGCCTTGGGGCCAGTACGGAAGGGACAGGATGTGAAGAACATCCTCTACACTGCTGCTGGAGAGAAAGGTCCCACCTGGAGTTTGTGGCAAAGAGCCTCAGGAGAGACCCGAGGCCGACCCCTAGGATTCTGGAGTCGAGCATATAAAGGGTCAGAGGAGCGCTACACTCTGACTGAGAAGGAGATCTTAGCTGTGTATGAGGGGGTTCGAGCTGCTTCTGAAGTTGTTGGGACAGAGGTTCAGCTTCTTCTAGCACCTCGCTTGCCAGTAATAAACTGGATGTTTAAAGGACAGGTTTCCTCCACCCATCATGCTACTGATGCCACTTGGAGTAAGTGGATTTCATTAATTACTCAACGACCTCGAATGGGAAAACTCAGCCATCCTGGAATTCTAGAAGTGATCATGGACTGGCCTGAGAGTAAAAAAATTGAAACACCACCTACAGAAGAGGTATCACGTGCTAAAGAGGCACCACCATACAATGAGCTACCAGAAAACGAAAAGAAATTTGCCCTATTCACAGATGGATCATGTCGTATTGTAGGGAAGCATCGCAGATGGAAAGCTGCTGTATGGAGCCCCACACGACAAGTTTCAGAGGCCACTGAAGGTAAAGGAGAATCAAGTCAATTTGCAGAGGTAAAGGCTGTTCAGCTAGCTTCAGATGTGGCTGAACGGGAGAGGTGGCCAATGCTTCATCTTTATACTGATTCATGGATGGTGGCAAATGCCTTATGGGGGTGGTTGCAACAGTGGGAAAATGATAATTGGCAACGAAAGGGTAAACCTGTTTCGGCTGCTGAACTGTGGAAAGACATTGCTGCCCGAATAAGGAACATTGTTGTAAAGGTGCGCCATGTAGATGCTCATGTGCCTAAAAGTAAGGCTACTGAAGAACATAAAAATAACCATCAGGTTGATCGAGCTGCCAAAATTGAGGTGGCTCAAATAGACTTGGACTGGCAGAACAAGGGTAAATTATTCCTAGCTCGGTGGGCCCACGAGACTTCAGGTCATCAAGGAAGGGATGCAACATATAAGTGGGCCAGAGACCGAGGGGTGGACATAACTATGGACGCTATTGCTCAGGTTATTCATGACTGTGAAACATGCGCCATAATTAAACAAGCCAAGAGGATGAAACCTTTTTAGGGGGAAGGGCGATGGCAAAAGTATAAATATGGAGAGGCATGGCAGGTTGATTATATCACCTTGCCACGATCTCGCAATGGTAAGCGTTATGTACTCACCATGGTGGAGGCAACCACTGGGTGGCTCGAAACATACGCAGTACCCCATGCTACCGCCCGAAACACCATATTAGGGTTGGAAAAGCAAATCCTGTGGCGGCATGACACTCCAGAAAGAATTGAATCAGATAATGGGACCCATTTTAAAAATTCTCTTGTAACCACTTGAGCCAAAAATCATGGCATTGAGTGGATTTACCATATTCCCTATCATGCACCAGCTTCTGGTAAGATTGAACGATTCAATGGGTTGTTGAAAACTATGTTGAAAGCAATGGGTGGCGGAACATATAAAAACTGGGAGAACCATTTAGCAGAAGCCACCTGGTTAGTCAACACTCGAGGATCTAGTAATCGTAATGGTCCTAACCAATCCAGCTCCCTACGTACCGTGGAGGGAGATAAGGTTCCTGTAGTACACATAAAGAGCGTGTTGGGAAAAACAGTTTAGGTCCTTCCAGCGTCTGGAAAGGGCAATACTCTCCGGGGTACTGTCTTTGCCCAGGGACCTGGGTGCACGTGGTGGTTGATGGACAAAAATGGGGATGTACAATGTGTACCACAAGGGAATTTGATGTTGGGGGAGTGCAGCCAATGATTTCTTGTAGATATATAGGTAGAGTCTCAGAAGATAGTTCAATTAGGTACAGGACTTAAGACAGAGTGGATTAATATTAAGGAAACACTTTTTTTTTTCCTATATACCTTAATTAGGCATTCTGTAAGCAAGCTTTCCATCTGGACTCTATATCATGCACTGGCAATGCATGTGTAGAGCACACGTGGAAAGAAGTATAAGTAAAAAGGAAATCTGCTGTGGTGGCTGGGAAAGGATGAGTGCACCTTGATGTGGGGGACGCCCTACTAGCACTGCCTTTCTCTTCCACCACTGACATGTTTTCCTTTTTCTGACAGTTTTGCCATTTTCTCAAAATTAATAAATAGTAGGTTAAGTTATAGAGTTTTGTTCTCAACTTAGGGATTTGTATGGAATAAATATAAATTGTTGAGAAAATAAGTTTGCTGATTGTTCACAACTATACGTATGAGTGTGCATGTATGTATAAACATAATATAATGATGTACAATAAGGGGTGGAATGTCATGTTTTAATAATTTTCTAATTTTGGTATCAGTATTCCACATCATAACATCATATAAAGCATGAATAATTTTACTGAATCTGCAACTTATAGAAGAAGACTACATCTCCCAGAGAACAAGACGATAGGTCACGGGACCTGGACACCTTAACTCGGTCGCAGAACAGACTGACGTCTTTTGAGTTCTGGCGTTCAGGGGAGTGTGTGGGAGCCTTCACCGTCTTGCCTCGATTTCGCAGTAGGCCTCTCGGTTACGGGACTCATTCTCTCTCCTATTTTGCTTGATTCGTTAGCTCAATTTTCAATTATATTGTATTATATTGTGTTATCCTGTATTTCGATATAGTATTTAGTAAATAAGTGTGCCTCCTTAGATCGTTGCCGCTGTTTTCTTTTCCTAATTAACTTTTCCTTTCAGCCTATGTTATGGTTTTGCAAATTGGTTGGTGTTGGTATTCCACATCAGAACACCATGCTAATAATGGGAGTAAAGGGGACAAGTTTTTTTTTCTGTGAACTGCCTTAATGAGCATGTGGGGTGGGGCACCGGAAGGGAAGTGAGGAAGGGGACGGCATTGCTGGACCGGCTCCCTGCGAGGAGACAACGTGGTCAGAGCTTCCTGCCTTCCACAGCTCCATCGGTGAGATTTGGGACTTGGTATTCTCTTTGTTGAAACTCTCTTGTTGTTGTTTAGTGTTATTAGGTTATTAAACTGCCATTCGTTCTCAGATCACCTTTTTCCTCCCTCATTTTTTTGTTAGACCTAATCGCAATCTCCCTTCCCTTCCCCGTCTCCCTAAACGCACGTGGCCAGGCCGCGCTGTGCCGTACCGTGCCGCGAGAGAAAAGGGGGGGGGGGGGCCTTTTGTTCCTGCTGCCCCGGGTTTGTGCACACTGTCCCGGAGTGAGCTCTAGAGAGAACTCCGTGACATTTTTGGTGGAGAATGCGGGCAGAGCTCAGGGCAATGTTTTGGGCAGTAATTAGGTGGACTTTTTCAGCAGCCCTGTATGTAGGACTGATAGTCCCTAGGTTCCTGTGGTCCTGGCTTAAGGACTTCCTGATGTTGGGGGTAGGGGTAGATTTATTAATCCGACGGCTGGCAGGGATAGAGATGTCTGCCTGGCTCCCTTCCAGACTAACGAACATCACAGGCACCGTGCTTGAACTGGCTCACGAATGCTCTGAATTCCTTAAGTATGACTGGGGTGTCAATTGGAATACTGTGTTGTTAGTCTCTCTAATTGTAGTAGTTTACTATAAATTGCAGAGAGACTTGCAAAGAATAGTGCAGAGAGACTCAGGAAAAGGGCCAGAAGCATCGGGACCCCCAGTATCAGGTAGTCTCACCCCTGAACACCAGAGGGACCTTGGGAAATTAATAGAACCCCTGAGTGAGTGTGGGAGATCAGGGGGATCTCAGATCGAATGGCTTATGAAAAAGATAGAGAGTCTCGAGAATGAGATCCAAACCCTAAGGGGAAGGCAACAAGTTAATCCCAGCCCACCACAGGAAGCACCAGCATCAGTGTCAGTCGCCCCAGTGGAAGGCCAGAGATGGGAACATGTGCCCTCACGTCTGGAACGGATGGAGGAAGTAGAGGAAGATCCGGGCGAGGGACCCTCCCCAAAATCACCGAGAAAGGCAACCCAGAAGACTAACAGACGCGGAGAAGATAGTGATGATGAGGGAAAAGTCACTGCTTCCTCTACTCGTAAACCTCTGAAAATTACTGAAATCCAAAGTGCGAGAAAGGAGTTTGCCCGACTCCCAGGTGAACGCCTTGTCACTTGGCTGCTCCGGTGTTGGGACAATGGGGCCTCCTGCATGTCCCTAAGCTGTGATGAGGCTCGTCAATTAGGAAACATTGCTCGAGACTCATCTATTGATAGAGGGATCAGCAGATGTCTCGATGGAGTCGCCAGTCTCTGGGAGAAGATTCTATCAGCTGTAAAGGCAACCTGTCTTCTCAAAAGTGATTTGGAGCCTGTACTGGAAAAATGGAGTACAGCTGAGGAAGGTATCCAGTACCTGAGAGAAATGGCTGTGGCAGAAATGCTGTTCGATCCCACGTTTGTCCCTGGGGACCCAGAGGATTACCATGACCCAGAAAAGGTGAGCGGTACTCCGGAAATATGCAAGAAACTCATACGGTCAGCACCAGGGAAGTATTCCAGTGTACTATTAACGAACTCTAACAGGTATGATGAGCTGAATAGGAGACCTGAAATTTTTGAGCTCATCCTTTCACTGCAAAATATCGAATACTCACTACTGCCACACCGTACCACCATCGCAGCCATCTGTAAAATGGTGGATAGAATGGACCGAATGGAGAGAAGACAGGACAACATGCAGAAGAGCTGGTCTGCGGCAAGGAACCACAGTGAACCTGTGGCAGTCTCAGCTGTCAGACGCAAACGCACACCTGTCCGAGTGAAGGACCGCAGTGAGCCTATGTCACGTGGTGCCATGTGGAACTACCTGCGTGACCATGGAGAGGATATGAAGAAGTGGCATGACGAACCCAATTTTGTACTGCGAGCACGGGTAAGAAAATTACAAAAGAGGTCAGCCACTACTGAGGTTGCCTCTACCGCCTCAGACAACCAATAGAGGGGCCCTGCCCTCAGCCAGGGGGGGGAAAGGGATAATAGAGTGTATTGGACTGTGTGGATTCGGTGGCCTGGCACATCAGAACCACAAAAATATAAAGCACTGGTGGATACTGGTGCCCAGTGCACCCTGATACCCTCAGGTTTCAAAGGTACAGAACGGATACATATACATGGGGTGACTGGGGGTTCGCAGGAACTGTCTGTATTGGAGGCCGAGATAAGCCTCACTGGTAGAGACTGGCAGAAACATCGTATAGTGACTGGCCAGGGGGCTCCTTGCATACTTGGAATAGATTACCTAAGAAGGGGACATTTCAAGGACCCCAAAGGATACAGATGGGCTTTTGGAATAGCTGCTATAGAAACAGACAATATTAAGCAGCTGTCTGATTTGCCTGGCCTATCAGAGGACCCGTCTGCTGTGGGGTTACTGCGGGTGGAAGAACAACGGGTGCCAATTGCCACGAGAACAGTACACAGACGACAGTACCGTACTAATAGGGATTCCTTGCTCCCTATCCATAAGCTCATTCAACAACTAGAAAGTCAGGGAGTAATTAGTAAGACCCATTCACCCTTCAATAGCCCCATATGGCCAGTGCGCAAAGCCAGTGGAGAATGAAGGCTGACAGTGGACTATCGTGGCCTTAATGAGGTCACACCCCCATTGAGTGCTGCAGTGCCAGACATGTTGGAACTCCAGTATGAACTGGAATCGAAAGAGGCAAAATGGTATGCCACCATTGATATTGCCAACGCATTTTTCTCTGTCCCTTTGGCCACAGAGTGTAGGCCACAGTTTGCCTTTACTTGGAGGGGTGTTCAGTACACTTGGAATCGTTTGCCCCAGGGGTGGAAACACAGCCCGACCATCTGCCATGGGCTGATCCAAGCCACGTTGGAACAGGGCGGTGCTCCAGAGCACCTGCAGTATATAGATGATATCGTTGTGTGGGGTGATACAGCGACGGAGGTTTTTAAAAAAGGAGAACGGATAATCCAAATCCTCCTGTCTGCTGGTTTCGCTATTAAGCGAGACAAAGTGAAGGGCCCTGCCCAAGAAATCCAGTTTCTAGGGGTGAAATGGCAAGATGGGCGTCGCCATAGAGTGGATCTATCACATCCCCTATCACGCACCAGCCGCTGGTAAGATCGAGCGCCACAACGGTTTGCTGAAAACCACGCTGAAAGCGATGGGTGGTGGAACATTTAAGAACTGGGAGAAACATCTAGCAGAAGCCACCTGGCTGGTAAACACCCGAGGATCAGCCAACTGAGACGGCCCTACACAGTCCAACTCCCTGCGTACCGTGGAGGGAGACAAGGTTCCTGTGGTGCATGTAAAGCATATGCTGGGAAAAGCGGTTTGGGTCCTCCCAGCCTCTGGAAAGGGGAGGCCCCTCCGTGGAACTGTCTTTGCACAGGGACCTGGGTGCACCTGGTGGGTGATGCAGAAGGATGGGGATGTTCAGTGTGTGCTACAGGGAAATTTGATGCTGGGGGAGTGCAGCCTGTGATTCCATGTGTGTATATATATATATATCTGTATGTACATATGTAATGCATGTTAACTACTGTTCTGTTTATATGTTGATAAAAGTTAGGCATGATGTGATGATGTGTAATAAGGGGTGGAATGTTATGGTTTTGCAAATTGGTTGGTGTTGGTATTCCACATCAGAACACCATGCTAATAATGGGAGTAAAGGGGACAAGTTTTTTTTCTGTGAACTGCCTTAATGAGCATGTGGGGTGGGGCACCGGAAGGGAAGTGAGGAAGGGGACGGCGTTGCTGGACCGGCTCCCTGCGAGGAGACAACGTGGTCAGAGCTTCCTGCCTTCCACAGCTCCATCGGTGAGATTTGGGACTTGGTATTCTCTTTGTTGAAACTCTCTTGTTGTTGTTTAGTGTTATTAGGTTATTAAACTGCCATTCGTTCTCAGATCACCTTTTTCCTCCCTCATTTTTTTGTTAGACCTAATCGCAATCTCCCTTCCCTTCCCCGTCTCCCTAAACGCACGTGGCCGGGCCGCGCTGTGCCGTACCGTGCCGCGAGAGAAAAGGGGGGGGGGGGGGGCTTTTGTTCCTGCTGCCCCGGGTTTGTGCCCACTGTCCCGGAGTGAGCTCTAGAGAGAACTCCGTGACAGCCTAGGACCCCTTCGTCACGGACGCAGGTGGATTTTTCGTTCAAACCGTGACACTGGGTCCTGAAGGAGCTGGCTGAGGTGGTTGCTGAGCCGCTCTCCATCATATTTGAGAAGTCGTGGCTGTCAGGTGAGGTCCCGGATGATTGGAGGAAGGGTCACGTCACTCCTATTTAGAAGAAGGGGAGCAGGGAGGACCCGGGGAACTACAGGCCGGTGAGTCTCACCTCTGTGCCTGGGAAGATTATGGAACAGATCCTTCTGGACAACATGCTTGATCACATAAAGAACACGCATGTGATCCTAGACAGCCAGCATGGCTTCACCAGGGGAAGGTCATGCTTAACTAATCTTGTGGCCTTCTATGATGGAGTGACGGCGTTGGTGGATGAAGGGAAGGCGACCGATGTCATTTACCTGGACCTGAGCAAGGCCTTTGACATGGTCCCCCACCACATCCTCATCTCCAAATTGGAGGGAAGTGGATTTGATGGGTGGACAACTAGATGGATAAGCAATTGGTTGAAAGACCGCAGACAGAGGGTGGTGGTCAATGGCTCTATGTCCAGGTGGAGGCCGGTAACGAGTGGTGTCCCTCAAGGGTCTGTCTTGGGACCGGTGCTCTTTAACATCTTTATTAATGACATCGATGAGGGAATGAAGTACACCCTCAGCAAGTTTGCTGATGACACCAAGCTGAGTGGTGCAGTCGATACGGTGGAGGGAACGGATGCCATTCAGAGGGACCTCGACAGGCTGGAAAGCTGGGCTCGGGTGAACCTAATGAGGTTCAACACGGCAAAGTGCAAGGTTTTGCACTTGGGCCGGAAGAACCCCAGGGACCTGTACAGGCTGGGAGGAGTGGTCCTTGAGAGCAGCTCGGCAGAGAAAGACCTAGGGGTCCTGATAGATGAGAAACTTAACATGAGCCAGCAGTGCGCTCTGGCAGCCCAGAAAGCAAATGGGATCCTGGGCTCCCTCAGGAGAGGGGTGGTCAGCAGGGATAGGGAGGTGATTGTCCCTCTCTACTCTGCCCTTGTGAGTACTGTGTCCAGGTGTGGAGCCCTCAGTACAAGAAAGACATGGAGATTTTGGAAAGGGTCCAGAGGAGGGCCACAAAGATGATCAGGGGGCTGGAGCACCTCCCCTATGAGGACAGGCTGAGGGAGTTGGGTTTGTTCATCCTGGAGAAGAGAACGTTGCGGGGTGACCTCATTGCAGCCTTTCAGTACCTGTAGGGAACTTACTCCCAGGAGGGGAGTAAACTCTTCGAAAAGGCTGATAATAGCAGGATTAGGGGAAATGGTTTTAAGTTAAAAGAAGGAAGATTTAGGTTGGATGTTAGGGGGAAGTTCTTTACTAGGAGAGTGGTTAGGTCCTGGAACAGGCTGCCCAGGGAGGTTGTGGATGCCCCGTCCTTGGAGGTGTTCAAGACCAGGTTGGACAGGGCTCTGGGCAACCTGATCTAGTAAATGTGTATGTTTGGTGGCCCTTCTAGGCAGGGGGGTTGGAACTACATGATCCTTGAGGTCCCTTCACACCCGGGTCATTCTGTGATTCTGTGGTTCTGTGATTGGAAGCCATGACTCCAGTCAGGCAAAGGCACTGGCATGGTGGCTCTGATGCTAAGAAAATCCTCCTTTGTCTTAAAAAGCATACAGGACAAGACCTGATTCCCAGACCCTTGGCATGGAGATCCTGTCTCTCATGTTGGCTCAGGGCCCTTCTGGGGCAGTGGGATGGAAGTCTGTATGATGTTAAATGAAAGACATGGGGACAGAGATCTCAGGCTTTGCATGTGGTGCAAAAATGCTGTCAAGTTCATATCCCACTTGTGCCCTGTGTCTCATCACATGATGTGGGATGTGAGAAGGGCCCCGTCAGAACAAGTAGTCAATCATAATGTAACTCTGAACTTCAGATCTCTCAGTTCCAGTGCCCTCCTGTGCACACTCTCCTATAGTTTGATGCATTTTATCTTCTGCGGTGCCCAGAAGTGCACCCAGTGCTCCAGGTGAGGCTGTAGCAATGCAGAGCAGACAGGCACGGCCCTTTCCCTCACCCAGATGGCAATAACTTGCTTGATGCACTCCAGGGGACTGATGGCCTTCCTGTCAACTGTTATGACCCTTGACTTTCTTAGATGTAATTGAAATGAGAGCCCAGAGCATACTAAGATGTCATCATTGAAAGTACGTAGATGTGCCATAGCTTTGAAATGCCTTGAACTTCATAGTATGCCAGAGATGGAGCAGAGCAGAAGATTTGCCTCTTCTGTAGTGAGCTAATCCATTTGGTAAGCAGAATAACACTACATGCTACATGGGGACAGTGTCTCTGCACTGCTCTGCTCACCGAGGAGTGGTGTGGGGGCTTACTCACGTCTGTGCAGATAAACTCACTTTCTCTTTAACCCTTTTTCCTCTGTAAACTATTCCATTATTTGTACCCTCAGATACCCTTCCACATACCCTCAAGTACACTTCCATATGCCATCTACTATTACACTTTCTTATACCATCAAAACAGTTTGTGAAACAATACTGTTTTTTAGTTTCCATATACACCCTTAATGCCTTCTGTAAAACATTGTGTATTGTTCACTTATAAACACCTCACCACAGAACCAGCACTGATTGGCCTACCTCCTTCACATGCTTGCTCACAAGCAGAACATAGTATTACATAAATGGGTTGACACTCATTGAAGAGGATAATAAATTTTTTTTTTAAAGTATGTTAAGAGTAAAAGGTAGACTAGGGAGACTGTGGGTCCCCCACTAAGTGAGGGGGGTGTTCTGGTAATGAGGGATGATGAGAAGGTGGAGATACTGAAGGCCTTCTTGGCTTCTGTCTTCAGCGAAAAAGCTTTCCCTCAGGAATCCCAGACCCTGGAGCTTAGTGTGAGGGTCTGGGGAATGGAAGAATTCTTTTTAGTCAGTGAAGAGCTGGTCCATGAGCGCCTAGGCCACACCGATGTTCATAAATACATAGGACCGAATGGCGTGCATCCATGAGTGCTGAGGGAGCTGGCAGAGTTGATTGCTGCACCTCTCTCTACCATCTTTGAGAGGTCTTGGAGAATGGGGGAGGTGCCTGAGGACTGGAGGATAGTCAGTGTCACTCATTTATTCAAAAAAAGAATGAAGGAAGATCCAGGAAATTACAGGCCAGGCAACCTCACCTCTGTCCCTGGAAAGGTGATAAAACAGCTAGTCCTGGATGCCGTCTGCAGACAATTGGAAGAAAGGGAGGTTATCACGAATAGTCAGCATGGATCCACCAAGGGGAAGTCATGCTCGAACAAACTGGTAGCCTTCTACAAGATCTTCTACAAGATCTGGATGATCTTGTAGGTCCTTTCCAACCTTGTGATTCTATGATTCTATGGAAGTATCCTCCCTTATATCCTCCATAGCCAGGCTCCCTGAGGAGACAAAGTAAAGGTGTTATTACTAATAATATCTGCAAGCATAGAATCATAGAATCATACAATCATAGAATCATAGAATTAATTACCCAGGTTGGAAAAGACCTCGAAGATCATCAAGTCCAACCACAACCTAACCATAGTACCCCAACTCTAACAACCCTCTGCTAAATCATATCTCTCAGCACCACATCCAAAAGGCTCTTAAACACATCCAGAGACAGTGAGTCAACCACCCCAGGGAGCCTATTCCTGTGTTTAACAACCATTTCTGTAAAGAAGTGTTTCCTAACATCTAAACTAATCTTACCTTGGTGCAACCTGAGGCCTTTTCCCCTCGTCCTGTCACTTGTCACCAGTGAGAAGAGACTTGCCCCACTCTCACTGTAAGCATCCTTCAGATACTGGAAGAGAGCTTTAAGGTTTCCCCTCAGCCTCCTTTTCCCCAGACTAAACAGCCCCAGCTCCCTCAGCCTCTCCTCATAGGGCTGATTTTCCAAGACCCTCACAAGCCTCGTTGCCCTTCTCTGGACCTGCTCCAGTACCTCCATGTCTTATTTGTACTGAAGTGCCCAAAACTGAACACAGTACTCGAGGTGTGGCCTCATCAATGCTGAGTACATTGTCAGGATGACTTCCCTGGTCCTGCTCACCGCACCATTTCTGACTGAAGCCAGGATGCCATTGGCCTTCTTGTCCAACTGGGAACACTGCTGGCTCATATTCAGCCAACTGTCCATCAGCACACCAAGGTCCTTTTCCATCAGGCAGCATTCCAGCCACAGCTCCCCAAGGCATTAGGGTTGCCTGGGGTTGTTGTGACCAAAATGCAGGACCCAACACCTGGTGCTACTGAAACTCATGCCCTTAACCTTGGCCCATCGATCCAGTCTATCCAGGTCCCTCTGTAGTGCCCTTTGTCCCCTCAGGCAGATAAACACTCCCTCCCAACTTGTTGTCGTCTGCAAACTTATGGAGGGTGCACTCAATCCCCTCATCAAGATCATCAATGAAGAAATATAGAAGCTATACCATATGGCTTCCAAAACCCAAAGATCACATAGTCACAGAATTATCAAGGTTGGAAAAGTCCTAGATCATCCAGTCCATCCATCACCAATACTTCCCAGCTAAATCATACCCTTCAACACAACATCAGCTTGAAACCATTGCCTCTAGTTCTATCACTATCCACACGAGAGAAAAGGCTGACCCCCAGCTCACTACAACCTCCCTTCAGGAAGTTATAGAGAGCAATAAGGTCTCCCCTGAACCTCCTCTTCTCCAGGCTGAACAATCCCAGCTCACTCAGCCGCTCCTCATAAGGCCTGTGCTCCAGACCCCTCACCAGCTTCGTAGCCTTCCTCTGATTGCGTTCCAGGGCCTCAATGTCTTTCTTGCAGTGAGGGGCCAAAAATGAACACAGTACTCGAGGTGCGGCCTCACCAGTGCCGAGTACAGGGGTACAATTACCTCCCTGTTCCTGCTAGTAACACTGTGTCATGGTTTAATAATTTTGTAATTTTGCTATCAGTATTCCACATCATAACATCATATAAAGCATGAATAATTTTACTGAATCTGCAACTTACAGAAGAAGACTACATCTCCCAGAGAACAACACGATAGGTCACGGGACCTGGACTCTATATTAACTTGGTCGCAGAACAGACTGACGTCTTTCGAGTTCTGGCGTTCAGGGGAGTGTGTGGGAGCCTTTGCCATTCGCCTAGATTTCACAGTAGGCCTCTCGGTTACGGGACTCATTCTCTCTCCTATTTTGCTTGATTCGTTAGCTCAATTTTCAATTATATTGTATTATATTGTGTTATCCTGTATTTCGATATAGTATTTAGTAAATAAGTGTGCCTCCTTAGATCGTTTCTGCTGTTTTCTTTTCCTAATTAACTTTTTCCTTTCAGCTTAGGACCCCTTCGTCACGGACGCAGGTGGATTTTTTCGTTCAAACCGTGACACACTGTTTTTCATGCAAGCCAGGATGCCGTTGGCCTTCTTGGCCACCTGGGCACACTGTCTGCTCAAGATACTGAAGAGGACAGGCCCCAGCACTGACCTCTGGGAAACACCACTCATGACTGGTCGCCAGCTGGATTGAGCTCCATTCACCACCACTCTCTGAGCCCGGTCCTCCAGCCAGCTCCTTACCCAGCCAAGAGTGTACCCATCCAAGCCACGAACTGCCAGCTTCTGTAGGAGAATAATGTGGGCGACAGTGACAAAGGCTTTGCTGAAGTCTGGGTAGACCACTTCAACAGCCTTTTCCTCATCCAGCAGATGGGTCACTAGATCATAAAAGGAGATCAGATTGGTCAAACAGGACCTGCTCTTCATGAACCCATGCAGGCCAGGCCTGATCCCATGGCCATCCTGAACAGGCAGCATGATCTCCCTCGAGAAAATCCGTTCCATAACCATCCCTAGAAACGAGGTCAGGCTAACAGGCCTGTAGTTCCCTGGATCCTCCTTACAACCTTTCTTGTAAATGGGAGTCACATTGGCAAGCCTCCAGTCTTCTGGGAACTCACCAGTCAACAAGGAGTGCTGATAGATGATGGAAAGCAGCTCGGCTATCACCTCTGCCAGTTCCCTCAGCACTCTCGGGTGGATTTCATCCAGCCCCATGGACTTGTGGCCGCTGGAGTAGTAAGTCTCTGACTGTTTCTTCCAGAATCACAAGGGAGTCAGCATGCTCCCCAGCCGAGACTACCAGGTCAGAGAGAGGAGTACCCTGAGGATAAGTGGTCTGACTTTTAAAGACAGACGTAAAGAAGGCATTCAGAACCTCCACCTTTTCCTTTACAAACTCCACAATGTTCAATCCATTTTCCAGGCTGTCTTCCCAGACTGCCACATGTTTTTGGAAAGCCGAGTTAGTGTTCATACTCTTATTCATACTCACGTTCATGTTATCAATATCAATGAATGTACTCCTCTCCATTCGTTCTATGCAGAAGTCTCCTTCAAAACCAGAGAGTGCTGAATGGCAGGGTATATAGAAAAGTTTAGGAAAAATCTTAGAAGCGTGGGGACCCTCAGTGCTGTGGCATTTCACTCCTGAACACCTGAGGGATACAGAGAAATTAAGAGAGTATTTGAGTCAGAGATGGTGCTGCTTACAGAGATCTAAGGAGGTAAACCTTACTTGTGGTTTGGCTTATGCTTACCGTGTACTGTATAATACTATTCTGGAGAGAGAGTTTCCAAGCTGAGGTTGAAGCCAAAAAAGAAAATCCCCAAGTCAACTCTGATCAGTCACAGGAGGCACCAGTAACAATATCAGTTGCCCCTGTGGAAGGCAAGAAATGGAAACGGGTGTACATTCAACGGGTGAGGTTTAACAAAAGCAAGTGTAGAGTCTTGCACCTAGGAAGAAATAATTGCATGCACCAGTACAGGCTGGGGGATGAGCTGCTGGAGAGGAGCTCTGCTGAGAGGGACCTGGGCGTCCTGGTAGATGACAGGTTGGCCCTGAGCCAGCAGTGACCCACTGCAACCTGTCATGTGGGGCTCCACACAGCTGCCTTCCATTTGCGATGCTTCCCTATAATACGAAATGATCCATCAGTGAACAGGGCATATTTCTTTTCATTTTCTGGTAATTTGTTGTATGGTGGGGCCTCTTTAGCATGTGACACCTCCTGTGTTGGTGATGTTCCAAACCTTTACATTCAGGCCAGTCCATGATCACCTCTAAAATTCCTGGACAACTGAGGTTTCCCATTCGCGCTCGCTGTGTAATCAGCGTAATCCACTTGCTCCAGGTGACATCGGTAGCATGATGGGTGGAGGGAACCTGTCCTTTGAACATCCAGTTCAGCACTGGCAGTCGAGGTGCCAAAAGGAGCTGCGTTTCAGTCCCAACTACTTCGGAAGCAGCCCAAACCCCCTCATACGCGGCTAAGATCTCCTTTTCAGTTGGAGTGTAGCGCTCCTATCACCCTTTATATGCTTGAATCCAAAATCGCAGGGGTCGGCCTCAGGTCTCTCCTGAGGCTCTTTGCCACAAACTCCAAGTGGGACCTTTCTCTCCAGCAGCAGTATAGAGGATGTTCTTTACATCCTGTCCAGTCCGTACTGGCCCCAGGGCTACAGCACAGGCAATCTCTTGTTTAAACTGTTCAAAAGCCTGCTGCTGCTCAGGGCCCCATGCAAAATCATTCTTCTTCCGTGTCACCTGATAAAGGGGGCTTACAATGAGGCTGTAGTTTGGAATGTTCATCCTCCAAAAGCCCACTGCACCCAGGAAAGATTGTGTCTCTTTCTTGCTAGTTGGTGGAGACATTGTAGTGATTTTGTCAGTCACATCTGTTGGGCATGTGACGACATCCATTCTGCCACTTTATAAATAAGAACTGAATTTCCTGGGCAGGCCCTTTTACTTTGCTTCGCTTAATAGCAAAGTAGAAGAATTTGGATTATCTGCTCTCCTTTTGTGAAAACTTCCTCTGCTGTATCACCCCACACAACAATGTCATCAACGTACTGCAGGTGTTCAGGAGCACCACCCTGTTCCAGTACAGTTTGGACCAACCCATGGCAAATGGTTGGGCTGTGTTTCCACCCCTGGGGCAAACGGTTCCAAGTATACTGAATGCCCCTCCAGGTGAAGGCAAACTGTGGCTTACATTCTGCAGCCAAAGGAATAGAGAAGAAGGCATTGGCAATGTCAATGGTGGCATACCATTTGGCTGCTTTTGACTCCAGCTCCTACTGGAGTTCCAACTAGTCCGGCACAGCAGCGCTCAATGGGGGTGTGACCTCATTCAGGCCACGGTAGTCTACTATCAGCCTCCATTCTCCACTGGCTTTAAGCACTGGCCCTATGGGACTGTTAAGAGGTGAGTGAGTTTTACTGATCACTCCCTGATTCTCCAACTGGTGAATCAAATCACTAATGGGGAGCAAGGAATCCCTGTCGGTGCGATACTGCTTTCTGTGCACTGTCTTTGTAGTAATTGGTACCTGTTGCTCTTTTACTCGTAGCAGCCCCACAACAGACGGGTCCTCTGACAGGCCAGGCAAAACAGACAGCTGCTTAATGTTGTCCATATCTACAGCAGCTATCCCAAAGGCCCATCGATACCCCTTAGAATCCTTGAAATGCCCCCTTCTGAGGTAATCAATACCCAGTATACATGGAGCCCCTGGGCCAATCACAATAGGATGTTTTTGCCAGTCTTTGCCAGTGAGGCTTATTTCAGCCTCCAGCACAGTCAATTCTTGAGAGCCCCCAGTCACTCCAGAAATATGGATTGATTCTGTCCCTTCATGACTGGAGGGCATTAGGGTGCACTGTGCACCGGTATCCACCAGCGCCTTATATTCCTGTGGTTCTGATGTGCCAGGCCATCGAATCCACACAGTCCAATAAACTCTATTATCCCTTTCCCTCCCCTGACTGAGGACAGGGCCCCTCTATTGGTTACCTGTGATGACTGGAGCAACTCCATTGGTGGTTGGTTTGTCTAGTAGTTCTTTCACCCGTGCTCATAGTACAGAAGTAGGCTGGTCATGCCACTTCCTCATGTCTTCTCCACGGTCACGTAGGTAGCGCCACATGGAAACACACGTTGCAATCGTACTGTTGTTACTTGCTCGAGCTGGGAAGCGTGTGCGTTCAGTAGCTGAGACTTTTGATGATACAGGTGAAGAGTAGGTCTGGAATACTTTGATCAGATCTTTCATTAGACCTGGTGGCCCGTACGGGGATTGACCTTCATCAGTTGTTTCTGATACTATTACGGGATCATTACGATTAGTTGATAGAAACAATTTCTTGCACATTTCATCTAGTCGGTCTTCTAGCCGTGAGATGGCAGAAACTGCGGCATGCAGTTGGGGGAGCTGCTGATCAACGGTTTGAAGCATTATAATCAGCTCAACAACTCAGTGCCATCTGTCCTTGAATCCTCTCTGGTGCTATACTTGTGATTTTCTGCCACATGTCAGGATCAGCCCTCACTCTCTCAGGATCATGTTTGCTTGGATCAGGGTTGTACAACATTTCCATCATGGCCAATTCCCTCAGGGACTGGTTACCTTTTTGGACGGTATTCCAACTAGTAATTTTAGGCTTCAAAGCATCCTTATAGGGGTACCTTTCTCTCACAGCTTCTAACAGCTGCATCCAGAGAGTGGCAGCTCCATCTGTACATCTGTTAATCCCTCTGTCGATACCAGCATCTTGGGCAATGCTTCCTACTTGGCGAGCTTCATTACCATCTAGAGACAAGCTGTTGATCCCGTTGTCCCAGCAGCGAAGCAACCAAGCAAGGATACCTTCATCTTGGCGCCGTGTAAACTCCTTTCTTGAGCCTTGGATTTCAGTCAGCTTCAGAGGTTGACGATAGGTGATTTCCTCCTCCTCATCAGTCTATTCTTCATGCCTCTTGGTTTTTCCCTTTGCTTTTTTCGGTACTGCTCCATGCCTGGCACTTGGGTCTTCTGCTGCCCCCCCCCCCGCTTCTCCTTTTCGTTCTAGACACATGGACACCCGTTTCCACTTCTTGCCTTCCTCAGGGGTGACTGATATTGCTACTGATGCCTCCTGTGACTGATCAGAGTTAACTTGGGCTTGAATCTCAGATTGGAAACTCTCTCTCTCCACAATAGTATGATACAAAGCACGGTATGCATAAGCCAAACCCCACATAAGGTTTACCTCCTTAGATCTCTGACCCAAATACTCACTTAATTTCTCAGGGTCCCTTAGGTGTTCAAGAGTGAAATCCCACGGTACTGCGGGTCCCCATGCCTCTAAGACTTTTCGTAAACCTTTCCATATTCCCTGCCAGTCATCATTCTCTGGTTCTGGAGGAGACTTCTGCATAGAACGAATGTATAGGATTACATATACATTCATTAATATTGATAACATGTATACAAGTATGAACCCTATCTCAGCTATTGAAAGGCGTGTGGAAATCTGAGAGTACAGCCTAAAAAAAGCAGGTTTTTTTAGCCTGTACAATGGATTAAACATGGTGGTGTTTGTAAAATTGCCTATACCATCTGAGATGCAATTGTTTATAAGATTAGAAATTCCATCTGAGATGTAATTGTTTGTAAGATTCGCAATTCCATCTGGGGTGTAGATGCCAAAATTCGGACCATACTACATCTCATATAAGTACCAGGCAGGTGTCTCCATCAGTATCCACCTTATTAGGCCATATACCTGCACAATTCCACAACACCAAATTATGGTGTTAATAGTTGACCAATACTTTGAGAAGATCATAATTGCTTTCAATCCCTTAAACAGAGCAACTGGGATGGAGAGTGGATTCATAGCTGGCAGGTTCTGTAAAAGTCAGAGCTAGCTAGCTTTGCTCTAAGGGAGAAAGAAATCCCTTTGTTTTCTTTACAAATTTAGATAGCAATGCTGAGAATGTGCAGCTGCCCTTAATGTTGACAATTTGTCTGGTATTTCAAGGTCACGTTCTCAGTGCGCAGCTACAAAAAGATAACACTCCCGTAACATAGCTAACGAAGCTCTTTGAGAGCTAAAAGAGAGTCGTTCTAAAAGCTAAAAAGCTCAATGCCCGCATTCTCCACCAAAAAATCTGTCACGGGTTACTTAGATTTACCTATGCCCATGCCAGGGGAAGCCACCCCGTAGGGCCCCCCGGGGCCCGGAAAGGAGGGGGAAAAGGGGAATGGGATAAAAACAGCGGCAATCTAAGGAGGAAAAACTTATTTTACTAAATATAATATCGAAATACAAGATAACAGAATATAATATAATTGAGGCTAACAAATCGAAAGAAACAGAGAAAGAGAGTCCCCGAAAACCGAGAGGCCTACTGTGAACTCTAGGCGACACGGCTGGAACGCTTCCCACTCTCCGAGAAGTTCGAGAGAAGAAGAACACTCCAGCCTGGGAACAAGAATATATAGCGTCCTGGTTCCGTGACTTATCACTAACCGTGTTGTTCTCTGGGATATGTAGTCTTCTTCTGTGGACTGCACATTCAATAGAAGTATCCATACTTGACATGATGTTATGATGTGGAATACTGATAGCAAAATTACAAAATTACAAAACCATGACACCATGGTTTTGGGAACTCAGCAAAGGAGTAGCTATCAGGTCGATAACTGCAAGTTACAAAGATAGTTGGGGTGACGTGGAATTGGGAACCAATGATGATCTCTGCTTTTGCACTGTGTATGAGCTAATGATCTGCACTAGAAATGTACACGTAGCCAAAGCAACAAAGTAGATGAACTGATCATATGTCAAAGACAGGTCTCGTACTTTGCTCTTCTCCCGCCGTCTCCAACACTTGTGCACCAGGAGCTGCTCTTGTACGATGGCGGCCACCACATCCCAGACGGCAACTCGCTCTGGAGATGAAAGGAAATCAGGTCACACTCTGCATCTGCCGCTTCCCGGCACCCCTCCCACTGCTGGGCAGGATGGAGGTGGCAGATGGAAAGTGCCATCTCCATCCCAAGACTGGCTGCAGCACCACTCCTGTAGTGGCTGTGGACACGTGTACATTCAGTGTCACTGAATATTTGTCCAGAGGTATGGCCCACCATGGGGCTGTTCTCCCTCATCCCAGGTTGCTCCTTGTTGGCGCCGGCCATGCTGGAGCTCATCCTTCAGATGCGTCTGCTCTGAGACAGATGCTCCTACAGGATGCAGGATCCTCCTCTGTGCTCTGCCTTCACCCCCCTCCCTGGTGGCTGTGTCACAAATGGCACCACGGCAACGTGGTGACATGGCCAGCTGCCCATGATGATGATGGCACTGCTGCCTGCACCGCCTGGCAGTGCTGACCCATCTCTGCTTTCTCCCTCTCCTGGAGCTGTGAGTTGAGGGGTGACCCTGGGGCAAGGATGGGGCTGGGATGTGTTGCTGTTCTCTCAGTTCCCCTGAGCCTTGGGGACACCCCTGGGGCCCCAAAGCCTCTGTTGGGCTCCCTCTTGCTATGGGTGGGCAATGGGCAGGGGAAGGATGCAGTGGGGGGCAGTTGGGGCTCAGCAGACTACAGGACCATGACATGGCCACGTTGTTCTAGTGCTCACAATGGGCCCCTGCACCACAGGGCACTTGTGGGACCCTGGGTGTCTCCACAGCCCTGAGGATCGGGCATCAGGGGCTGGGAATTAATTGATGGCATGGAGGGGACTGTCTATGGCCTGTTCCAGCAGGACCTGGGCACTGTCACCTCCAGCCCTTCCCTTGCGCTCTATGGGGCTGTGCAGAGGAACGGATCTGGAGGGGGCAGGCTCAGGGTGCCCTATGGATGGGCCAGAGTCACCATGCAGGTGGGATAGGGGCTGTGGCTTCTGTCCCCAGGGGACTCAACGTCCTGCCCTGGGTCTCTTGGCTGCTGCCAGTCCTTCTCCTGCCCTGAGTCCTTGGGGACGAACCCTGCAGGGACAAGGCTCCTCCTTGCCAGTGCTGCCCTCTGGTGCCCAGTGAAGACCCTGATGACCAGTGACGTCCTGTTATGATCAAGAAATCCCTCAGCAAAGCTACACACTGTGTGAAAATATGGGCCAGTGATTTCTTCCACCAGTAAATCTGAGCCAAGGGGAGTGAGGCTTGCAGCAGTCAGCCTTGCCCCTGGGCCACCCAGCCCAAAGCTCAGTGGGGCTGGAGGGGTCTCATTGGCAGTAAGAACAGGTAGGTGAACTAGAAACGTAATTGTCTCTGGACACTGGGCTGTCAAGAGGGCGTTCCACGAGATTGCACGGGTGGATTACCCACGGTCAGGTTAGAGAAATCAGTTAACTGGTGGCCAGAAGAAAAGCTCAAAAAGCTCAAGGAAAGCTGCTGCCTTCGTCCCCCTCCAGCCCAAGGTGGGCAGGAGGCGGGGGAGGGCAGTGAAGGGTGGATGTATCAGAAAGCTTACAACAAAAGGAGAGGATCCTCGATTTAACACCTTCTGTCCCACCCTTGCCATTTGCCCCTGTGAGTCACCATCCAGTTGCTGAGAAGCCAGGGAAACACTTCTCTCCTTGGCCAGCCTGTGTGGCTTGATCCAGCCAACCTGAGGCCACCTTCCCTAACCTTAATGAAATCCCCCTAAAAGGAATCTAAAATTAACACTTGCTGGGTTATTCCCTCATTTTAACCATATGAACAAAGCCCCCAAAGGGCGAGTTGGGGTCTTGTTCTATTTCAGAGAAGATCCCCGTGGGATCTTGACTGAACACAGAATGGCTGAGAGCTGCCTTTACCCATTTGTGTTTTGTGACAAAAACATGACAGTACCTTGTGGTACACATTGAACATCCCCATCTTTCTGCATCACCCACCAAGTGCACCCTGGGTAAAAATGGTTCCAAGGAGAGGTTTGCCCTTTCCAGAGGCTGGAAGGACCCAAACAGCTTTTCCCAACATGTTCTTTACATGCACTGCAGGGACCTTATCTCCCTCAACAGTATGTAGGGAGCTGGATGTGTAGCACCATCTCTACTGACAGATCCACTTGTGTTAACTAGCCACATTCTTAATTCTTAAATGTTCAACCTCCCATTGCTTTCAACATGGTTTTTAACAACCCGTTGCAGCATTCAATCTTACCAGAGGCTGGTTTATGATAGGGTATATGATAAATCCACTCAATGCCGTGTTCTCTGGCCAAGGTATCCAGAAGTGAATTTTTGAAATGAGTCCCATTAGCAAACTGAATTCTTTCTGGGGTGCCATGTCACCACAGGATTTGCCTCTCCAGACCCAGGATGGTGTTTTGGGTGGTAGCATGGGGTACTGCGTATGTTTTGAGCCACCCAGTTGTTGCCTCCACTGTGGTAAGCACATAACACTTAGCATTGCGAGATCGTGGCAAGGTGATAGCACATCAACCTGCCGTACCTCCCCATATCTATACTTCTGCCATCTCCCTTCCCCCTCTAGGTTTCATCCTCTTGGCTTGTTTAATTATGGTACATGTTTTGCAGTCATGAATAATCTGCACAATAGCATCCATAGTTAAGTCCACCCCTTGCACTGTGGCCCACTTATATGTCGTGTCTCTTCCTTGATGGCCCGAGGTCTCATGAGCCTCATCGGGCTAGAAACAGCTCTCCCTTGTTCTGCCAGTCCAAGTCGATTTGAGCCACCTCAATTCTGGCAGCTTGATTCTCCTTTACCTTCAGTGGCTTCTGCAACCTGTTGTGTGGGGCTCCACACAGCAGCTTTCTATTTGCAAAACTTTCCTACAATATGACATGATCCATCAGTGAACAGGGCATTTTTCTTTTCATTTTCTGGTAGTTTGTTGTATGGTGGGGCCTCCTTAGTACGTGACACCTCTTCTGCTGGTGATGTGCTTAATTTTTTACCTTCAGGTCACTCCATGATCATCTCTAAGATTCCTGGATGACTGAGGTTCTCCATCCCACTCATTCTGTAATCAGAACAATCCACTTGTTCCGAGTGGCATCAGTAGCATGATGGGTGAAGGGAACCTGTCCTTTGAACATCCAGTTCAGCACTGGCAGTCGAGGTGCCAGAAGGAGCTGCGTCTCAGTACTGACTACTTCAGAAGCAGCCCAAACACCCTCATAGGCAGCTAAGATCTCCTTCTCAGTTGGAGTGTAGCACTCTTCAGACCCCCTATATGCTTGACTCCAAAATCCCAGGGGTCGGCCTTGAGTGTCTCCTGAGGCTCTTTGCCACAAACTCCAGGTGGGACCTTTCTCTCCAGCAGCAGTGTAGAGGATGTTCTTTACATCCCATCCTATCCGTGCCCCAGGGCACAGCACAGACTATCTCCTGTTTAATCTGTTCAAAACCTTGCTGCTGCTCAGGGCCCCATGTAAAATCATTCTTCTTCCTCGTCACCTGATACTGAAGGCTTACAATGAGGCTGTAGTTTGGAATGTGCAGTAGTAGTTCTCACACCCGTGCTCGTAGTACAGGAGTAGGCTGGATCCTTGAAATGCCCCCTCCTGAGGTAATCAATACCCAGTATACACGGAGCCCCTGGGCCAGTCACAATAGGATGTTTTTGCCAGTCTTTACCAGTGAGAGTTATTTCCGCCTCCAGCACAGTCAATTCTTGAGAGCCCCCAGTCGCTCCAGAAATATGGATTGATTCTGTCCCTTCATGACTGGAGGGCATTAGGGTGCACTGTGCACCGGTATCCACCAGCGCCTTATATTCCTGTGGTTCTGATGTGCCAGGCCATCAAATCCACACAGTCCAATAAACTCTATTATCTCTTTCCCTCCCCTGACTGAGGGCAGGGACCCCCTATTGGTTACCTGTGATAACTGGAGCAGCTGTACTGGTGGTTGGTCTGCTTTGTAGTTCCCTCACCCATACTCGTAATACAGGAGTAGTCTGGTCATGCCACTTCCTCATGTCTTCTCCGCAGTCACGTACGTAGTGCCACATGGAAACACGCGGTGTAATCATATTGTCATTCCTTGCTCGAGCTGGGAAGCATGTGTGTCTAATAGCCGAGTTTTTAATGATAAAGGTGAGGAGTAGGACTGGAATATTTTGATCAGTTCCTTCATTAGACTTGGTGGCCCATTCGGGGATTGACCTTCATCAGTTGCTTCTGATACTATAGGGGATTGACTTGTGGAAACAAACTCTATAATCCAGAGATGGGTTATAAAGCAGGTATGTTTATTCCAGCGTTGCGCAGCTCCGGGTGCAAGCGGGATAGCTCCTCCAAACTTGCACACCGTAAGGAGAAAAGTGTGTAACAGATTGTCACGGTTTGAACGAAAAATCCACCTGCGTCCGTGACAGGGGGCCGTGGGCCCCGGAGGGGCCCTAGGCCGAAAGGAAAAAGTTAATTAGGAAAAGAAAACAGCGGCAACAATCTAAGGAGGCACACTTATTTACTAAATACTATATCGAAATACAGGATAACACAATATAATACAATATAATTGAAAATTGAGCTAACGAATCAAGCAAAATAGGAGAGAGAATGAGTCCCGTAACCGAGAGGCCTACTTTGAAATCTAGGCGAATGGCTGAAGGCACCCACACACTCCCCAGAACGCCAGAACTCGAAAGACATCAGTCTGTTCTGCAACCGAGTTAATATAGAGTCTAGGTCCCGTGACCTATCGTGTTGTTCTCAGTTAGTTAACAGGCTGCCCAGGGAGGTTGTGGATGCCCCGTCCTTGGAGGTGTTCAAGACCAGGTTGGACAGGGCTCTGGGCAACCTGATCTAGTAAATGTGTATGTTTGGACGCCCTGTTAGGCAGGAGGGTTGGAACTACATGATCCTTCAGGTCCCTTCCAACCTGGGTCATTCTGTGATTCTGTGTGAAGCCTGTATGGGGTTGTGGAGCCTGTATGGGGTCTATGGGGCCTTTATGGGGTTGTGGAACCTGTATGGGCTCTATGGGGCCTTTATGGGGTTGTGGAACCTGTATGGGCTCTATGGGGCCTTTATGGGGTTGTGGAACCTGTATGGGGTCTATGGGGCCTTTATGGGGTTTTGGAGCCTGTATGGAGTCTATGGGGCCTTTATGGGGTTTTGGAGCCTGTATGGGGTCTATGGGGCCTTTATGGGGTTGTGGAACCTGTATGGGGTCTATGGGGCCTTTATGGGGTTGTGGAACCTGTATGGGGTCTATGGGGTGTTTATGGGGTTGTGGAACCTGTATGGGGTCTATGGGGCCTGTATGGGGATGTGGGAACTGTATGGGGTAGTGTGACCTGTATGGTGTCTATGGGGCCTATATGGGGTTGTAGGCCCTGTATGGGGTTTATGGGGCCCATATGGGGTTGTGGGGCCTGTATGGGGTTGTAGGGCCTATATGGGGTTGTGGGGCCTGTATCGTGTCTGTGGGGCTCATATGGCTTTGTGGGGCCCATATGGATTTGTGGGGCCTTTATGGAGTCTATGGGGCCCATATAGGTTTGTGATGCCTGTATGGGCTTTATGGGGCCCATATTGGGTTGTGAGGCCTGTATGGGGTCTATGGGTCTTATATGCTTTTGTGGGGCCTGTTTGGGGTTTTATGGCCTGTATGGGGTCTATGGGGCCCATATGGGGTTGTAGCGCCGTTATTGGGTCTATGGGGCCCATATGGATTTTTGGAGCCTGTATGGGGTCCATGGGGCCCATATAGCGTTGTGGGGCCTGTATGGAATCTATGGGGCCCATATGAGGTCTATAGGGCCCATATGAGGTCTATAGGGCCCATATAGGTTTGTGGGGCCTGTATGGGGTTGTATGGCCTTTATGAGGTCTATGGGTCCCATATGGGGTCTGAGGGGCCCATATAGAATTGTGGGACCTGTATGGGGCCTATGGGGCCTGTATGGGGTCTATGGGGCCAGTATGGGGTTGTGGGGCCTATGTGGGGTCTATGGGTCGCATATGGGGTAGTGGAGACTCTATGGGGTCTATGGGGCCCATATGGGGTTGTGGGGCATGTATGGGGTTGTGGAACCTGTATGGGGTCTATGGGGTCTTTATGGGGTTGTGGAACCTGTATGGGGTCTATGGAGCCCATATGGGGTTGTGGAGCATGTATGGGGTTGTGGGGCTGTCATGGTTTTGTAATTTTGTAATTTTGCTATCAGTATTCCACATCATAACATCATGTCAAGTATGGATACTTCTATTGAATGTGCAGTCCACAGAAGAAGACTACATATCCCAGAGAACAACAGGGTTAATGATAAGTCATGGGACCAGGACGCTATATAATCTCGTTCCCAGGCTGGAGTGCCCTCCTTCTTCTCTCGAACTTCTCGGAGAGTGGGAAGCGTTCCAGCCGTGTCGCCTAGAGTTCACAGTAGGCCTCTCGGTTTTCGGGGACTCTCTCTCTCTCTCTGTTTGTTCGATTTGTTAGCCTCAATTATATTATATTGTGTTATCTTGTATTTAGATATCATATTTAGTAAAATAAGTTTTTCCTGCTTAGATTGCCGCTGTTTTTATCCCATTCCCCTTTTCCCCCTCCTTTCCGGGCCCCGGGGAGGGGGCACGGGGTGGCTTCCCCTGTCACGGGCATAGGTAAATCTAAGTAACCCGTGACAGAGGCCTGTATGGGGTCTATGGGGACCATACTGGTTTGTGGGGCTTGTATTGGGTTGTGGGGCCCATATGGGGTCTATGGGGCCTATATGGGGTTGTGGGTCTATACGGCGTTATCGGGCCTGTATGGGGTCTATGGTCCTGTATGAGGTCTATGGGGCCTATATGGTTTTGTGGGGCCCATTTGTGGTTTTGGGGACTGTATGGGGTCCATGGGGCCCATATGGGGTTGTGGGGCCTGTATGGGGTCTATGGGTCCCATATGGGTTCTATTGATCCCATATGGGGTCTATGGGGCCCATATGGGGTTGTGGGGCATGTATGAGGTTGTGGGGCCTATATGGGGTTTATGGGCCTCATATGTGGTAGTGGGACCTGTATGGGGTCAATGGGGACCATATTGGTTTGTGGGGCCTGTATGGGGTTGTGTGGTCTTTATGGGGTCTTTGGGTCCCATATGGGGTCTATATGGGCTTTTGGGGCCCATATGGGGTTGTTCAGCCTTTGTGGGGACTATGGGGCCCATCTTGGGTTGGGGGGCCTGTATTGATTTGTGGGGCCTCTATGGGGCCTATAGGGCCCATATGGGGTTGTGGGGTTTGTATGGGGTCTATTGGGCTCATATGGTGTTGTGGGGCTATATGGGGTCTATGGGGCCCATATGGGGTTGCGGAGCCTGTATGGGGTCTATGGGGCCCATATGGTGTTGTGGGGCTATATGGGGTCTATGGGGCCCATATGGGGTTGCGGAGCCTGTATGGGGTCAATGGGGCCCATATGGGGTTGCGGAGCCTGTATGGCGTCTATGGGTCCCATATGGTGTTGTGGGGCTATATGGGGTCTATGGGGCCCATATGGGGTTGCGGAGCCTGTATGGGGTCAATGGGGCCCATATGGGGTTGCGGAGCCTGTATGGCGTCTATGGGTCCCATATGGTGTTGTGGGGTCTGTATGAGGTCTATGGGGCCCATATGGGGTTATTGGGCCTGTATGGGGTCTATGGGCTACATATGGGGTTTGTGGGGCCTGTATGGGTTCTATGCGGCCCATATGCTGTCTATAGGGCCCATATAGGTTTGTGGGGCCTGTATGGGGTGTATGCGGCCTATATGGGGTTGTGGGGCCTGTATGGGATTGTATGGCCTTTATGGGGTCTATGGGTCGCATGTGTGATTTGTGGGCCTTGTATGGGGTCTATGGGGCCAGTATGGGGTTGTGGGGCCTGTGTGGGGTCTATGGGTCGCATATGGGGTAGTGGGACCTGTATGGGGTCTATGGGGCCCATATGGGGTTGTGGGGCATGTATGGGGTCTATGGGGCCAGTATGGGGTTGTGTGGCCTGTGTGGGGTCTATGGGTCGCATACGGGGTAGTGGGACCTGTATGGGGTCTATGGGGCCCATATGGGGTTGTGGGGCCTGTTTGGGGTCTATGGGGACCATATTGGTTTGTGGGGCTTGTATTGGGTTTTGGGACCCATATGGGGACTTTAGGTCCCATATGGGGTCTTTAGGTCCCATATGGGGACTAACGAGTCTATATGGGCTTTTGGGCCCCATATGGGATTGTTCGGCATTTTTGTGGTCTATGGGGGCGATCTTGGGTTGTGGGGCCTGTATTGCGTTGTGCAGCCTGCATGGGGTCTGTGGGACCTGTATGAGGTTGTGGGACCTGTATGAGGTTGTGGGACCTGTATGGGGCCTATGGGGCTTATATGGGGCCTTGGGGACTGTATGGGGTCTATGGAGCCCATATGGTGTTGTGGGGCCTGTCTGGGGTCTGTTGGGCCCATATGGGGTTGTGGGACGTGTATGGGGTCTATGAGGCCCATATGGGTTTGTGGGGCCTGTATGGTGTTGTGGGTCCTGTATGGGCTTTTGGGGCCAATATGGAGTCTTTAGGGCCCATATGGGATTTTGGGGCCTGTATGGGGTCTATGCTGCCCATATGGGGTTGTGGGGACTACATGGCGTCTATGGTGCCCATATGGGGTTTTTGCACCTTTATGGGGTCTATGGGGACCATATGGGGTTGTGGAGCCGTTATAGGGTATATAGTGCCCATATGGGGTTGTGGGGCCGTTATAGGGTATATAGTGCCCATATGGGGTTGTGGGGCCAGTATAGGGTCTATGGGGCCTTTATAAGGTTGTGGGGCTTGTATGGGGTCCATAAGGGGTTGTGGGGCCCATATGTGGATTTGGGGACTATATGGGGTTGTAGGGCCTGTATGGGTCTATGGTGCCCATATAAGGTTTTGGAGCATGTATGGGGTCTTTGGGGCCCATATGGGGTAGTGGGGCCTGTATGGGTTCTATGGGGCCAGTATGTGGTTGTGGGGCTTGTGTGGGGTCTATGGGTCCCATATGGGGTTATGGGACTTTTATGGGGTCTATGGGGCCCATATGGGGTTGTGGGGCCTGTATGGGGTTGTGGGGCCTGTATGGGGCTTATGGGTCTCATATGGGGTAGTGGGACCTGTATGGGGCCTATGGTCCCTGTGAAAGACAGAACTGTTTTTCTTTTATTGTCTCAAAGTTTGCTTTCGTTAGGCCTTTCTGATGATAAGACTCTGACAGGCAACTGCTAACTATCCAGGAGGGTGAATGGTGGGTGTTATCGTGCCATCCCTGCTTAGGACTGCAAAGATAAGCAGGAACAAGACAAGCAGTCTTTTCCAGGGGTGCTGCTGGGAGGAGCAGACCCCTGCAGAAGGTGGTAAATCTTGTGTTTGGCAACAGAGACCTCCAACCCTTGCTGGCTTATCTGTGGGACAGGAATGTCAGAAAAGTTAGTTTTTAATCATTTTACAAAGAAGTGTTTGTTAAGAAGAAGAAAAACCCCCACTGAAATGGGGGATAAAAGGCCCTTGCTAAACTGGGGACTTTGGAGACAAACTCTCAAAGACACCTTTGACGGAGAATTCCCTGAGGGGAAAACTTTGTCGGAAGAACCCCGGGACCGGCTTGCTGCGGAACTCCCTGGCTGTCTCCCATCCCCTGCGGCGATCAGACGAGTTCCTGAGATCATCGGACCTACTGTGTACCTCGCTGGACCCACGGTGGTGACTATCTCTTTCGCTCTCCGCAAAGACTCCTTGCTTACATTTCCTACTTTTTCTATCGCCTACCTTCCCTTCCCCATCTCCCTAAAAATAGCTAGGACAATAATAAACTGGTTGGACCAACATTTGAACCGTTGCTTCTTAATCTCACGCCGGGTATACACATATCAAAGAACCTTGCCTCCCTCCTACAAATTGGAGTGAGACAGTCCCATATGAGGTCTATGGGGCCTATATGGTTTTGTGGGACCCATATGGGTTTGTGGGGCCTTTATGGGGTCTATGGGGCCCATATGGGGTTGTGGGGCCTGTATTGGGTTTATGGGTCTCATATGGGGTAGTGGGACTTGTATGGGGTCTATGGAGACCATATTGGTTTGTGGGGCCTGTATGGGGTTGTGTGGCCTGTATGGGGTCTATGGGGCCCATATGGGGTAGTGGGACCTGTATGGGTTTGTGGGGCCTGTATGGGGTCTATGGAGACCATATTGGTTTGTGGGGCCTGTATGGGGTTGTGGGGCGTGTATGGGGTCTATGGGGCCCATATGGGGTTTTTGGGTCCCATATCGGGTCTATATGGGCTTATGGGTCTCATATGGGGTAGTGGGACCTCTATGGGGTCTATGGTCCCGTATGAGGTCTATGGGGCCTATATGGTTTTGTGGGACCCATATGGGTTTGTGGGGCCTTTATGGGGACTATAGGGCCCATATGGGGTTGTGGGACCTGTATGGCATCCATGGGGCTTGTATGGGGTTATGGGACCTGTATGGGGCCTATGGGGCCTGTATCGGGTCTATAGGGACCTTATGGTGTGTAAGAAGCCATGCTTTTTGCATTACTGTCTCAAAGTTTGCTGAAATGGACAAGTTCAGGCAAGTCCTGGCCAAGGTTCCAGGACTGCCTTTGTCTGAGACACACAGGAGATGGACAAGTCCGGGAGCTACGAAAGGGAGATAAGATACTGATCAATGGCCCTTGAGTGGTCTTTTGTGTTGGCCTATCTCAAGGAAGATGGCCATCCCTGAGGACTAATGGCCCTTAAGTGGTCTTTCCTGTTGGCCCATCTCAAGGAAGATTGACAGCTCTGAGGAAGTCACAAGACTCTGACCCGAGCCGTCCCGAAATCTCTGGAAGGCTGGAAAGAAGGATAAAAAGGGCATGGACAAACCACGGTTTGGTGGGCATCTAGGTATCTGGCCTCAGATCCCTCCACAGTTGTCCTACTGCTGCCTATTCTCTCTTCTGGGATTGCTGCTCGAGACTCTGCTCCGAGGGACCCTGCTGCCCGAGACTCTGCTTCTAGAGACCACGATACTCTGACCATCTTTTCTGCGATTCACCGATCTGCTGTTTCCAGCCTGCTACTCCATTGCTGCTCTCCCCTACGCTTATTTTGCCCCGGACCAACGTTAACAACGTGCTCCGGGACGCTGCTGCATCCAGGAGGTGACTATTCCCTGCTTTAACGTAATTCTTGCTCTTTTCTACCTTTTTCTATCGCCTACTTTCCCTTCCCCATCACCCTAATTTTGGCATTCGTCACTCTCCCTTCCCCATCCCCTCAATTGTCTATTATTTCCAATAAACTGGTCGGATCAACATTTGAATGCTCTTCTTCTTAATCTCACGCCGGGCATAACATTATTAAAAGAACCTTTGCCCCACTCCTAAATTGGAGCGAGACATGGTGTTGTGGGGTCTGTATGGGGTCTATGGGGACCATATTGGTTTGTGGGCCCTGTATGGGGTTGTGGCGCCTGTATGGGGTCTATGGGGCTTATATGGGGTCTTTGGGTCCCATATGGGGTCTATATGGGCTTTTGGGGCCCATATGGGGTTGTTCGGTGTTTGTGGGGTCTATGGGGCCCATCTTGAGTTGTGGGGCCTGTATTTATTTGTGGGGCCTGAATGGGGTCTATAGGGCCCATATGGGGTTGTGGGACCTGTATGGCATCCATGGGGCTTGTATGGGGTTGTGGGACCTGTATGAGGTTGTGGGACCTGTATGGGGCCTATGGGGCCTGTATCGGGTCTATAGGGACCTTATGGGGTTGTGGTTTCTGTATGGGGTCTATGGGGACCATATTGGTTTGTGGGGCCTGTATGGGGTTGGGACGCCTGTATTGGGTCTATGGGGCCCATATGGGGTTGTGGGACGCATATGGGTTTGTGGGGCCTGTATGGGGTCTATAGGGCCCATATGGTGTTGTGGGGCCTATATGGGGTCTATGGGGCCCATATGGGGTTGTGAGGCCTGTATGGGGTCTATGGGGCCCATATGGGGTCTTTGGGTCCCATATGGGGTCAATGATGTCTATATGGGCTTTTGGGGCCCATACAGGGTTGTTCGGCCTTTTTGTGGTCTATGGGGCCCATCTTGGGTTGTGGGACGTTTATGGGGTCTATGGGGCCCATATGCGGTTGTGAGGCCTGTATGGGTTCTATGTGTCCCATATGAGGTCTATGGGGCCTATATGGTTTTGTAGGACCCATATGGGTTTCTGGGGCCTGTATGGGGTCTATAGGGACCTTATGGGGTTGTGGGGTCTGTATGGGGTCTATGGGGACCATATTGGTTTGTGGGGCCTGTATTGCGTTGTGGCGCCTTTATGGGGTCTATGGGGCCCATATGGGGTTGTGAGGCCTGAATGGGGTCTCTGGGTCCCGTATGAGGTCTATGGGGCCTATATGGTTTTGTGGGATCCATATGGGCTTTTGGGGCCTGTATGGGGTTGTTCGGCCTTTTTGGGGTCTATGGGGCCCATCTTGGGTTGTGGGGCCTGTATGGTGTCTATGGGGCCTATATGGGCTTGTATGTCCTGTATGGGGTGTATGTGGCCCATATGGGGTTGTGAGGCATTTATGGGGTTGTTAGGCCTTTTTGGGGTCTATGGGGCCCATCTTGGGTTGTGGGGCCTGTATGGTGTCTATGGGGCCTTTATGGGGTTGTAGGTCCTGTATGGGGTGTATGTGGCCCATATGGGGTAGTGGGACCTTTATGGGGTCTATCGGGCCCATATGGGGTTGTGGGTCCTGTATGGGGTCTATGGGGCCCATACGGGTTCTATGGGTCCCATATGGTGTTGTGGGGGCTGTATGGGGTCCATGGGGCCCATATGGGGTTGTTGGGCCTGTATGGGGTCTATGGGCTACATATGTACGGGCTGGGGGAAGACCTGCTGGAGAGGAGCTCTGCTGAGAGGGACCTGGGCGTCCTGGTGGACGACAGATTAACCATGAGCCAGCAGTGTGCCTTTGTAGCCAAAAAAGCCAATGGCATACTGGGGTGTATTAAAAAGAGCGTGTCCAGCAGGTCGAAGGAGGTGATCCTCCCCCTCTACTCTGCCCTGGTGAGGCCTCATCTGGAATACTGTGTCCAGTTCTGGGCTCCCTAGTACAAAAAAGACAGGGATCTCTTGGAAAGAGTCCAGCGGAGGGCCACTAAGATGGTGAAGGGCCTGGAGCATCTCCCCTATGAGGAGAGACTTAGGGAACTGGGTCTGTTTAGCCTTAAAAAAGAAGGCTGAGAGGGGACTTGATCCAGGTTTATAAATACCTGAGGTGTGGGAGCCATAGTGGTGAGTCTGGTCTCTTTTCAGTAGTGCGTGGGGATAGGACTAGGGGTAATGGGATGAAAGTACAGCATAGGAAGTTCCGCACAAATGTGCGGAAGAACTTCTTTACAGTGAGGGTGACGGAGCACTGGAACAGGCTGCCCAGGGAGGTGGTGGAGTCTCCTTCTCTGGAGATATTTAAGACCCGCTTGGACACCTTCCTGTGTGACATGGTGTAGGGAGCCTGCTTTGGCAGGGGGGTTGGACTCGATGATCTCTAGAGGTCCCTTCCAACCCCTACAATTCTGTGATTCTGTGATTCTGTAATATGGGTTTGTGGGGCCTGTATGGGTTATATGGGGCCCATATGAGGTCTATAGGGCCCATTTGGTTTGTGGGGCCTGTATGGGGTGTATGTGGCCTATATGGGGTTGTGGGGCCTGTATGGGGTTGTATGGCCTTTATGGGGTCTATGGGTCACATATGTGATTTGTGGGCCCTGTATGGGGTCTATGGGGCCCATATGGTGTCTATGGGGTCAATATGGGGTTTTGGGGCCCATATGGTGTTGTGGGGCCTTTATGAGATCTATAGGTCCCATATGGGGTCTGTGGGGCCCATATAGGATTGTGAGACCTGTATGGGGCCTATGGGGCCTGTATGGGGTCTATGGGGCCCATATGGTGTTGTGGGTCCTGTATGGGGTGGTGGGGCCTCTATGGAGTCTTTAGGGCCCATATGGAGGTCTATGGTGCCCATATGGGGTTGTGGGGACTACATGGGGTCTATGGGGCCTATATGGGGTAGTAGCACCTTTATGGGGGCTATGGTGCCCATATGGGGTTTTGGAGCCTGGATGGGGTCCATGGGGCCCTTATGGGGTAGTGGAGCCTGTATGGGTTCTATGAGGCCCATATGGGGTTGTGGGGCCTGTGTGGGGTTTTTGGGTCCCATATGGGGTTGTGGGGCCTGTATAGGGTATATAGTGCCCATATGGGGTCTTGGAGCCTGGATGGGGTCCATGGGGTCCATATGGGGTAGTGGGGCCTGTATGGGTTCTATGGGGCCCATATGGGGTTGTGGGGCCTGTGTGGGGTTATTGGGTCCCATATGGGGTTGTGGGGCCTGTATAGGGTATATAGTGCCCATATGGGGTCTATTGAGCCTGTATTGGGTCCATGGGGTCCATAAGGGGTAGTGGGGCCTGTATGGGTTCTATGGGGCCAGTATTGGGTTGTGGGGCCCGTGTGGGGTCTATGGGTCCCATATGGATTCTATGGGTTCCATATGGGGTTTTGGGACTTCTATGGGGTCTATTGGGCCTATATGGGGTTGTGGGGCCTATATGGGGTTGTGGGGCCTATATGGGGTTTATGGGTCTCTTATGGGGTAGTGGTACCTGAATGGGGTCTATGGGTCTTGTATGAGGTCTATAGGGCCTATATGGTTTTGTGGGACCCATATGGGTTTGTGTGCCTGTATGGGGTCTATAGGGAACTTATGGGGTAGTGGGGTCTGTATGGGGTTTATAGGGCCCATATGGTGTTGTCGGGCTGTTATGGTTTAATAATTTTGTAATTTTGCTATCAGTATTCCACATCATAACATCATATAAAGCACGAATAATTTTACTGAATCTGCAACTTACAGAAGAAGACTACATCTCCCAGAGAGCAACACGATAGGTCACGGGACTTGGACACTATATTATCTCTGTCGCAGGCTAGACTGACGTCTTTCGAGTTCTGGCGTTCAGGGGAGTGTGTGGGAGCCTTCACCGTTTCGCCTAGATTCAAAGTAGGCCTCTCGGTTTCGGGACTCATTCTCTCTCCTATTTTGCTTGATTCGTTAGCTTAATTTTCAATTATATTGTATTGTATTGTGTTATCCTGTATTTCGATATAGTATTTTTAGTAAATAAGTGTGCCTCCTTAGATCGCTGCCGCTGTTTTCTTTTCCTAATTAACATTTTTTTTCCATTCGGCCTAGGGCCCCTGTGGGGCCCACGGCCCCTGTCACGGACGCAGGTGGATTTTTAGTTTGAACCCTGACAGGGGCCTATATGGGTTCTATGGGGTCCATTGCGAATCTTACAAGTACTTGCATCCCAGATGGAATGGGCAATTTTACAAACACCACCATGTTTAATCCATTTTTCAGGCTAAAAAAACCTGCTTTTTTTAGTTTGTACTCTCAGATTTCCACACGCCTTTCAATAACTGAGATAGGGTTCATACTTGTATCCATGTTATCACTATTAATGAATGCATATGTATTCCTATGCATTCGTTCTATGCGGAAGTCTCCCCCAGAACCAGAGAAACCAGAGAATGATGACTGGCAGGGAATATGGAAAGGTTTAGGAAAAGTCTTAGAAGCATGGGGACCCGCAGTGTCATGGGATTTCACTCTTGAACACCTAAGGGACACTGAGAAATTAAGTGAGTATTTGGGTCAGAGATCTAAGGAGGTAAACCTTATGTGGGGTTTGGCTTATGCATACCGTGCTTTGTATCATACTATTCTGGAGAGAGAGAGCTTCCGATCTGAGATTCAAGCCCAAGTTAACTCTGATCAGTCACAGGAGGCATCAGTAGCAATATCAGTTGCCCCTGTGGAAGGCAAGAAATGGAAATGGGTGTCCATGCGTCTAGAACGAAAAGAAGGAGAAGCAGAGGGGGGGGCAGCAGAAGACCCAGGTGCCGGGCAGGGAGCAGTACCGAAAAAAGCAAAGGCAAAAACCAAGAGGCATGAAGAAGAGACTGATGATGAGGAGGAAATCACCTATCGTCGACCTCTGAAGCTGACTGAAATCCAAGGCTCAAGAAAGGAGTTTACACGGCGTCAAGATGAAGGTATCCTTGCTTGGTTGCTTCGCTGCTGGGACAACGGGATCAACAGCTTGTCTCTAGATGGTAATGAAGCTCGCCAAGTAGGAAGCATTGCCCAAGATGCAGGTATCGACAGAGGGATTAGCAGATGTTTGGATGGAGCTGCCACTCTCTGGTTGCGGCTGTTAGAAGCCGTGAGAGAAAGGTACCCCTATAAGGATGCTTTGAAGCCTAAATTTAATAGTTGGAATACCGTCCAAAAAGGTATTCAGTACCTGAGGGAATTGGCCATGGCGAAAATGTTGTACAACCCTGATCCAAGCGAACATGAACCTGAGAGAGTGAGGGCCGATCCTGACATGTGGCAGAAAATTACAAGTACAGCACCAGAGAGAATTGCACAGTCATTGGTAACAGCATCTAGAGGATTCGAGGACAGATGGCCCCGAGTTGTTGAGCTGATTATAATGCTTCAAACCATCGATCAGCAGCTCCCCCAACTGCATGCCCCAGTTTCTGCAATCTCACGGCTAGAAGACCGAGTAGATGAAATGTGCAAGAAATTGTTTCCATCAACTAATCGTAATGATCCCGTAATAGTATCAGAAACAACTGATGAAGGTCAATCCTCGTACGGGCCACCAGGTCTAATGAAGGATCTGATCAAAGTATTCCAGTCCTACTCCTCACCTGCATCATCAAAAGTCTCAGCGGTTAAACGCACACGCTTCCTAGCTCGAGCAAAGAACAACAGTACGATTGCACCGCGTGTTTCCATGTGGCGCTACCTACGTGACCGTGGAGAAGACATGAGGAAGTGGCATGATCAGCCTACTTCTGCACAACAAGCACGGGTGAAAGAACTACTAGACATACCAACCACCAGTGGAGTTGCTCCAGTCATCACAGGTAACCAATAGAGGGGCCCTGTCCTCAGTCAGGGGAGGGAAAGGGATAATAGAGTTTATAATAGAGTGAGCACATCAGAACCACAGGAATATAAGGCGCTGGTGGATACCGGTGCACAGTGCACCCTAATACCCTCCAGTCATGAAGGGACAGAATCAATCCATATTTCTGGGGTGAATGGGGCCTCTCAAGAATTGACTGTGCTGGAGGCTGAAATAAGTCTCACTGGCAAAAACTGGCAAAAACATCCTATTGTGACTGGCCCAGGGGCTCCATGTATACTGGGTATTGATTACCTCAGAAGGGGGCATTTCAAGGATCCTAAGGGGTATTGATGGGCCTTTGGGATAGCTGCTGTAGATATGGACAACTTTAAGCAGCTGTCTGTTTTGCCTGGCCTGTCAGAGGACCCGTCTGTTGTGGGGCTGCTACGAGTAAAAGAGCAGCAGGTACCGATTGCTACAAAGACAGTGCACAGACGGCAGTATCGCACCAACAGGGATTCCTTGCTCCCCATTCATGATTTGATTCGCCAGCTGGAGAATCAGGGAGTGATCACTAAAACTCACTCACCTTTTAACAGTCCCATATGGCCAGAGCTTAAAGCCAGTGGAGAATGGAGGCTGACAGTAGACTACCGTTGCTTGAATGAGGTCACATCCCCATTGAGCGCTGCTGTGCCGGACATGTTGGAACTCCAGTACGAGCTGGAGTCAAAAGCAGCCAAATGGTATGCCACCATTGACATTGCCAATGCCTTCTTCTCTATTCCTTTGGCTGCAGAATGTAAGCCACAGTTTGCCTTCACCTGGAGGGGCATTCAGTATACATGGAACCGTTTGCCCCAGGTGTGGAAACACAGCCCAACCATTTGCCATGGGCTGGTCCAAACTGTACTGGAACAGGGTGGTGCTCCTGAACACCTGCAGTACGTTGATGACATTGTTGTGTGGGGTGATACAGCAGAAGAGGTTTTCACAAAAGGAGAGCAGATAATCCAAATTCTTCTACAAGCCGGCTTTGCTATTAAGCGAAGCAAAGTAAAAGGACCTGCCCAGGAAATTCAGTTCTTAGGTATAAAGTGGCAGGATGGACGTCGTCACATCCCAACAGATGTGATCGACAAAATCACTGCCATGTCTCCACCAACTAGCAAGAAAGAGACACAATCTTTTCTGGGTGCAGTGGGCTTTTGGAGGATGCACATTCCAAACTACAGCCTCATTGTAAGCCCCCTTTATCAGGTGACGTGGAAGAAGAATGATTTTGCATGGGGCCCTGAGCAGCAGCAGGCTTTTGAACTGATTAAACAAGGGATAGCCCGTGCTGTAGCCCTGGGGCCAGTACGGACTGGACAGGATGTAAAGAACATCCTCTATACTGCTGCTGGAGAGAAAGGCCCCACTTGGAGTTTGTGGCAAAGAGCCTCAGGAGAGACCCGAGGCTAACCCCTGGGATTCTGGAGTCGATCATATAAGCGGTCTGAAGAGTGCTACACTCCAACTGAGAAGGAGATCTTAGCCGCGTATGAGGGGGTTTGGGCTGCTTCCGAAGTAGTTGGGACTGAAACACAGCTCCTTTTGGCACCTCGACTGCCAGTGCTGAACTGGATGTTCAAAGGACAGGTTCCGTCCACCCATCATGCTACCAATGTCACCTGGAGCAAGTGGATTGCGCTGATTACACAGCGAGCGCGAATGGCAAACCTCAATCGTCCAGGAATCCTTGAGGTAATCATGGACTGGCCTGAAGATAAAAGGTTTGGAACATCACCAGCAGAAGAGGTATCACGTGCTAAAGAGGACCCACCATGCAACGAATTACCAGAAAATGAAAAGAAATATGCCCTATTCACTGACGGATCATGTCGCATTGTAGGGAAGCATCGCAAATGGAAAGCTGCTGTGTGGAGCCCCACACGACAGGTTGCAGAGGCCACTGAAGGTAAGGGAGAATCAAGTCACTTTGCAGAGGTAAAAGCTGTCCAGCTGGCCTTAGATGTTGCTGAACGGGAGAGGTGGCCAATGCTGTATCTTTATACTGACTCATGGATGGTGGCAAATGCCTTATGGGGGTGGTTACAGCGGTGGGAAGAGAATAACTGGCAGCGGAGGGGTAAACAGATTTGGGCCGCTGAATTATGGAAGGACATTGCTTCCCGAACAAAGAATATGGTTGTAAAGGTGCGTCATGTGGATGCACATGTGCCCAAAAGTCGGGCTACTGAAGAACATCAAAACAACCATCAGGTAGATAAAGCTGCCAGAATTGAGGTGGCTCAAATAGACTTGGACTGGCAGAATAAGGGCGAATTATTTCTAGCTCGATGGGCTCATGAGACCTCAGGTCATCAAGGAAGAGACGCGACATATAAGTGGGCCAGAGACCGAGGGGTGGACTTAACCATGGACGCTATTGCGCAGATTATTCATGATTGTGAAACATGTGCCATAATTAAAGAAGCCAAAAGGATGAAACCTCTCTGGGAGGAAGGGCGGTGGCAAAAGTATAAATATGGGGAGGCGTGGCAGGTTGATTATATCACCTTGCCACGATCTCGCAGTGGTAAGTGTTATGTACTCACCATGGTAGAGGAAACCACTGGGTGGCTTGAAACATACGCAGTACCCCATGCTACTGCCTGTATGAGGTCTATGGGGCTTATATGGTTTTGAAGGACCCATATGGGTTTGTTGGGCCTGTATGGCGTTTATGGGTCGCATATGGGGTAGTGGGACCTGTATGGGGTCTATGGGGCCTATATGGGTTTGTGGGACCCGTATGGGTTTGTGGGGCATGTATGGTGTCTATTGGGACCTTATGGGGTTGTGGGGTCTGTATGGGGTCTATGGGGCCCATATGGGGTTGTGGGGCCTGTATGGGGTCCATGGGGCTCATATGGGGTAGTGGGACCTTTATGGGGTCTATGGGGCCTATATGGGGTTGTGTGGCATGTATGGGGTCTAAGGGGACTGTATGGGGTCTTTGGGTTCCATATGGTGTCTATGGGGACTGTATGGGTTTTTGAGGCTTATATGGGGTCGTTCGGCCTTTTTAGTTTCTGTGGGGCCCATCGTGGGTTGTGGGGCCTGTATTGCATTCTGGGGCCTGTATGGGGTCTATGGGGCCCATATGGGGTTTTGAGGCCTGTATGGGGTCTGTTGTATTAGGCGGCTCGAACTCTTGGGTTGTTACGCGGTAGGCCTTTCCCTGCTCGGTAATGTATATGTATGAGACTGAAATACGAGCCCTATATAAGGGGCTCACGTGGTTGAATGAACGCCATTTTACAGCTCACCATATTGGTGTAATCATCGTGTAACTTGGTCATGGGGTCGTCTGACGCACGTTCTCAATGATGGACGTAGTTCTTTAGGTTACCTCGCACAAGGCAACAATTGGTGCCCCGTGTGAGGACGTCCTGAGATTGAGTGTGCGACGGCTAACTGCGCGACGGACACGAATCCTATGGTTAGATCCCGTGGAAGCGCCTGGGGGGCGACATTGAATGCAGCTGCTGTTTATCCTGCGGTGAGACCGTGGAAGACCGTGGGACTTTGGGCCTGGCTATATACAAAGGGTGCGAGGACGTACCAGAAAAAACATGGAATCCATCATTAAGGTAGTATTACGAGTTTGTAAAACTCATTGCGGTAGGAATGCTCCTTCTAAGGAGATTGCTGCAGTTATTTCTTGTTTGCAGAAAGCTCAGCTTTCACCCTCCCCTAGTAATCTACTTGATTCGGAGCAGTGGGAATCTTTCACCGCTGCCCTGCTCCAAAGAGCAATGCACGAGTATAAAGCGGAGGAATTAAAAACCTGGGGTTTGGTCCTGGGTGTGCTCAAAGTGGCTAAGGAGGAGAGTAAATCGTTTGCTCCAGGTAATGCTTTGCTGGGGCCGGGGAACCGAGGGTTGGAGTCGGGGAGCGCACTTCTTTGCAGACCCCCGGAGGGAGAACAATGGCTTAAGATGGCGACGACCACCCCGACTGCCCCCCCAACTCCACATGTGCAGCAGTTAAGAGATAAGCGGCAGGACAGCGAACAACAATCTACAACAACAATCTACGGTACCCTTATCAGAACATAACCTCGCAACAAAGTATCCTGCATTCCTTCGCCCATCCTTGGGGGTGGGGAGGGGGAGTGAACAGTGGTGAGAAAGAAGCCAATCCACATCAGCGGGGGCGGAGGCGGAGGCGGCCCCGGTCATCACAACCCTTCCCCAGAGGGGGTGGGTTGCACGTTCGGCTCTACCCTGGGGGGAGGGGAGGATTATAGTAACAGAGTCACGGATTGGTCAGAGATAAGGGAGGCATTCCCTGTTATCGTTATGGCCCCGGGCTCCAGTGGAATCTCCGAAGCTGAAACAAGACCAGCTGACGAGCGAGCCACAGCAGCCCGAGACGGCGTCAGAAAAACAGCCGCTTACAACTTTGAGAAGTCTTGTTTTATCTATGTTTTTGTTTGTTGTGGTTGTGGGTTGTGATTGATATATCTGTTAAAACTGCACAATCTGGTTCAGAGTTTTTTCAGGTCATCTTGGACTAATGGTACTCCCTTCACAGTGAAAACCATTCCTTCTGATCTTTTCTTTCCAAACTGATTATGATTTGCATGTAATTCCTCCACAGTGATTCCAAATTCCTAACAAATTGGGAAATGAGCCAAGGGATCCATCTAATATCTGTTAGTTGTGGTCACAAAAGAAATCTATCATAAAGACCTTTGCACTGATGTTTTTCAGTGTTAGCACCAGCCCAGTGGTATCGATGAAAACTATATTAATTAAGAAAAAAAAAAAAAAAAGAAAGAAAGAAAGAGGGAATGGAGATGGCACTTCCAGCAGGAAGGTTTGCTAAAATGACATATGTATTGAACCTTTTAAATCAAGGATGTGATGATGGGCAACAACCAGTAGCCCTCACTTCATTTCAGTTAACGAGGAAAGAGTGAAAATTCATGGAAAAAAATATGATAATATTAAAGAATTTGGAATCAGGTCAATGGGAAGGCCCATTCCTGATGACAACTTGGAGGAGAGGAAGAATGCTTAGGATAAACTGTATTGGTTATTGTCACTGTCTTTGTGATTGTTAAATGTTTATGGTATATGAAAGTATAAATGCAAATGGTATATGGAACTGTTAATGTTATAGGGATGTGTAAACATGAATGCGATATGGAAGTGGAATTATTAATGTTACATGGAAGTGTAATTGAGGGTACGAGTAGTGGAATTGTGAAAAACAAAAAACAGGAAAAAGGTTACAGAAGAACAGTGAGTTAAAATATTGAATGTGATCTGCTCTAGCCAGAGAAGTGCCAGCAAGAGAACGCAAACCCCCGTGCTGCCCCCCTCACTGCCTACCCCCCCCCCATCCTCCACAGCTTGTGAAAGTAAACAAATCGTTACTTCCAAATGGGGACAAAAGCAAAACATTCTGAGTGCTCGTGTCCCTAGTTTAGTGTTAACCACTGCCCCTTCTGGGACCCGTATTACAGAAAAAGTGTTTCTCCCTCTTTGTCTGCAGAGCTGTTTGCACCTCTGAAGGTCTCTTGCTAGTCCGAGCAAGAATGTCTTCATTTTCTCCCAATAATATACACATTTAGGGAACTAGGGTAGGGTACTTGGACAAATTTGTTGATGGAGCTTGGAAATTGTATGGAGGGGGAATTGTGGTGGTGGAGTTGGGAGGAACGTTGGCAGCTGTACTGGAGCGGAATCTGAAGACCCCAGGATGAGTTTTGCCCCCAGCGGGCTGAATGCAACGTGCACACATTGGAGCAAAGACCTTTGTTTTCTGATAGGTAGGGGTGCATCTCACTTTGGATTGCATCAAGAATTACTACCAATTGATGATTTTTGTAACAATAGTAGGTCAACAAGAAAAAGCTTACCAATTAAAATAAAATAAAATAAAATAAAGGGGGGGGGGGGGGAGCTAAGGGTAAAGCAAGTAACAATAGGAATAAGTAACTATAGCTGTAAATAACTTTCTGTGAGTAGTTTGTATTGTAGAGAAATCTAATATAGTGGTTTGTTCTGCTTTATGAGCAGGTGTTTCACCTGGGCTCTGTATCATGCTCTGGCCACGCAGATATGGAGTACATGTGAAAAAACCCTGCACAGGAGAGAGTCTGTGATGGGTGAGAAAGGCAAAGTGCATTTTGAAGCAGGGGACGCCCTGCAGGCACTGCCTATGGCATCCACCACTATTGTGTTCCTTCTCTCTCCTTTTGGTGGTTTGCCACCTCATAGTTGTTGTATTATAGGAATAATACATAAGCTTAGAAATTTCCATTTATAGAATTGTCTAAAATGAATGCTGGAATGAGTGTGTATATGTCTACTCAAAAAATTATGACCTTACATGTAACCTTATGTTTAGTGCATTATCAGTCAAGGTTTTGATTGAGTGATGATGATTATGTTAACATTTAAGTCCCCTGCAGCTCAGCGACACTGGGCCACTGCCATCGCGGTCCTTGGTGTGCCGCAACACATCAAGACAGACAATGGCTCGTGCCACATCTCGCGATCTACTCAAGAATGGCTCGAGCGTTGGGGAATATCTCACTCGACAGGCATCCCTGGGAATTCCCAGGAACAAGCAATTTTGGAGAGGGCCAACCATCTCCTGAAGGACAAGATATGTGTCCTTGGGGAGGGGGAAGGTTACAGAGGTAGGATTCCGGTAGCCCAGCAGGCAGAAGTATTGGCATAGCACATTATGCAATCAATCATTTTGAATGAAGAGGTTATGCCACAGTAAAGGATAGAGAATCGGGAAAAATTTTATGGGTCCTGTCGAGAAAAATAAAACCTGATACAGTGATCACCCAAAAGGGCTGTCTGGGAGAAATGGAAAACTAATTGAAAGCTGAGTACTTTTCTTTCAGGCATGCTGTTTTACAGAATAGGGCTGCAATAGATTTCCTGCTGCTGACTCAAGGGCACAGGTGCAAGGAATTTGAAGGGTTGCTTACAACATATGATGGAAAGAGTGTTTAATGAGAAAATGGAGTTCCAGCGGATATACAAGAAGCTTTGAGCAGAAGGATGAACTGGATAATATAATCAAAGATGCCTTGGACATACTGATTAGAACACCACTAACATTGTTAGACATTGCACCACTTATCTCTGCATGCTTTGCAACCTGTATTCCTCACTTTATAGATAATCTGTGACAAAGTTTAAATTATATAAGGACTAACACTTTTATATATTAGGATTAGGATCGGCGCTTGCGTTGTAACGGGTCATGGTTTTGTTAAGCATGGGGAGGGGGAGATGTTGTATTAGGTGTGCAGGAACACCCGGGATGTAACGCGATAGGCCCTCCCCTGCTCGGTTATGCATATGTAGAAGGGGTGTATACGAAGTAGATAGTGGCTTATTTAAACCGTTAACACGCATAATAAAATGCCATTTAGCTATTCACCATGTTGGTGTGAACGTGTAGTTAAATGGTCCCCGGCTGGACCAGGTCGGATTCGTGAAGGCTTAACGCTAGAATCCTGACGTGAAATGAACCACAAGTAACACGTGGGGGCCCGCAATGTCATGGGATTTCACACTTGAACACCTGTGGGACCCCGAGAAACTAAGCCAGTATTTGAGTCAGGGATGGTGCAGCCTAGATAGGTCTAAGGGGGTACTACTTATTTGGGGCTTGGCTTGTGCTTACCATGCTCTATATAACACTATTCTGGAAAAAGAGAGTTTCCAAGCTGAGGTTCAAGCCAAAAAGGGAAATCCCCATGTCAATTCTGATCAGTCACAGGAGGCACCAGTAACAATATCAGTTGCCCCTATGGAAGGCAAGAAATGGAAATGGGTGTCCTCACATCTAGAATGGAAAAAAGAAGCAGAGGAGGAGGCAGCAGAAGATCCAGGTGACGGGTCTGGATCAGCACCGAGAAAGGCAAAAGGAAAAGTTAAGAGGCACGAAGAAGAGAATGATGAGGTGAAATCTCTATTACTGTTTGTTGACCCCTGAAGATGACTGAAATCCAAGGCACAAGAAAGACTTTACACGGCGCCAGAAGGAATCTCTTGTTACCTGGTTGCTTCACTATTGGGACAGCTGGGCTGGTAGCTTGTTTCTAGATGGTAACAAAGCTTGTCAATTAGGAGGCATTTCCAGAGACCAACTATTGACAGAGGGATGAACAGATGTATGAATGGTGCTGCCACCATCTGGGAGCAAATGTTAGTGGCTGTGTGGGCAAAGCTTCCCTTCAAAGTCATTCTGAAGCCTCTGATGAAAAAGTGGGATACAATTGAAAAAGGCATTCGGTACTTGAGGGAAATAGCTGTGGTGGAAATGTTGTATAACCCTAATTTTGATCCTAGCTACCTCTGCCAAGAACATGACCCTGAGAGAGTGAGGACGACATATGGCAGAAACTCACCAAAACAGCACCAGAAAGGTATGCCATTACTTTAGCAGCAATGTTTCAAAGGTACAAGGAACAAGATAGACCCCCAGTTTTCTAATTGGTTCTTACACTGCAAAACATTGAACAGCAGTTACCTCCAACCCACGTCTCCCTCCATTTCAGCCATCTCAGAAGTAACAAACAGACTGTATGAAGTGGAAGAGCTAGTGTCTCAGTTCATTAATCGTGATGATCCCGTAATAGTATCAGAAGCAACTAATGAAGGTCAATCCCCGTACGGGCCACCATGTCTAATGAAGGAACTGATCAAAATATTCCAGTCCTACTCCTCCCCTTTATCATTAAAAACTCGGCTATTAGACACACATGCTTTCCAGCTTGAGCAAGGAACAACAGTATGATTACACCGTGTGTTTCCATGTGGCGCTACCTACGTGATCACAGAGAAGACATGAGGAAGTGGCATGACCAGCCTACTCCTGTACTACGAGCACGGGTGAGGGAACTACAAAACAGACCAACCACCAGTACAGCTGCTCCAGTTATCACAGGTAACCAATAGAGGGGCCCTGCCCTCAATCATGGGGGGAGAGGGATAATATTATTGGACTGTGTGGATTCGATGGCCTGGCACATCAGAACCACAGGAATATAAGGCGCTGGTGGATACCGATGCACAGTGCACCCTTAATGCCCTCCAGTCATGAAGGGACAGAATAAATCCATATTTCTGGAGTGAATGGAGGCTCTCAAGAATTGACTGTGCTGGAGGCTGAAATAAGCCTCACTGGCAAAGACTGGCAAAAGCATCCTATTGTGACTGGCCCAGGGGCCAGATTACCTCAGAAGGGGGCATTTCAAGGATCCTAAAGGATATCGATGGGCCTTTGGGATAGCTGCTGTAGATACGGACAACATTACGCAGCTGTCTGTTTTGCCTGGCCTTTCAGAGGACCCGTCTGTTGTGGGGCTGCTGCAAGTAAAAGAGCAGCTGGTACCGATTGCTGCAAAGACAGTGCACAGACGGCAGTATCGCACCAACAGGGATTCCTTGCTCCCCATTCATGATTTGATTCTCCAGTTGGCCTTTTTGTTAGGAAAGATCTATTAGCTGTGTATTTCTACATAGTTCAGCATTTTTATTTTTTTTCGGACTGAAAGTTGTAGATTAATAGTCAAGTACGTCACTCTTTCAGCCAAGAGTTGGGACATAGAATCCTATTGCCCTCATGTAATCACTACGCAAACAGGAAACAGTGAGATTCATTGAGATATTTAGTCTGAACTCTTCCAGTGGGGTCATGACTGAATGAGTTCCAAACTTGTGCTGAATGTCATTGCTGAATTCCTTTCCTTCCCATTCAGTACTGTAGCCAACTAGAATAAAAAACAGCAAAGTTCAGATGGGAATAATCCAGCGTGGAAACCAGGACAAAGTGGAGGCAACAAATGGTATATTGTTCATATCAAATCTATGCAGTTCTTAGAGCATCAGCAGTAAGAAATTTGGATGAGATTAAATTTCTGTAGCTGTAGTAACCGTTTTGAAAATGGTCCTCAGAGATCCCTAGCTGGAAAGCACTGGGCCTATTCATCCTATTTTAAATCTATGGGAAGAAATTATTCTGAGTGTTGAAAGAGTGTAAAAATAAAATATTTATAGTTTATTCACCTCCTTTTAAAGTACTTTCAGATGTGGTCTGTGATACTACCTTAGATTTCTTTGTATATTTAAATAAGGGTGGTTTGATGCTGGCACAATCACCTTAAAAGACTCTTCAAGATAATTTGCCTCTGCCTTAGAAATCTATCAAAAATGCCAAGAATTAAACTGTAGGATTAGGAAGCCTGCCATTTCTAAGATTTGTGGTACTAGCAATTGACTTACATTTTGCCTTGGTGGAGAACAGGCTGTGCATGGATACACACATGATTTCTCTAATTGTTTGTTAAGGAAAGAATTTCCTCAGCCTTTGCGAAAGCCAGCCTAAGTATCAAAATGGACCTCAGGAGCAGCAGTTACTGGTTACTGAATGCCTTTAATGCTTGTGGTGCTTTACAAAGTTCAACTTGCTGAGTATCATACTGCTTTCACATTATATTTAATGCAAATTTTGGGAACCCATTGCTGGAGGCAATGGAACAGAAAGGTATGGGGTAAGGGCACAGTAGGTTTTGTATTCAGACACCTGTGATGCAATCCACAGACATATGGTAGGTATTGAACTGTCTTGCTAACACAGTATTCCTTGGCAATATGATTGATGGTTGGACTTGATCTTTTGAGGTCTTTTCCAACCTTAATGATTCTTTAATTCTGTGAATACTGAAGACTTCTTTTCAGTATGGCTAGGAAAACACTGGCTAAGTTGTTTGGTTTGCATATATGAAGTTGGGACTGCCAATGGCACAGCTGTGTCATTAGAAAGGGTGGCAGGAATACCCTGAACACGTCTACTCCCTTTCTGTCTTCTTCATCTCAACTCATGCTCCCTATGACACTAACAGACAAGACTTAGCAGGCTGATGGCTGGATGGTTGGATTAGATGATCTTAGTGCTCTTTTCCAACCTTAACGCTTCTGTGATTCTGTAGATATGCCATACAAGTCTTACCATTATATTAAATTTAGCTAGAGATTGTTGGGAATTAACATTTTTGCCTGAAATTTCTCAGAGAATCCCTTGTGCAGGGCCAACGAAAGACAATGTGCTCAATGGGATTTCAGCAATCTAATGAAAGAATGGGAGGTAGTTGTTTGAAGAGTTACTTTGCTCCGTCAAAAAGCTGTACTAAGACTATATCTAAAACTATGGGATGCACATAAGAATGTACCCTACCTCTCTGCCTAGGACTGGTCTACATAGGGAGTCAGAAAAAGATGAGCAGGAAGACAATACCGTGAGTATTGATTTGCCTGCTTAAATTGGCAGGCATTTCAAGTGTAGACATCAACCCATCTCTCATAACAAGGATGGCAAGCTTCTCTCTACGAGACTACCTTACAGGGACATGTCTTTGACTGGGCTGATTTTGCCTTCTGAATTTTACTCCACAAAAGAATTTCAACGGGTAAAAGTTGAAATGACTGCAATGCTCGTTCTTTTCTGATCGCCGAAGTCGCCTGACTCGGAGCCGTCCCGGACCGATCAGCAGCGGCTGACCGCGTGGTCAAGGGGGATCTCGGGCGGTTCCTTCAAGCAGGGAACCCCCGGGTAGAGGAGAAGCCTGGCAGCTCTCAGGGAGCAGCTGACGCAGCCGCTGACGCAGCGTGTGGGCGTTCCCTGCCTACAGAGGGAGATTTAAACGGGCACATTGCTCGGCAGAATCCTTTCTGATCGCCGAAGTCGCCTGACTCGGAGCCGTCCCGGACCGATCAGCAGCGGCTGACCGCGTGGTCAAGGGGGATCTCGGGCGGTTCCTTCAAGCAGGGAACCCCCGGGTAGAGGAGAAGCCCGGCAGCTCTCAGGGAGCAGCTGACGCAGCCGCTGACGCAGCGTGTGGGCGTTCCCTGCCTACGGAGGGAGATTTAAACGGGCACATTGCTCGGCAGAATCCTTTCTGATCGCCGAAGTCACCTGACTCGGAGCCGTCCCGGACCGATCAGCAGCGGCTGACCGCGTGGTCAAGGGGGATCTCGGGCGGTTCCTTCAAGCAGGGAACCCCCGGGTAGAGGAGAAGCCCGGCAGCTCTCAGGGAGCAGCTGACGCAGCCGCTGACGCAGCGTGTGGGCGTTCCCTGCCTACGGAGGGAGATTTAAACGGGCACAAGGAGGGCAGCGACTAGTCGCTGCCCACCCCACCAGAAACGGTCAGGAGGAGGCGGGGCTCGTGCACCTCTTGACTTCCTGTTTCAGCTCTGGTAAGTATTCTGCTCCGACATGGGTGCTCCCCGGCGAAAGGCTGCTGCCAGAAATACTGAGGAGGCCAAGACAAGGGTCCCGACCTCACAGAAACAGGAGGCAGCAACCAAGAAGACTGCAGAGACCCAGACTGACGTCCTGCACATGCCTTATAGAAAGGCTGCTGCCAAAATGTCTGAGGAAACTCAGACTGAGCCCCCAACCCAAGATGCTGGTGTGCAGGTCTCTGGCTGTACTGAGTGCCAGAGCCTGGCCCTTGCAGTGCTGGGTGAGGGAGGCAGTGATTGTGTTCACTGCGACCAGGTGAACTACTTGCTCAGCCTCGTAGTTGACCTGAAGGAGGAAGTGGAGAGGCTGAGGACTATAAAAGAGTGTGAGAGGGAGATTGACTGGTGGTGTCAGTCCCTCTCAGCCTCAAGTTCTCAGCACACAGTCGAGGCTCCTAATGGAGCATGTCAGCCCCTGCCACCTCACAAACAGGTGGTAAAGGGTAACCAGCCAGCTGGCAACACTGCAGCCAGCCCCCTGTCCTCTCTTCCCACCAGCAGTAATTTGAGAAGGGAGGAGAAGTGGAAACAGGTACCTGCTCGACGGAAGGGGCATCCTCCATCACGACCATCCCCGGCTCCCCAGGTGCCTCTGCGAAACCGGTTTGAGGCCCTGGAACTTGAGGGGGGGACTAGTGAGAGTGTGGAAACAGGTGCACCCATGAGGTTGCCTCAGGTGAAGCGGTCACCTGGAAGCCTCAAGACTGCTTCTACACGTACGGACAGAAGGGTGATTGTTGTAGGTGACTCCCTTCTGCAAGGAACAGAAGGCCCTATATGCCGGCCTGACCCTACCCGCAGAGAAGTGTGCTGCCTTCCTGGGGCACGGGTCAGGGACATTTCAAAGAAAATTTCTAGATTGATTCATCCTTCAGACTACTACCCACTTTTAATAATTCAGGCTGGCAGTGAGGAAGTTGACAAGCAAAGCCTGAGGTCCATCAAGAAAGACTTCAGGGGGATGGGGCGAATACTTGAAGGAGCTGGGGTGCAGGTGATCTTTTCTTCTATGCCCGTGGTGTCAGGAAAAGATACAGGGAGGATCCAAAAAACCCATCTCTTAAACAGATGGCTTAAGAGCTGGTGCAGACACAAGAATTACGGCTATTTTGACCATGGGGCAATCTACACTGCACCTGGAATGATGGCTGCTGATGCAAGCAGCCTGTCCCTGAGGGGTAAGAGGGTATTAGCTGAAGAATTAGCGGGACTCATTGATAGGTCTTTAAACTAGGAACGAAGGGGGAAGGGGGCAAAATAAGGGCTACTGGGGTTGAACGGTGCATTCGAGGGATTGTACCAAACTCTGTGGGCAAAGATTGCAGAGTGCAAAAGGAGGGAGTAGGGCAGGGGGATGCTGGGGATGCCGCTGTTCTAGCGGATCCTGGATCGCTTATGAAGGTGGTGAGACGGACAGCCCGGCTGAAGTGCCTTTATACTAATGCACGGAGCCTGAGTAACAAGCAGGAGGAACTGGAAACTGTGATGCACTCTGAAAATTATGACATTGTTGCTATCACAGAAACATGGTGGGATGACTCCCACAATTGGGATACTACCATCGATGGCTATAGGCTCTTTAGGAGAGATAGGCGAGGTAGGAAGGGTGGGGGAGTCACCCTTTATGTCAGAGATTGGATAAACTGTGAGGAGCTCCCCATGAGAAACAGTCAAGAACAGGTTGAGAGCCTGTGGGTTAGGATTAGAGATGGGACTAATAAAGGTCAGCTGGTATTAGGGGTATACTACAGGCCACCTGATCAAGGGGAGGCTGCTGATGAGGCTTTCTTGCTCCAGATGCGTGAGGCGTCTGGCTCACGGGCTCTTGTCCTGGTGGGGGACTTCAACCATCCTGACATCTGTTGGGAAAACCACACGGCGAGCTGCAAGAGCTCCAGAAGGCTCTTGGAATCCATTGATGATAGCTTTCTGGTTCAGGTATTGGACAGACCGACCAGAGGTGAAGCGTTGCTGGACCTGCTGCTCACCAACGCTGAGGAGATCATCAAAGGCGTCAAGGTTGGAGGCTGCCTGGGCTCCAGCGACCATGCCCTGGTTGAGTTTGTGATCTCAAGCGATGTGGGCCTGGCAAAGAGCAGGACCAGGATGCTGAACTTTAGAAGAGCAGACTTCAAGCTACTCAATGGAATGCTGGCCAAGATCCCCTGGCGCGCTGCCCTCAAAGATAAGGACGTTGAGGAGAGCTGGCTACTGTTCAAGGATGCCCTCCTGGCAGCACAAGAGGTCTCCATTCCCCTGATTAAGAAAGTGGGCAGGAGAGGTAGAAAACCGGCATGGCTCAGCAAGGACCTGCTAAGAGAACTGAGGGTGAAGAAAGGGGTGTACAAGCTCTGGAAACAAGGCTGTGTCACCCGGGAAGAATACAGGGATGCCGTCCGAACTTGCAGATGTGGGATCAGGAAAGCCAAGGCGCAGGCAGAACTGAACTTGGCGAGGGATGTGAAAAACAATAAGAAAACCTTCTACAGGTACATTGGCCAGAAGAGACAGGCCAAAATGGGCGTTCCTACTCTGGTAAATTTAAAAGGAGAAATGGCTTCAACAGATGAAGAGAAAGCTGAGGTGCTGAATGAGTTCTTCACCTCGGTCTTCACTGGTAGCCAGGATTCTAGTCTTTTTCACGTCCCTAAGTCTTGCACCCCCATACCTCCATGTGGGGACCAAGGAGGTAAATCCCTCCCCACTGTAAGGGTAGAGCAAGTCCGAGAGTGCCTCCTTAGACTGAATGAGTATAAGTCTATGGGGCCAGATGGCGTGCATCCCAGGGTCCTGAAGGAGCTGGCTGAGGTGGTTGCTGAGCCGCTCTCCATCATATTTGAGAAGTCGTGGCTGTCAGGTGAGGTCCCGGATGATTGGAGGAAGGGTCATGTCACTCCCATTTACAAGAAGGGGAGCAGGGAGGACCCGGGTAACTACAGGCCGGTGAGTCTCACCTCTGTGCCTGGGAAGATTATGGAACAGATCCTCCTGGACAACATGCTTGATCGCATAAAGAACAAGCATGTGATCCGAGACAGCCAGCATGGCTTCACCAGGGGAAGGTCATGCTTAACTAATCTTGTGGCCTTCTATGATGGAGTGACGGCGTTGGTGGATGAAGGGAAGGCGACCGATGTCATTTACCTGGACCTGAGCAAGGCCTTTGACATGGTCCCCCATCACATCCTCATCTCCAAATTGGAGGGAGGTGGATTTGATGGGTGGACAACTAGATGGATAAGCAATTGGTTGAAAGGCCGCAGACAGAGGGTGGTGGTCAATGGCTCTATGTCCAGGTGGAGGCCGGTAACGAGCAGCGTCCCTCAAGGGTCTGTCTTGGGACCGGTGCTCTTTAACATCTTTATTAATGACATCGATGAGGGAATGGAGTGCACCCTCAGCAAGTTTGCTGATGACACCAAGCTGAGTGGTGCAGTCGATACGGTGGAAGGAACAGATGCTATTCAGAGGGACCTTGACAGGCTGGAAAGCTGGGCTCGGGTGAACCTAATGAGGTTCAACACGGCAAAGTGCAAGGTTTTGCACTTGGGCCGGAAGAACCCCAGGCACCTGTACAGGCTGGGAGGAGTTGTCCTTGAGAGCAGCTCGGCAGAGAAAGACCTAGGGGTCCTGATAGATGAGAAACTTAACATGAGCCAGCAGTGCGCTCTGGCAGCCCGGAAAGCAAATGGGATCCTGGGCTCCATCAGGAGAGGGGTGGTCAGCAGGGATAGGGAGGTGATCGTCCCTCTCTACTCTGCTCTTGTGAGGCCCCATCTGGAGTACTGTGTCCAGGTGTGGAGCCCTCAGTACAAAAAAGATATGGAGATTTTGGAAAGGGTCCAGAGGAGGGCCACAAAGATGATCAGGGGGCTGGAGCACCTCCCCTATGAGGACAGGCTGAGGGAGTTGGGTTTGTTCAGCCTGGAGAAGAGAAGGTTGCGGAGTGACCTCATTGCAGCCTTTCAGTACCTGAAGGGAACTTATTCCCAGGAGGGGAGTAAACTCTTCGAAAGGGCTGATAATAGCAGGACTAGGGGAAATGGTTTTAAGTTGAAGGAGGGAAGATTTAGGTTGTATGTTAGGGGAAAGTTCTTTACTAGAAGGGTGGTTAGGTCCTGGAACAGGCTGCCCAATGAGGTTGTGGATGCCCCGTCCTTGGAGGTGTTCAAGACCAGGTTGGACAGGGCCCTGGGCAACCTGATCTAATAAATGTGTATGTTTGGTGGCCCTGCTAGGCAGGGGGGTTGGAACTACATGATCCTTGAGGTCCCTTCCAACCCGGGTGATTCTGTGATTCTGTGATTCTGTGATACAGTGGTGTATCCATACACCCATGTTGACATTTCTGTCTTCAAGGTTATTGTGAGATGGGAATCACCAATTATATAATTATTTGAAAGAACGAGGTGGAATGGACAGTGCCTGATAATATATTATTTATTATACCTTATATTTATTCTGCCTTGATTTCATACTTTGTGCTTTTTCCAGTGAAAGGAAAAGCTGAAGAATCAGTTGAAGAGTGAGCCTGGGGAAGGTGGGGTGAAAAAAGCAGATCACACTGAAGCAAAAGTGAACTTTAATAAATGATTTCAGTAAAAAACACGCTAGGAAGGTTTGTTCTGTGATATATGTGTCCACAGCAGTCAGATCTCCCTGTACATAACTTTAGATATACCAATCAATTGCCATTCATTTAATCTCTTTCTAGCAGAAAACTGAACAACAGTAACAACAACAAAAAGAACCTAAGCGAAACAAACTACAAAGGAGGCCAGAATGAATGCCTTCTAAACTGAGTATCACTAAAAGTTTTTCTTTCTTGGCTACAATGTGATATTTTTCTCCATGTTTTCTGCTCCGATTAAAAACACTTTCATCTTCTGTGATGTTAGCAGTGTGTGGGCCTGTAGAAAAGCATGCACACAAATGAAGACTAAAGCTGCATCTCTGCTCAGCAGTGCTGGCAGTTTACCATCAGTCTTGTCTCTGTGTAACACAGAGAGAGAAACAAGAAATGATGCATTGTCTCGGCTGTTCAAGGCATATCATAGAATCATAGAATTGCCTGGGTTGAAAAGGACCATAATGATTATCAATTTTCAACTCTGTGCATGGTCGCCAGCCACAAGAGCAGGCTGGCCAGAGCTACATCCAGCCTGGCCTTGGCCAAAATATGGGCAATTAATATTCTCACTAAGCTGCAGCTTCACTGCTGAGTTTCCTGATGTCATGTGAAAGTGTCTAAATTATACCCTATGGAGTGCACTGGAACACTGCAGTATTGCCTGTAGTTTGCCTTATCTGTCAGTTCATACATGAGGCAAGTGGGATTTGAAGAACAAAACTTTTGTTCTTTTATGTTGTGGGACACCCACCCCATCCCTGGTAATCAGTGAATAAACTACAAAAAGGATCAGGCTTGTCTAGAAGGCACTCCTATATATCTGCTGTTAGAGAGCTCAGCCATAAAGCAGAAAAGCAGCTTCTAACATCTCTCCAGCCTCCCAAGAGAGCACTTGCTCAAAGTTGTAATTTAATTGTTTTCCTCTTAGACAAAGCTGATTTAAGAAAAGAATAGATTGGCTGGACTAAAATTTTCGAGTTGCCTAGAGCTTCTTTAATATATTTCTGTCTGCAGACTAACATTTATGATTGCTAAAGGCACAGCTAAACATTTAGGAATGGGGAGCACAACCTGACAGGAAAAGGCACAAGAAAGCACCTACATGGCACGGTGGATGAGCTGTTCATTCACTGTTTTCAGGGCTACTGAGCTAACAGGAAAAGAGTGCTAATGACTGCACATACATGGTGCTTATGACTAGCAGCTGATAATATTTGCCAACCCAAAGCTGTACCAATGAAGACACATCTCCGGAAGTGATTCACAGATGTAATTTGCAGTGATTTAAAGACTTAACTTAAAGAACTTAATGCTTTGTTGCTGTTGTTGTTGTTGTTTATTTGTTTATTTGTTTATTTTATAAAAGAAAAAATAGAAATATTTTAAGTATATGAAATATTTTAGCAAAGAGAAAGTACTGGGTACTAAAGGACGCTTTAGCCTAGCAGGGAAACACATTGCAAGAAGGAGCAGAATGCAGTGACAGCCAGGCTAGCACTAATAGCCAACATGTTTTTAACAGTAGGGGCTATTAGTCACTGCAATAAACAAGCAAGGGAAGCTGCATGTTCCCTATTTCTCAGTAATGTCAAATCGCCTGAACATTTTGCTGGAAAACATGCATTTGTCACGCAGAAGTGTGAACCAGTTAGAGTGAGAGAAAAGAACTCAGAGCTAAAAAAGATTAAGAGAAGAACAATTTGTACTTCCAGTGGAAAGAAGAAGCTGTTCTGTGAAGAAAGACAATAAAGTTGCAGAGTTCAATGATATTAAAGGTCTCTTCCAAAGTAAGATTAAAGGTCTCTTCCAATCAATCCTATTCTACTATAATATTATTATATTTAAATAGTCTGTCAATGAACTTCTGGAGTTTTGCTACCAGAGGGAGCTGTGAAGACTCAAAATACCAAAACAGCATGGCCAAAATCATGTATGGGGTTATCTGGGAAAACAGTGTGGAAGCAATAGTGAACTTTGACTTTGGGCTAAGACAAATAGTGTCATCACTATGGAAGACCCTGCCCATTCAAACGGAAAGTGTCTTATTTGACAGACTAGGTGACCTCTAAGGGTCCCTTTCAACTCAAATGATTCTAAGGTTCTACAATTCTATGATGGTGAATTCAGAAAGCTAGTAAAAGTCAGAAGTGGGGAGAGAGAGACCAGAGGTGTGCAAGGGATGATCCTTTTGCTTCAGATGCCACAACACCTTGCTAACATCACATGCTGAGAAGTCTTTTGCCCTCATTCCAATCAGGGCAGCCTCCTGACTGCTTGCACTGATAGCTCATAAAAGCTATATCCACTTGTGAGAGTTTAAGGATTCCTTCTGATTTGAGTCTGAACAGAACTGAGGAATCGACAGCTTTGCAGTGTGTTTGTGTCAGACATGGTGGGGAAGAGTTAAGGCATTCAAACGTTTGTGTTTTTTATAACTTTTAAAGAAAAAAATCAAAATACTACTAGAAAAAAACATAATAGAAACTAAGGAAGACTTAGCTATACATTCAACATATCATCTCATACATACAAACATACTCATATCTTCAACATAGCACAATTATTCCTAAAGGTCTTTTCCTCTGTATTTCCTGTGGAATTCTAAGCACAGTTTTCTATCAGATTTCTCATAAGCAACCAAAACCATTTCCAGTTAGCCTCAAAGTCCATCAGTTCTAATGCTCATGAGTGTTATACCAGCACACTGTTTGTTTTCTTCTTCCACAGAGCCATCATGTCACATTTTACTTCACATTAAATCATGGAGATGAAAAATGAGTGTTCTTGTGGATTAACACAGGACTTAGCCCCAGGAAATGTTGGTTCTTTTCTCATCGTGGTCACATATGCAGCAAACACATCATAAGCCTCTTGATCTATCTGGAATCAGATTTGCTGGCAAAATGGCAAAAAAACCTTCAGGTCTCATTTCTCTATTTGTATCACAAAGCAATCATGGTATTCTAATCCCTTGGGGAATCTGAGGGTAGCCATTCACCCCAATACCCAGATTATGCTTATACTTAGTGAGTGTTATATAAGAATCAGGAGAGAAACACTAATCATACATGAGATAAACAAGTAGCAAATGGATTATAAGAGAGTAATTCCATGTACAGCATAGTCTAATAAAATTAACATTTGAGTGGTTGGAGATAGAGAGCCTTTGGGGATGAGAGCATTGGAAACAACGAAATATTGTAGAGATTCCTTGGAGTTGAGAAATAAAACAAAACAAACTCAGTTTGAATTATAAATGATAGAAGCAGAAAGAAAATTGGTCTGCCTCTGTGCCAGACTTCATTAAATATTGGCCATAGCAGTATATAAAGCCACAGAAAGGTAAAGTAAATGCAAAGTACTGAATGAGAGAAATGACGTTTTACCATATGCACCATCACAAGAAGTAATTTCCTGCCTTCAGGGGTAATGAGAGAAATGACATCTTGACTTCAGATGTTTCTGTCTAGACAAGAAAAGTAGACCTGTGGAAGGAGGGAGAGATTTCCTGAAGTTGAGGATCAACCACTGTGAGACTGAGGGTGACTCTGTAGTGAAGGGATGTGGATAAGATCTGTGGATGTCAGAAGCTCTCACAAGCTTGTCCAGTCAGCAGTGTGGTTCTTACTCTTTTTATTTTTATTTCCAGTACAATCCACTTGGAGAAGAGCAGGATTCACAGAGTTATCAAAGTTGGCCATTAGATTGATTGTGCAAGGACATTTCATGAAGGCTACACGGAACTTGTCTCCTGCATTCTCTACAAGCCAAGGTGCTGTCTTGAAATGCAGAAATCCCTTCTATCAAAAGTGGAAGACATCAAATATTGATTCTTTTCCATATTAAAAGTAAAACACCATTTGATATCCTGGAGGAAAAGGAGAGTTGATAAGAAAATGCAAGTTCCTGCCTCCTGTTAAGATTTAAAGATAGGGAAGGACAGGTTCTCATTTCAGCCAGTGCCCATACCATTAAACCAATGATCAATCTGTGTGTCTCCCTAGGCTTCCTTTCCAGAAGACAAATCTATGAAACAAAGAAACTTTCCTATTACCATATTTCATTAAAATATAACTGTCTGGAAGAAAAAAATCAAGAAATCACGTTTATCCATCAGAGCAGAACTGACTAATCGTGGAGGTGGAACCTAGAGCAGAGAAAGAATGTGTGGCCCTGTGCAAAACTGCTACATCCTGCTCTGCTTTTGTGTGGTTCATATTGGTTGAATACTTTTCATCTTGCAGTAGGTATGACTTTAATTTTATGGAAGACCTTATGAGAACTGGACTGGCTTCGGGGCTCATGGCATTTTCCCCAGCTAAAAGTAAACGTTTTCTGGGTTGTTTACTAATGCACTTGACTTGCTCTTATTGAGTAAAGGTGGGATCCCAGGATGCCCTGTTCATACAATGACTCCTTTGCTGAAGGCATTCTTGGCTAGTTAGAAGAATAAGCTCACTGAGGGATGGGCAACTGCAAATCATCTGTGCCTTTAAGAAGTTCCCTTACTGACTGTGTTGCTAAATATCCTAATGGAAATCTGCAAGTTCATGCTCCCTACTGAGACATCTCTGCTTCTGCACAGAAGGAAAAAAATGCATGAGTTGATGAAAATATATTAATCTCTTAATAATGCAGAGAGAGGTAAAACTATTCCTGATCTACCATAACATACCCCAGGAGTCTGGAATATTAGAATCTGATTTTGTGTATATACCCAGTGATGCATTTATTTTGATCAAGACATTATTGTGACAATGCCCCTTGATAACGTGTTCTCCTGTTGGCCATGCTTCTTTTGATGCAGCCCAGGATATGGTTAACTTTCTGTGCTGTGAGAGCACACTGCTGGCTCATGTTCAGCTTCCCACCAACAGTAACCCCAGGTATTTTTTGTCAGGACTTTGCTCAATCCTTTCCTCCACCAGTTTGTACTGGTAATGGGGGTTGCCTTGATCCAGGTGCAAGATGTTACATTTGGATTTGTTGACCCTCATGAGGTTCACCTGGGCCCACTGCTCAGAACTGTCATGGTCCCTCTAGATGGCATCCAGTCTGAGGTATCTTTGCTTACAGTCAAACATGTTAGCAACCTTGACCTTCAACTTGGAGCAATCAAACACTGTAACTACTTCTGAAAGTACATGTGAAGTGTTGCCTTCAAACCCATCACTGAGCCTTTGTCCATTCTGTTATTGCTCTAAGATATTTTCAATAAGAATGCCTCTGCAGAAGAGGAAGAAATATTTCAACCTCTTCCTCTGCATTCTGAATTTGGTCTTTTCCTTCCTTAGACTGCTTGATAAGACAGAAAATCTCTAAGCTGAATTACTTTGAGTTGTGAGTCAGCCCACAACATAAATACAGCTGGAGAGTATACAGATGACTCTGCTCATTGCAGTGGTGCAATTTCCCATTACTTCTAATTAAAGCTTCCTCTTAAGAAATCCTACTATCTGAAGAGCTACAAGCTCGTGTTCTTATTACTACAAAAGGACAGTAGTGTGGGTGAGGGCTGCCCCATTCCTACTGAATACATTCAATCAGGCATTTCCCTTCCACTGAAAGCTTGATCCAGGATCTTGCCTTGTTCATGTGCACAGTGCTTTCTCACTTCATTGTGTACATAGTGCTTTCTCACTTCATTGTGTGCACGGTGATTTCTCAAATAAGACATGATTTGCAGCATTTCCTTTCCAAAAAGAATTGAAGGGGGGGAATAAAGTGGGCAGGAGAGAGATAGATTACAGCTGTATCTGCTGATACATCTTTGCCTCATAGCAGGAAATAATCAAACACTTGTCTTAGTTCCTGGTGTTGTGCAAAGAGGAGCTCCTCATGAAAGATGAATTTCTTCCTCAAGTTCTATTGATCACAATACCGGTCTGTTTATCAGTTTTCTGTTTTGGACCCCTCACTGTAAGAAAGATATTGAGGCCCTAAATCTTGTCCAGTGAAAGGCAACAAAGCAGTGAAGGATCTGGAGCATGTCTTATGAGGAGTGGCTGAGGGAACTATGAATGTTTAGTCTGAGGAAGAAGAGCCACATAGGAGATCTAATTGCTCCCTACAACTTCCTGAAAAGAGGTTGTAGCAAGATGGGGATCTACCTCTTCTCCCAGGTAACAGTGATAGGATGAGAAGTCATGGCCTCAAACTGTGTCAGTGATGGTCAGGTTGGACATCAGGAAAAAATTATTCTCAGAAAGAGTGTTGAGGTATTGGAATAAGCTGCCCATGGAGACACCATATCTGGAGGTGTTCAGAAACACGCAGATGAGGCGCAGGCAGGCATGGTTTTGTGGGAATGGTGGTGATGGGCTGATGGTTGGACTAGATGATCTTAGTGGTCTTTCCAACCTTAATGATTCCATGATCCAGTGATTCTGTGATACATGTGTTATAAAGCCAAACATTCTTATTCTCTCTCCCTTTGACACAGAGATATCAGACCCATACATGTCATACACTCTACACAATTGCCCCTTTTCCAGTCTACTGGTACCTGGGGAAAAAATCCCCACCATCTCTGACCGCATCAGACACGATTCTGAGACTCCTGAAAGCAACTACAAATCTTGATGTCTTCTTTGTGATGTATTTCTTAGGCCTGGGATTGCAGATGGTCACTTCCGCCAAACTGCACCAGCTGTACCTTCCTCTCTCTATTAGGGTTAAGGTGGGCAAAATTAATCTGGGCAGTTCTTTTTTTTTTTTGAGAACCAAAGCAATAATATTTTTGTTTATTTATTTATTGCTTACATCCCACTGAATGCAGCAAGAATATTCAGAAATATAAGTGTGAGGTGCCACTTCCCTCTTGCTAGTGTAAAAGCAGATCAAACCTCTGCAAATCAGGAACAAAAAGAGACAGATTTTGCAGAGCACTCCATAGCTGGGACTGCAGGAGGGCTTAGCCTGCTGTGCATATCAAAGTTTCTCTTGTATGCCTGGTCTCACTGCAGCTTTAAGAAATTCCCGAGGAGGGGAGCTGCCTTAATAGCAAGTTGTACCACTTTTAAAGCTGCGTTTGTATCGCTCACACAGCAAGAGCTCTTGTCACATGGAAGCCATCGAATGAAAACACTGACATGGCAAGAGAATAAGGTGAGATAATGAAATGAGAAATTAAGAGCATGAAAAATAAATGCTCTAGAAAAGCTGACACTTCATAACACTTCAAGTGAACACTTATCTGTATTTCAAAGTCGACTGATAAGAAATTATTTGCTTTTCTTATGTAACAGAAATAGATAAAGAATTCTGTTTGGACAGGAAAAGATTCCACTAGGCTGCAATTTACGTATGAATGCTCAATATTTAAGGAAATTGCTTCTGTTACTTTGTCTTCTGGCATAAATTTATGTTAAAGAGGGATTCATTAGAAAAAAACCATGCAGCACATGAGCTCATCTCAAATCATCCTGATCTCTCCAGGAAGGTGTTTTGCATCCTATTAGGAGATGGCACATTGAACTGCAGGAAGCTTACCACATGGATTGTGTTGTACTCCCCTAAAAACACAGCACAAAGATCTCACCCCTCCCCCTCGAAACCAGTTTCCATTTGCTGTACATGCACTCACTGTGTAGATAGTCATTCGAGCTACCAGGCATGTAGTTGTCCAGAGATTAATGACTTGAACAAGGCTTGTGAAGGGCTTGGAGAATATGCCCCACAAGGAGCAACTGAAGGAACTAGGGCTGTTTATTCTGGGGAAAAGGAGTCTGAGGGGAGACCTTATTGCTCTCTGCCAATATCTGAAAGGTGCTTCCAGCGAGAGCAGGGTTGATCTCTTCTCACTGGTGGGTGACGGGACGAGAGAAAATGGCCTCAAGGAGCACCAGGGTAAGTTTAGGTTGGATATCAGGAAAAGCTTCTTTACAGAAAGGGTTATTAAGCACTGGAATAGGCTCCCCAGGGAGGTGGTTGAGTCCCCATCTGTCACGGTTTTAACGAGAAATCCACCTGCATCCGTGACAGGGGCCATGGGCCCCGCAGGGGCCCTATGCCGAAAAGAAAGAAAAAAAAATTAATTAGGAAAAGAAAACAGCGGCAACGATCTAAGGAGGCACACTTATTTACTAAATACTATATCGAAATACAGGATAACACAATATAATACAATATAATTGAAAATTGAGCTAACGAATCAAGCAAAATAGGAGAGAGAATGAGTCCCGTAACCGAGAGGCCTACTGTGAAATCTAGGCGAGACGGCTGAAGGCTCCCACACACTCCCCTGAACGCCAGAACTCGAAAGACGTCAGTCTATTCTGCGACCGAGTTAATATAGAGTCCAGGTCCCGTGACTTATCGTGTTGTTCTCTGGGAGATGTAGTCTTCTTCTGTAAGTTGCAGATTCAGTAAAATTATTCATGCTTTATATGATGTTATGATGTGGAATACTGATAGCAAAATTACAAAATTATTAAACCATGACAGTCTGTCTGGCAGGAATAGTTATAATCTTTTGTTTTTCTCCCTCCTTGTCTGCTGAACTGTTTGTACCTTTGAAGGTCTTTTGCTAGTCCGAGCAAGAATGTCTTCATTTTCTGCCATTGGTTCCTGCTGTGTGTTCTCTATTAATGTCATACGTTTTTACCCTGTTATTTAGGGAAATTAACAGTGCTTGCTTTAAATCACACCTCTTGGATGCAGTTAACACAAAACCGTACTGTAGCTCATAGAACACGACGTATAAAGGATAGAGTATAAAGGATTTACAAAGGGCTGTGATGACGAAGTCCAGTTATGGAGTGTTTCCACATGCATTTTCACTTGAGCTGCTTGTCTTTGTATGCTTCTCAATCTGTGCACCTTGCTTCTTAGGCTGTCTACAGCAAAGCTTAAATCAAATGATGACTAACACTTTTGATATAAGATAGTAGGGTTAGAATTTGAGTTTGTTGTAGTAGGCATGAATGAACACTTGGGCTGTGACATGACAGGACCTCCCCTGCTCTGTGATGGGCTATTATTATGCATAGCTTAAGGGGGTGTAGACGAAGTAGAGCCTGTATATAAACAAACACCACAAAAGCAATAAAAGAAGCCATTTTTCACTGTTCATGAAATTAGTGTCTGTGTGTATTTATTAGTCTTGACCTGGTAATTGGTCACTTACGCAAAGCAGAGCATGAAGAACGTGTAGTCTTAGATTCTACAATAGCTGCGTGCTTCTTCGGGAGGCAAGATCGTAAAGTCATTAACGATCGTAAAGCCTTCACCCCTCACTGCAAGAAAGGCATTGAGGCTCTGGAACGTGTTCAGAAGAAGGCTACGAAGCTGGTGAGGGGTCTGGAACACAGGCCTTATGAGGTGAGGCTGAGGGAGCTGGGATTGTTCAGCCTGGAGAAGAGGAGGCTCTGGGGAGATCTTCTAGCTCTATATAACTTCCTGAAGGGAGGTTGTAGTGAGCTGGGGGTTGGCCTCTTCTCTCGTGTAATTGGTGATAGAACTAGAGGGAATGGTTTTAATCTGCTCCAGGGGGGATTCAGGATGAACATTAGGAAGTATTACTTCTCGGAAAGGGTAGTCAGGCATTGGAATGCACTGCCCAGGGAGGTGGTGGAGTCACCGACCATGGGGGTGTTCAAGAAACGTCTGGATGTTGTGTTGATGAATATGATTTAGCCGGGAAGTATTGGTAATGGTTGGACTAGATGATCTTCTAGGTCTTTTCCAACCTTGATAATTCTGTGATTCTGTGAAGAGAGCTGGTTGCTCTAAAAGAATGAAGTCTTGAGGGCACAGGAGCAGGCTGTCCCCTGAGCCGCAAAATGAGTTGGCGGGGAAGAAGACTGGCATGAATGAACAGGGAGCTATTCTTGAGGCTCCAGGAGGAAAAGAGAATCTACAGCCTGTGGAAGGAGGGATGGGCAACTGAGAATGAATACAAGGAAGTTGTTAGGATGTGTAGAGTTGAAATCAGAAAGGCAAAAGCCCTGCTAGAATTTAACCTGGCCGCTGGGGTGAAAAGGAATAAGCAAATATTTTATAAATACATTAACAGTAAGAGGAGGACAAAGGAGAATATCCACTTTTTGCTGGATGAGGCTGGGAATGTGACCACTGAGGATAAGGAAAAGACGGAGGTTCTGAAAGCCTTCTTTATGTCTGTCTTTAAAAGTCAGACCAGTTATCCTCAGGGTACTCCTCTCTCTGACCTGGTAGCCTCGGCTGGGGAGCAAACTAACCTCCCTGTGATTCTGGAAGAAACAGTCAGAGACCTACTGCTCCAACTGGACTGCCACAATTCCATTAGGCTGGATGAGATCCACCCGAGAATGCTGAGGGAACTGGCGGAGGTGACAGCCGAGCTGCTTTCTATCATCTATCAGCGCTCTTTGTTGACTGGTGAGTTCCCAGAAGACTGGAGGCTCACCAACGTGACTCCCATTTACAAAGAAGGTTGTAAGGAGGATCTGGGGAACTACAGGCCTGTTAGCCTGTCCTCGGTTCCAGGGAAGGTTATGGAGCAGATTGTCTTGAGGGAGATCATGTGGCATGTGCAGGATGGCTGGGGTATCAGGCCTAGCCAGCATGGGTTCGTGAAGGGCAGGTCCTGTTTGACCAATCTGATCTCCTTCTATGATCTAGTGACCCATCTGGTGGATGAGGGAATGGCTGTTGATGTGGTCTACCTAAACTTCAGCAAAGCCTTTGACACTGTCTCCCACAGTATTCTCCTGCAGAAGCTGGCAGCTCATAGCTTGGATAGGTACACTCTTGGCTGGGTAAGGAGCTGGCTGGAGGGCCAGGCTCAGAAAGTTGTGGTGAATGGAGTTCAATTCAGCTGGCGACTGGTCACGAGTGGTGTTCCCCAGGGGTCAGTGCTGGGGCCTGTCCTCTTCAACATCTTTACTGATGACCTGGATGAGGGCATTGAATGCACCCTCAGTAAGTTCGCGGATGACACCAAATTGGCTGGGAGTGTGGATCTGCCTGGGGGTAGCGAGGCCCTGCAGATGGGATCTGGACAGGCTGGAGAGCTGGGCTGAAGCCAATGGGATGAGGTTCTGAACAGTGAAGCAGAAAACAGATGCTCTGCTGGAATTCAGAATAAAGGGGGGCTACAAGGGGGATAGTTAAAGGTAGTTTACAGAAAATGATTTAGTTAGTTAGAATAACAAGGAATGGAGACAATGGGTCTGGGAGAGCAGGAAGGATGCAGATAAGGAGTGAGAACTCCCTGAGACACCTGGCAAGGAGGGGATTAGGTGTTGTAAATATCAAAAGAGGAGTTGCATCTCCCTGACAAGATGGGCGATAACAAGAGGGGGTCTGCATGATAAAGAATATGTATCAGAATTACGGGAAATCAATGACTATGCATGAGGTGTACCTATATCTGTATCACGGTTTTACAAGTCGGTGTGCAAGTTTGGAGGAGCTATCCCCCTTGCACCCAGCGCTGTGCAACGCTGGAATAAACATACCTGCTTTATAACCCATCTCTGGATTATAGAGTTTGATTCCGCAAGTCATTTTGGCGACCACGAAGGGACCCTCTCTGTTTGGCTGCAGGACCGGCTGAGAGGGGGGACACATTTGGCGCGCCCCGAGATTTCTCAGAAGGACTCCCTTCCCTCATCCGATCACTGCGGGATCAGACAAGGACCCTCTATTGGCGGATAAGGTATGTTTAATGGGTAAAGGGGAATCCGTAAGTCGTGAGGAGACGTCCTACGCGGGAGGTGTGAGCTGTCAAGCTCTCCCCTTTGGTAAAGGGCCCAGGTGGTTGGTTGTGTAATCACGATCAGAGGCCGTGTACATCGTGGGTTCGAGTCCCACTGAAGCGGTCTCTGAGCCGTTTCAATTGTGGGTTTAAGTCCCACTGAAGCGGTCTGAGCTGTTCTAATTCTGGGTTTGGGTCCCACTAAGGCAGTTTCAGCTGTGGGTTCGAGTCCCACCGGGATTACCATGCGTGAACGAGGAGAGCTATTTTTGCTCCCCCTTAAGGGGTTGGTTGGTGACGAAGTAACCTGGGTTTTCCTAGCTGTATTAGCAGGAATTGTTGTATTTGGCCATTATTGACATCTCTTATTAGCACTTGTTACTGTAAGTGTTGAACCAACAACTTTGATATTTTCTGAGAAATGTTGTACCTTGAACTGTGTAAAGACCGGTCTTGTGTGAGTGTGGTTGTGAGTGAGACGCAGCACAGCTGTGGGGCGAGTGAGGAGTCCCGACCCGCGGTTCCGTCCTCCCGCGAGGGAAACAGCCGGGGACGGACGAAGCGAAAGGCCTCTGTGTTCTATATGTTGCGATATTTTTGTATTTGTTACGATGTTTTTGTCTTATTAATTGTTGTTAGTATTGTGGCAATTGTAACTCACATAATAGTGAAGTGCATATGGAGTCGGGTGGGGGAAAAAGCCCACAGAAGGCAAACCACAATTAGTATCGAGACCCTGTTGCTTTTGTTGTAGAAAATACCGCGGTTTAAATGTGACAATGATCCAGATTAGAGAAACAATAGGGTTGTGTTACCTCTGCTTTAACATGTTAACTTTACGAAATTTGTTTTTGAACCATTGTTCCCCCCCCCTCCTTGTGTGTGTACGAACACAAGGGAAAGAGATACCTAAGAAAATCTCTTAGGATGTATATTGGCATATTGGAGGGATATTGCTGGGGAACCGGGAGGGACTCTTAAGCAAGAACACCCTCATCAAATAATGTAATCATTGGTGGTTAGTGTATAAGTTGGAGGACGGGTTAAAATGATCCCAAAACCAGGAAAAGAATAGGGAAGAGATGTTTAAATATTGTGTTAGATATGGCCTAGAGAGCCACTACAGGGAAAATCAATATTTGACCAAAATATGGATCTGATGAAGGTTGGGTTTGTCAGATCTCGAATTTATATGTAAAGAACAAAACCCTTTTCAAAGGAGGAATCAGAATATGCTGCTTGTTGGATACAAGAAATCAGCCTGTTATTAGTAAAAAGAAAAGGCCCGGACCAGGAAGGAGAGGAATTAGAAAAAGGAACTAATCAATGGGACCCTCCTGAGAATCTCCCCCCCCCCCCCATATAACCCCAGTGTAGCACAAAGGGAGACAGGCACTGCCCCAGTAAGAGGAAATGGTAAAGCACACAGGGACATTTCACAGAAAAGGGGGGCATGCTGGGCTCGGGAGAGAATTAAAACAATGTGAAAGGGATATCAAAAGAACTTTTCCCAAACACCAGTTGTACCGGCACCTCAGTGCACCCTTTATGGGAGGCTCCACTGGGACAAGGACAAATACGCTATGTAAACTCCCCACTCACTAGTGGAGAAATTAGAAATTTTAAGAAGAAAATAAATTCTTTAATTGAGGATTAATTAAATAAGAGTGGCTTTCAAAATTTTGGACCCACCAGGAGTCCCTGGTAAATATAACAGTGGGACCTGAGGGGGAATAAGTTGTGGTATAGTTGACATGGGGGAAGCTTATTCATTGCTGGCCCATAAGGTGTCAAGACTCAAAATAAGAAATGAGGCCTTAAAGATAATAAGAACCTGGATGACAGTACCACTTTTTGAGAATACTGAATTAAAACTAGGAGATAAAGATGAAATTGGGAATCAGGAAAAATGTGAAATAAGGTCATAAAATTAAGGGTGGAACAGCCCAAGGAACTGAATGCTATGGATTACTAAGGGAAAGTTATATGGTACTAAGGGTGTTTTTGGAAACTGAAGAACTGTACTGTTTGATCTGTGGGTCCTGAAGGGAATGGGACAAGCTGCTTTGATGGTATAAGAAAGTGTAATTGTTAATGATATAATTGAGGGTATGTCGAAGTGTAATGGAGGGTACAAATAGTTTACAAAGGAAAAAGGGTTAAAGAGAAAGTGAGTTTCTGCGCTGGTATGAGAGCAAACCCCCTGCACTATTCCCCCCCCCCCCCCACAAGAGACAGCCAGAGACCGCTGCTGTAAACCACAGAGGGGGAGGTGGAAAGGGAAGGTGTAGAGGACAGGGCACTGGAAGTGAGAATAGCCTTCATGTGTAGAGGTCTGGGAAACCTGAAATTCCAGTGTTAGCACTGGACACCTCTGGAGAGAAGGAGATGAAACTGAAATAGGATGTTAGTAGTTAATGTAATGATGAGAGTTTGGAAAGTGAGAAAGTTTGGAACAGACACAGGCTGAAGAAGGCAAAGGTGTAACAGGGATATCAGGATGTCACGGGTTACTTAGATTTACCTATGCCCGTGACAGGGGAAGCCACCCCGTGGGCCCCCCCCCGCCCCGGGGCCCGGAAAGGAGGGGAAAAAAAGGAGTGGGATAAAACAGCAACAATCTAAGGAGGAAAAACTTATTTTACTAAATATGATACCGATATATATACACAATATAATATAATTGAGGCTAACAAATCGAACGAAACAGAGAGAGAGAGTCCCCGAAAACCGAGAGGCCTACTGTGAACTCTAGGCGACACGGCTGAAACGCTTCCCACTCTCCGAGAAGTTCGAGAGAAGAAGGAGGGCACAACAGCCTGGGAACGAGATTATATAGAGTCCTGGTCCCGTGACTTATCATTAACCCTGTTGTTCTCTGGGATATGTAGTCTTCTTCTGTGGACTGCACATTCAATAGAAGTATCCATACTTTACATGATGTTATGATGTGGAATACTGATAGCAAAATTACAAAATTACAAAACCATGACATTCCACCCCTTATTCTACATTATTACATCATGGTAAATATATATATACATATATATACACGTATGTAAAATTATGATAGCTAAACAGTAGAATTACATGTAACATAACTAAATGTACAACTATAATAACTAAAATACACTACACATGCAAACATATATATATAAATACATAAAATTATTGACTGCACTCCCCCAGCATTAAATTCCCTTGTGGCACACATTGAACATCCCCATCTCTCTGCATTACCCACCAAGTGCACCCAGGTCCCTGGGCAAAGACAGTTCCACGGATAGGTTTGCCCTTTCCAGAAGCAGGAAGGACCCAAACAGCTTTTCCCAACATGTTCTTTACATGTATAACAGGGACCTTATCTCCTTCTACAGTGTGTAGGGGGCTAGATTGACTAGGACCATCACGATTGACAGATCCTCTAGTATTGACCAACCAAGTGGCTTCTGCCAGATTCTTCTCCCAGTGCTTAAATGTTCCACCACCCATTGCTTTCAACATAGTTTTCAACAACCCATTATATCGTTCAATTTTACCAGAAGCTGGTGCATGGTAGGGAATATGATAAATCCACTCAATGCCATGATCTTTGGCCCAAGTATTTATAAGGGAATTTTTAAAATGTGTCCCATTATCGGATTCAATTCTTTCTGGGGTGCCATGTCGCCACAGGACTTGTTTCTCAAGACCTAATATGGTGTTTCGAGCAGTTGCATGGGGTACTGCGTATGTTTCAAGCCACCCAGTGGTTGCCTCTACCATGGTGAGTACATAACACTTACCACTGCGAGATCGTGGCAAGGTGATATAATCAACCTGCCACGCCTCCCCATATTTATACTTTTGCCACCGCCCTTCCTCCCAGAGAGGTTTCATCCTTTTGGCTTGTTTAATTATGGCACATGTTTCACAATCATGAATAATCTGCGCAATAGCGTCCATGGTTAAGTCCACCCCTCGGTCTCTGGCCCACTTATATGTCGCGTCTCTTCCTTGATGACCTGAGGTCTCATGAGCCCATCGAGCTAGAAATAATTCACCCTTATTCTGCCAGTCCAAGTCAATTTGAGCCACCTCAATTTTGGTAGCTTTATCTACCTGATGGTTGTTTTGTTGTTCTTCAGTAGCCCGACTTTTGGGCACATGTGCATCCACATGACGCACCTTTACAACCATATTCTTTGTTCGGGCAGCAATGTCCTTCCATAATTCAGCGGCCCAAACAGATTTACCCTTCCGTTGCCAGTTGTTTTGTTCCCACCTCTGTAACCACCCCCATAAGGCATTTGCCACCATCCATGAGTCAGTATAAAGATACAGCATTGGCCACCTCTCCCGTTCAGCAACATCTAAGGCCAGCTGGACAGCTTTTACCTCTGCAAACTGACTTGATTCTCCCTTACCTTCGGTGGCCTCTGCAACCTGTCGTGTGGGGCTCCACACAGCAGCTTTCCATTTGCGATGCTTCCCTACAATGCGACATGATCCATCTGTGAATAGGGCATATTTCTTTTCATTTTCTGGTAATTCGTTGTATGGTGGGGCCTCTTTAGCACGTGATACCTCTTCTTCTGGTGATGTTCCAAACCTTTTATCTTCAGGCCAGTCCATGATTACCTCTAGGATTCCTGGACGATTGAGGTTTCCCATTCGCGCTCGCTGTGTAATCAGCGTAATCCACTTGCTCCAGGTAACATCGGTAGCATGATGAGTGGAGGGAACCTGTCCTTTGAACATCCAGTTCAGCACTGGCAGTCGAGGTGCCAAAAGGAGCTGTGTTTCAGTCCCAACTACTTCGGAAGCAGCCCGAACCCCCTCATACGCGGCTAAGATCTCCTTCTCAGTTGGAGTGTAGCACTCTTCAGACCCCTTATATGATCGACTCCAGAATCCCAGGGGTCGGCCTCGGGTCTCTCCTGAGGCTCTTTGCCACAAACTCCAAGTGGGGCCTTTCTCTCCAGCAGCAGTATAGAGGATGTTCTTTACATCCTGTCCAGTCCGTACTGGCCCCAGAGCTACAGCTCGGGCTATCCCTTGTTTAATCTGTTCAAAAGCCTGCTGCTGCTCAGGGCCCCATGCAAAATCGTTCTTCTTCCGCGTCACCTGATAAAGGGGGCTTACAATGAGGCTGTAGTTTGGAATGTGCATCCTCCAAAAGCCCACTGCACCCAGGAAAGATTGTGTCTCTTTCTTGCTAGTTGGTGGAGACATGGCAGTGATTTTGTCGATCACATCTGTTGGGATGTGACGACGTCCATCCTGCCACTTTATACCTAAGAACTGAATTTCCTGGGCAGGTCCTTTTACTTTGCTTCGCTTAATAGCAAAGCCAGCTTGTAGAAGAATTTGGATGATCTGCTCTCCTTTTGTGAAAACCTCTTCTGCTGTATCACCCCACACAACAATGTCATCAATGTACTGCAGGTGTTCAGGAGCACCACCCTGTTCCAGTACAGTTTGGACCAACCCATGGCAAATGGTTGGGCTGTGTTTCCACCCCTGGGGCAAACGGTTCCATGTATACTGAATGCCCCTCCAGGTGAAGGCAAACTGTGGCTTACATTCTGCAGCCAAAGGAATAGAGAAGAAGGCATTGGCAATGTCAATGGTGGCATACCATTTGGCTGCTTTTGACTCCAGCTCGTACTGGAGTTCCAACATGTCCAGCACAGCAGCGCTCAATGGGGGTGTGACCTCATTCAGGCCACGGTAGTCTACTGTCAGCCTCCATTCTCCACTGGCTTTAAGCACTGGCCATATGGGACTGTTAAAAGGTGAGTGAGTTTTACTGATCACTCCCTGATTCTCCAACTGGCGAATCAAATCATGAATGGGGAGCAAGGAATCCCTGTTTGTGCGATACTGCCGTCTGTGCACTGTCTTTGTAGCAATCGGTACCTGCTGCTCTTTTACTCGTAGCAGCCCCACAACAGACGGGTCCTCTGACAGGCCAGGCAAAACAGACAGCTGCTTAATGTTGTCCATATCTACAGCAGCTATCCCAAAGGCCCATCGATACCCCTTAGGATCCTTGAAATGCCCCCTTCTGAGGTAATCAATACCCAGTATACATGGAGCCCCTGGGCCAGTCACAATAGGATGTTTTTGCCAGTCTTTGCCAGTGAGGCTTATTTCAGCCTCCAGCACAGTCAATTCTTGAGAGCCCCCAGTCACTCCAGAAATATGGATTGATTCTGTCCCTTCATGACTGGAGGGCATTAGGGTGCACTGTGCACCGGTATCCACCAGCGCCTTATATTTCTGTGGTTCTGATGTGCCAGGCCATCGAATCCACACAGTCCAATAAACTCTATTATCCCTTTCCCTCCCCTGACTGAGGGCAGGGCCCCTCTATTGGTTACCTGTGATGACTGGAGCAACTCCACTGGTGGTTGGTATGTCTAGTAGTTCTTTCACCCGTGCTCGTAGTGCAGACGTAGGCTGATCATGCCACTTCCTCATGTCTTCTCCACGGTCACGTAGGTAGCGCCACATGGAAACACGCGGTGCAATCGTACTGTTGTTCTTTGCTCGAGCTGGGAAGCGTGTGCGTTTAACAGCTGAGACTTTTGATGATGCAGGTTAGGAGTACGACTGGAATACTTTGATCAGATCCTTCATTAGACCTGGTGGCCCGTACGAGGATTGACCTTCATCAGTTGTTTCTGATACTATTACGGGATCATTACAATTAGTTGATGGAAACAATTTCTTGCACATTTCATCTACTCGGTTTTCTAGCCGTGAGATGGCAGAAACTGCGGCATGCAGTTGGGGGAGCTGCTGATCAGTGGTTTGAAGCATTATAATCAGCTCAACAACTCGGGGCCATCTGTCCACGAATCCTTTAGATCCTGATACCAATGACTGTGCAATTCTCTCTGGTGCTGTACTTGTGATTTTCTGCCACATGTCAGGATCGGCCCTCACTCTCTCAGGGTCAAGTTCGCTTGGATCAGGGCTGTACAACATTTTCGCCATGGCCAATTCCCTCAAGCGCTGAATACCTTTTTGGACGGTATTCCAACTATCAAATTTAGGCTTCAAAGCATCCTTATAGGGGTACCTTTCTCTCACAGCTTCTAACAGCCGCAACCAGAGAGTGGCAGCTCCATCCGAACATCTGCTAATCCCTCTGTCGATACCTGCATCTTGGGCAATGCTTCCTAGTTGGCGAGCTTCATTACCATCTAGAGACAAGCTGTTGGCCCCGTTGTCCCAGCAGCGAAGCAACCAAGCAAGGATACCTTCATCTTGACGCCGTGTGAACTCCTTTCTTGAGCCTTGGATTTCAGTCAGCTTCAGAGGTCGACAATAGGTGATTTCCTCCTCATCATCAGTCTCTTCTTCATGCCTCTTGGTTTTTGCCTTTGCTTTTTTTGGTACTGCTCCATGCCCGGCACCTGGGTCTTCTGCAGCCCCCCCCTGTGCTTCTCCTTCTTTTCGTTCTAGACGCATGGACACCCGTTTCCATTTCTTGCCTTCCACAGGGGCAATTGATATTGCTACTGATGCCTCCTGTGACTGATCAGAATTAACTTGGGCTTGAATCTCAGATCGGAAACTCTCTCTCTCCAGAATAGTATGATACAAAGCACGGTATGCATAAGCCAAACCCCACATAAGGTTTACCTCCTTAGATCTCTGACCCAAATACTCACTTAATTTCTTAGGGTCCCTTAGGTGTTCAAGAGTGAAATCCCATGACACTGCGGGTCCCCATGCTTCTAAGACTTTTCCTAAGCCTTTCCATATTCCCTGCCAGTCATCATTCTCTGGTTCTGGAGGAGACTTCCGCATAGAACGAATGCATAGGAACATATATGCATTCATTAATAGTGATAACATGGATGCAAGTATGAACCCTATCTCAGTTATTGAAAGGCGTGTGGAAACCTGAGAGTACAACCTAAATAAAAAGGGTTTTTTTAGCCTGTACAATGAATTAAACATGGTGCTGTTTGTAAAATTGCCTGTTCCATCTGGGATGCAAGTACTTGTAAGATTCGCAATTCCATCTGGGATGCAAGTGTTTGTAAGATTCACAATTCCATCTGGGGTGTAGGTGCCAAAATTCTGACCATACCACATCTCGTAAAAGTACCAGGCAGGTGTCTCCATCAGTATCCACCTTATTAGGCTATATACCTGCACAATTCCACAACACCAAATTATGGTGTTAATAGTTGACCAATACTTTAAGAAGATCATAATTGCTTTCAATCCCTTAAACAGAGCAACTGGGATGAAGAGTGGATTCATAGCTGGCAGGCTCTGTAAAAGTCAGAGCTAGCTAGCTTTGCTCTAAGGGAGAAAGAAATCCCTTTGTTTTCTACACAAAAGTTAGATAGCAATGCTGAGAATGTGCAGCAGCCCTTAATGTTGACAATTTGTCTGGTATTTCAAGGTCACGTTCTCAGTGAGCAGCTACGAAAAGATAACACTCCCGTAACGAAGCTAACATAGCTCTTTAAGAGCAAAGAGAGAGTCGTTCTAAAAGCTAAAAAGCTCTATGCCCGCATTCTCCACCAAAAATCTGTCACGGGTTACTTAGATTTACCTATGCCCGTGACAGGGGAAGCCACCCCGTGGGCCCCCCCCCCGCCGGGGCCCGGAAAGGAGGGGAAAAAAAGGAGTGGGATAAAACAGCAACAATCTAAGGAGGAAAAACTTATTTTACTAAATATGATACCGATATATATACACAATATAATATAATTGAGGCTAACAAATCGAACGAAACAGAGAGAGAGAGAGTCCCCGAAAACCGAGAGGCCTACTGTGAACTCTAGGCGACACGGCTGGAACGCTTCCCACTCTTCGAGAAGTTCTTCGAGAGAAGAAGGAGGGCACTCCAGCCTGGGAACGAGATTATATAGAGTCCTGGTCCCGTGACTTATCATTAACCCTGTTGTTCTCTGGGATATGTAGTCTTCTTCTGTGGACTGCACATTCAATAGAAGTATCCATACTTTACATGATGTTATGATGTGGAATACTGATAGCAAAATTACAAAATTACAAAACCATGACACAGGACTGAAAAGAGGTGAACGATATGAAAACAAAACAAAACTAATTGACACACAGATAGTAAGGGAATTGGCGATAATAACAACTGTTACTGTTGTGGTGCCAGAATAGGGCCGTAGGACCCAGAGATCCCCTCAGGAAGAGGTGGGGGGAGTGGGGGCTTGAATAACTCAGGGAGGGCTTCGCCCCACTGGAAGGAAAGCAGTGTGCAAACTACAATGGGAAACTGCATCTAGGGAAGCAAGATAAAGAGGTTTATTTTCTGGTGGATATGGGTGCTTCTTACTACTCATACATGGTTTTGTAACAGTAATAGAAGCTACTGCCCAACAAGAAAAGGTTTACGTTTTTTGGATTAATTAAATATAAGCTAAGTAGGAATGCAGAAATTCTTGTACCTGCCAGGTTACTCTGGCAAGAAATTTAGTAAAACTGGAGCTAAGGGTCCAACAATATTGACTGATTAAAAACTGTAAGTCTGACTTTAACACAAACAAGGAAAAACAATGTCGTACCCCAGGAGTCACAGCAATATCAAACATGATGCACTTAGGGGTGTGGGCATCAGGGCCACACGTGAAGCCCTGAATAGAAGTTAAAGCAAGAGATTGCCCAGTCAGGATAAAGTGGTACCCTATAAGGATATGTAACTGTAGAAGGATAGAAGACTTTCTGGAGTTTGGACTCCAATTTTGCAAAAATTTTGATAGCAAGTGCTGTAGTTTGGTACAACGCTTGAAGGCAAGTAATAGAATTGTTGAATGCATACACTCAGTGGTGGCAAATCCATGCACTTTATTAACCCAATTAAGGAATGAATAGGTGGAGTAGTTTACCTTCTGGATTTGAAGGATGTTTCTTCTGCCTGCTTTGGCCAATATGGGGAGAAGAGACACTCAGTTAACCAGGACAGCGTTACCCGGGGTTCTGAGAACAGATTAATGATTTTTGAGAACTGGTCAGCTCTGAGCCTGAGACCTGGGATCCTCCATCCCAAGGTGGAACTTTACTGCAGCACGTCAGTGCCACAGCGACAAAAGAGAACTGTGCAATGGTCTGTGAGTTTGCTGAATTTCTTGGTTTACAGAAAGCACATATAACTCAACAGCAAGTGAACCTTAAGGACTGCCAGGGGGGAAGCCATCTGCCAAACCCATGAGCCGCAAATTGCCAAGGAGGAGAGTAAGGGATGGCCAGGGTGCCTGAGGGTGGTGACTGCACTAGTGCTCAATATTCAAGAAGCCTGTAAATCTACACTGGGCCAAAGGATACCAGTTTTAATATCTCATACAGTGTTTACTGTATTGGAGGCACAAGGGGGACATGTCAGTCAGACCTGAAGGACAAACCCTTAGAAGATGCAGAACACAAACATCATCTTTGAAACTTCCAGTTCACCCATTTCAAGCCAGGGACTGGATCCTGATACAGACTGGGAAGGAGACAAAGCTGCAACCTGACTGGGAAGGACCATTCCAAGTACTCCTAACAACCGAAACAGCTGTGAGGACAGCCGAGAAAGGATGGACTTATGACACACTGGTAAAGGCATCCACTAGCCCTGAGGTGTGGAAACTGTTGAGACAGAAAAACCTTTAAAAGATAAGAATTAGAAGGAAATAATGAAAAGCTTTTATATGCATATTTTTATTATTATTATTTTAAATAACCTTTAACTTTTCCTCGAATAGGTAAATAAATTGTGTATTTAAGTATTTAAGTAGGAGAGTATTATAACCTATATAGAACTAATGCTCACAAAAGTTTTCCTTGTTGTAACAAAAAGTTTTTACTGCTGTACCCATTTGTTATCCTGATGATTATCTAGAAAAGGTGAAATTTGACAATAATGCAGGGGAGGGACCAAGTGATGGAATGATGTATGGTGGACAACTGCCAATTGAGACTGGACAGGTACACTCCTTGAAAATACCCAGAATGTCCAGGATAGGGAAGAGCTTAAAAAGGGGTTAGAAAATCATCTTGAAAACCCTGCAATTGTGACAGCTGAGGAGATAAAAGATCTTAGATAAACATTTGAAATCAAAACAGGATATGGGGACAGTAATGCCTGGGTAGAATGGATTAAGTATATTGTCCAGAGTCTCAACCATAGCAATTGCTGTGCTTGTGCATCCGGATGGCCCATAGCTCAGGTGGTACCCATTCTGCTGGGATCACCAAGGACCCAAAGGGAATACGATGCATGATTGCCCTGTACCAAGAGAAAACTGCCTGGGGAAATAGAGACTGCAGATCTCTCTCCCTCTTGTCTCCTCCAGTGCCTGATACAGATGTCAAGATCCCTCCTGCAATCTCTACAGCGGTAGGTAACCATACAGCTTGCCTCTCATGGTAGGGTGTGAAGGCTACCAGGCCTATGGGAAACTTTTCCTTGTGCAGTGAGGTCTTGAATGTTATGGAGGATTCAGTAGGAAATTATTCAAGACTGGGAGTCTCCAGGGAAGATCTCTGGTGGTACTGTGGGGGAAAGATTTTATGGTCCACCCTACCATCTAACTGGGGAGGCACCTGTGCACTTGTTCAATTAGTTATACCATTCACCCTGGCATTTGAAAAAGGCATATCCAAAAATTCTGGAAGAACCAAAAGGGGTTTAGGGATATCATTTGATGATGCAATATATATAGATTCAATCAAGGTACCTAGAGGAGTCCCTGATAAATTTAAGGCAAGAAATCAAAATCCTGCAAAATTTGAGTCACTGTTTTGGTGGGTGACAATCAACAAGAACGTAGATTGGGTTAACTACATATGAAATATACAAAAGTGCAATTAAGAGAATAGCAGAACAGCTAGCCACACACCAGAAAAAGAATGATCTAGCAGGAGAGAAATCCTGCTAGATTAAAGAAAAGGGGGGAATGAACAGTGAAGCAGAAAACAGATGCTCTGCTGGAATTCAGAATAAAGGGGGGGCTACAAGGGGGATAGTTAAAGGTAGTTTACAGAAAATGATTTAGTTAGTTAGAATAACAAGGAATGGAGACAATGGGTCTGGGAGAGCAGGAAGGATGCAGATAAGGAGTGAGAACTCCCTGAGACACCTGGCAAGGAGGGGATTAGGTGTTGTAAATATCAAAAGAGGAGTTGCATCTCCCTGACAAGATGGGCGATAACAAGAGGGGGTCTGCATGATAAAGAATATGTATCAGAATTACGGGAAATCAATGACTATGCATGAGGTGTACCTATATCTGTATCACGGTTTTACAAGTCGGTGTGCAAGTTTGGAGGAGCTATCCCCCTTGCACCCAGTGCTGTGCAACTCTGGAATAAACATACCTGCTTTATAACCCATTTCTGGATTATAGAGTTTGATTCCGCAAGTCAGTTCAACAAGACCAAATGCCGGGTCCTACACTTTGGCCACAACAACCCCAGGTGGTGCTATAGGCTTGGGGCGGAGTGGCTGGAAGACTGCGTAGAGGTAATGGACCTGGGGGTACTGATTGATGCTCGGCTGAACACGAGCCGACAGTGTGCCCAGGTGGCCAAGAAGGCCAACGGCATCCTGGCTTGCATCAGGAAAGGTGTTGCCAGGAGGAACAGAGAGGTGATTGTCCCCCTGTACTCAGCTCTGGTGAGGCAGCACCTCGAGCGCTGTGTCCAGTTTTGGGCCCCTCACTGCCCCTCCCCAACAGGCCCCAGCCCGGTCTGAGCCATGTGACAGGAAGTGCTTCCTGCAGGCGGCGGAGAGCACTTCCGGGCCATGGCGGGCATGGAGGGGCTGTCAGGGGAGGAGCTCGCAGCGCTGCCGGCACCCAGAGGCAGCTCCCGGGCAGCTCCACGGTCTCGCTGTGCTGCGGAGTCACCCGGCCGGCCCCAAAAGCCTGGAGGCAGAGCCTGAGCCGGCCCCAGCCCGGATCGTGTGGTGCGGCTCCGACCATGCTGGGCTGTGCGGCAGGAAGAGGAAGACGGCCGTTTGTTTGCCGGCCGCTCGCTGGCTGTAAGATCCGGGTGGTGCCGAGGCCCGGTTAAGAAACGGCGTGGATGAAGTTTTGTACGGATGGAGTGGGTCTGGATTGCAGTGAGCGGGACGAGTCCGGGCTGCGGTTTGGCGTGGTTGTGTTGGTTGCTTTGAAGGGCTGCCGTCATAGGGCGGAGGGAGGGAGAGGGAGCTTTTAACAGTGCGGGCAGTCAGGAGCATGTCGCGTTTCTGCCTGCTGTGTTGGCGCTGCCGTAAGTCTTTGGGTCCCCAGGGAGGCTCTGCGGTGTCCCGATTCGAAGGCAGGATTCAATCCCTCCGCAGCCCGTCCATCGCAGGCAGATGCTTCTCTCATCTGCTCTTCGGACTCAGCAGTGCCAGGGGTTTCACAGCGCGTGTTGCAGTGGCTGGCAGCCTCCGTGTGTTTTTCTATTGCAAACAGGGTCCCATCATGGAGCCGCATTAGAAGCAGACGTTGGTGTCTTGTGGCAGGAGCAAGGGCAGTGGAAGCACTGCCCAGGGCGGTGATGCCAGCAGCGAGCTGCCGGAGCTGCAGGAGAATTTGAACAATGCTCTGGGAGCTGGGGTTTGCATTTGGGTGTTCCTGTGCGGGGCCAGCAGTTGGACTGGGTGGCCTTGGTGGGCAGTCTGCGTCCCGCACCAGGTCTCTGCCTGTTGGCCTGGTTTTCCCTGGCACGAGAAAGTGCAAAGGGGAGAAGCTGTGTGGGAGCTGGCAGAAGCTGCCGGGGCTGATGTAGGCTGGCCCTGCGGCAGCTGCGCCCCTGGGCACGGAGCCACAGCACCAGTGCGTGCCGGTCTCCTCGGTGCAGCTGAAGTGTTGCTGGGCTCGGTGTGAGCCTCCCACAGCTGTTCTGCTGATAGCTCTGTGTCCCAGATGCTGCCTCCCTGCTCCCGGCTGCCGGCTGCCTGCTTCGTGGCAGGAGGAGATGGAAGTTGAGTCCTGCAATACTTCCCTAGCCCGTCTTTGCCAGCAAGGCTGCCTGAGATGCTCTGGTGAGCAGTGGGGGTGTGATTTTGGGGTTGTTGAATGCAAGGGCTTTCTAAGCCAGGCAAGTAACAAGCAGCCTTGTGGAGGAAGCTCATAGGGAATGAGGTCTTCCCTCAGAGACTCTGAAGCTTTTGTTCAGAACTCAGTTGGTCGTATTTATTGTAGGTGATGTTTGAATGCCCAGAGGTGACCTGCAGGAAGAGGCGCTGGGTGCTGAAATGGAAGCCAGGATTCTGTGTAGCAGCAGGCAAGCGTAGTCAGGTCCCCTTTGGAGCCTGCTGTTGTTGGTACTGACTTCAGGAGATCCCTGAGTGTGCTGCTGTGTGCTGCGTGCCCCAGCCCCAAGGGGGGATTCCCTTGTGGAAGGAGGGGGAGGGTGAAGGAAGCCGACGGCCCTTTTCTCAGGGCCGGCTCTTCTGTGCCCTTTTGCTGGCTGGAGAGAAGGGCTGCCTGCTGGGCACAGGGAGCGCCTTTTAGCTCCCGTGCCGTGCCCTGCCCTCTAGCCCCCTCCTCATCCTATGTGGAACGCCAGTGCCAGCAGTTCAGCCGCCATTTTAGAACCCTCTCCACGTCACCTTGGTCACCGCTGCCGCGCACAATGCACTCACATCTGACAGCTGTGACATGTAACAGCCATGTCAGCAGCGAAGAGGGCGAGGGTGGAAGTTTTCCCTGTTTCAGGCGGGAGGATGGAGCTGGAGGCCCCAGAACCGAAGAGAAGGAGGGGGCCCGCCTTGACCATCAGGCAGAGGAGGGGTAAGAGAGCCATTTTTCATCGTGCCTGCACCAGCCTGGTGACCACCACCCATGTGGAGCCAATGGAGGTGGATCCGTCTCTGGATGAGCCAATGGAGGTGGATCCACCTGCAGAGTAGCCCATGGAGGTGGATCCACCCGCAGCATAGCTGGCCTGGCACCACACCACCGTGCCAGGCCCTGCGTTGGCACCATTGCAGCTCCACCGTGGCTGGTCCAGGCGCTGAGCTCCTTACCCACTGTGCGGCCCCCGCCCCCGGCATTAGCTGGGTGGCATTTTTGTAACATCTGCTCCTCCTTTGGGCCTCTTCTGCAGCCACGTTCTGTGGGCACCCAGTCCCATCTTTACTCTCTTTGTCCCCGTTCCAGTTATTCTTGTTGGTTTTAGTGTTTAGTTTAGTTTTAGAGTTAGGTGTAGGTAAGTTGTTCATGTTCTTGAGTTAGGCGTAGGTTATTGTTCATGTTTTAGTGTTAGGAGTAGGTATTGTTGGTGTTTTCCTGTTAGGAGTAGGTTCCTGTTCGTGCTGTAGTGTTAGGAGTAGTTGATTGTTCCCATAGTAGAGTTAGGCATAGGTTACTGTTGGTACTGTAGGGTTAGGCGTGGGTTCCTACCAGCAGCTGGCAGCAAACAGCTCTCGCTCGGTAAGCACACGTCTGCTTTCTCCCCCGGAGCCGTGAGTGCGACTGCCATGAGAGCGGAGGTCTTATGCAATCTGCGAGGGATGGGATTTGCATCTGGTGGCTTTTCCGTTGCAGAATGTCCAGCAGCAGAGAGTGAGTGGCCGTGAAATGAAGCTGGGCCTCAGGAAAGCAGTCTGGAGCTGCGTCACGTGCTTCCTGCGTGGCCAGCACAAGGTAGGTGTGCCTTACTGTAAGTGTGCGCTGAAGCAGTTGCTTTTGTCACGAGTCATCTGGAAAGGTTTCCATAGTTGAGTGGTTGGAAACATAGCGTTTTAACTTAAAATTGTTTGCACAGATTGAAGGTTGTAAATAAAATTAGAGTACAGTTATACAGTGCTCTATCCCCAGAACTTTCCAGCATTTTTCTTAACACAGCTTACGCTTCGTTTCAAAACAAACTAACAAAGATGAACTTGGGTTAGCGTAGCCCATTTTAAATGATCCTTCTGTATCTTTTCCAGGCTGGTAGCAGAATGGAGACTTTCCTGAGGCGTAGAGGAACAGACACAAGCTTTTTTTGAAGGCTTCAGTGAAATTCTGCCACAGCGGTCCTTTGATGCTAAGGAGCTGGAGGTAGAGGATTCTTTGACTATTGCCAGATTCAGGCGGCTACATGTAATACTTGAATTTCAGTCAGTGTCTGAAGAGCAGAGTTCATTGAGGCTGGTGGTTCTGTTTTCAGGATGTGTGAGAGAAGCCTTATGTATCAGTTAGTATTTGGTTACTGTGTTCATCTTCACTTTCTTCTTTGCAACCAAATTACACGTTTCTAAGGTTAAGATTCTGCCAGCATAATTTTTTTTGGCTAACAGTGTTTTTGTAATCCTTGACCATGTGATTTGCGTGTGTCTAAAGAGTGAGCAATTGGAAAGCAAGGGAGATAAGAACCAAATATCAGCAGATGGTCAAATTACAGAGTGGAGCAGGTTTTAGCTGCTTTTGGTCTCTGCAAATTATATTCTGCAGCAGAACATCGTATTTCTAGCACAGAATGGTACAGTTAGGCAATGAGAAAGTAAGGTTTATATGTCTAAATACATTCATTTTCACGACTGGGGTATCTCCTTTGTTGCCACTCTACATTTTCTTTGTGAACGGATGTTATTTGCTGTGGAAGTTTAAGAGTTTAATATTAAAACCAAGCGTACTGTGATTGCGGGTCTTTGAAGTACAGTAGTATTTAAGTACAATAGTCTTGCTGTAGAAGCAAAGTAGTAGCTTGTAGTTTCCATGTTCATGATCCTTTTTCTTCCCTAAAGGTGCTCCCATGTGGAATGCAAGAAATTGATCTGAATGACTGGCAGAGGCAATACCATCTACCAGCATGATACCAGAACCAGCAGAAAGATACTGTGGATCTGGCAGGTTTGTAGACTTCTTTTTTCCTCACAAGAACACAGCTACAGCTTAGTGAGCAACAGTCAGAATTACTCAACAGATAAGTAGCATGTAAATGTAAATGATAACTGCTAATCCAGCTGTCCTAGGGGTGATGGGGAAGTGATCACATAAATATTAAACTTTACATCAGTGTTAATTATTATCTTTCAGTTTGTGAAAGAAATAGATAACAAGAAGAGAATGAGACTTCTACAGTTCGTTACTGGAATGTGCAGATTACCAGTGGGAGGATTTGCTGACCTCACGGGTAACGAGCCCTCTTTAATGCATTTTATGCTCATGTTATTTCCTTTTTTCTTAATAAGGACCAAACTGTGTTTTTAAGTGTATTTTTAATGAATCTATGTGGAATCTTTTCTGAGTCTTGCATATTGGTAGAGCTGTGACAGAAAAATGAATGGAGGGAATGTGAACACGCCTTGCATCAGTGACTTGATCCATGGTTTGGACGTGGTCCTGGCAGGGCAGCCTGCTCTGGGTATCCCTGCTTGCTCAGAGTGGAAGGACTAGGTAAACTCCAGAGATTCTTTCCAGTACCAAACCAACGATGTGATTCAGTGGTTGAGTTTCTTTGAAAACCGCTTCATATTTATGCATTTCACTACGTGGATTTCTTCAGAGGGATGTAGTGAGAGACAAATGTCTTTGTGCTCTGCAAGTAGTTATAGTCTTGTTTTCACGCGCTTTTGTCATGTATTACCTACTGGTATACATGGGCAGTTCGACCTAAGAATTCATTGTTTGATTTTTGTACAGGGAGCAACAGACCCCAAAAATTTTGCATTGAGAAAGTTGGAAAGGAAAACTGGTTACCTGGAATTCACACCTGGTAAGTACGAAGGATCAAACTCTGCTGTGGTTCTGTTCTTATGGATGGAAATCTACTTTGAGATTTTAGGAAGTGGGTGTGTTATGGAAGTGTCTGAGACTGTGTGAAAGCAAAACACTGGGTTATGGCAGTAAGCTCTGCTGACTAATAGTTGAACTTCTGAAAAGCAGTTTTGTTGTGGAGCTGATTCCATTGTAAACGCCATGGATTTGCACACCACTAAAAACATAAAGCTACTTTTAGTACTTAAGGTTGTCCTTTTTTTAAAGAGTTTGGGATTGATCTTTCATTATCACCACGCTCGATCTTGGCAATGAAAATAAATAGCCACGCTCATGCTTCCTCTTGACTGGAGAAAATGTAGCTTCTGCTCAGTTTCTCAGTTATGCTGGTGCTTTGTGAAGATGCTCAGATTTTAAGTTTCAGATACAGAAGAGAGATTAGCTGAGACTTGTTACTAAATACATTGCCAGTTCTGGAAAGTTATCACTGCTCAGGTGCTTGTTGTGCTTTAACTCTCACTTTCATAGACAAATGCATGTCAAGATACAGGTGTTTTAGAGGGTACAAATGCAGTCTTCCTTCTGAACAGGACAGTTCATATGCCTGTGTTCCTAATGGATTTTTTGGTGGTTTAAACTGTTGTTCAATACTTAAGGTTTCTCTTTGTTTTCAGTTTCAATCGCTTGGACCTTCCAGCCTATAAGAATTATGAGCAGCTGAAGGAAAAGCTGTTATTTGCAACTGAAGAAACAAGGTTTTGGGCAGGAATAGCTGCGATTTGCACCTTGAAGAATGTGAACTCAATGTGATGTTCTTCGCTTCTTCTGCTTGTTGCGCACTTCATAGTAAAGTAGACTTGACTTGGATTATTTAACAATAGTAGCGTGTAAGTAAATGGATGTTATCCTGAGGTTTTATCCACGTAAACTCTGGATTTCTACTGAGCACTTTCAGAAACCTTCTCACTGGCGGTGAAAGCTATCCTTGCTTCACAGTTTTACTAGGAGGAAGATCTGCCTATTCCAAAACACTGGATGGGTATTTTACCGTATACAGCTCAGAAGGAGAAGAAAAAAGCCTTATGAATATTCTGTTTATGTTAATTCTGACAGTGAAACCTAGTTATCTAACATATTTACAGGAGAGATGAAATTAAACAGGATAATGCAAGATTAAGCTAAGACAACTAGTTTATGTTCTGCATAATGATTTCTGATTCACATAGGGAACCTAGACATGCCGTGGATGTATAAATATCACCCAAAAGGCTTTCAGCCCTATATTTTTAAAACACAAAGCAGTTCTAATTGAAATAGCCTTAGCCCTAGTTCTATAGGGTACGGCTGTTGAATATTGTTATGGTTGAAATGTTTAGTTCAGGAAAAAGACAAATGCTTGTATATATTTTTGCAGTCTCGGATTCCATTTCCTCCATGTTTTCTTTCTTTAATTTAAGTGGCGTGTTTGTGTCATTCCTGCTGTATTGGATGGGGAAAGGGGGCTGGATATCCCAAGCACCAGAACTTACTTTAATGTACTGCAAACTAAGAGTCAGATGGGAAAAGCAGTCTGTGAAACGCTGCATTTGGCCAAGCAGGAAAGTAAACCTGCCAGTGTGTTCAATTGGCAACGTTCTTGAAGTCTGAAATAATGTTTACTTACACGTTTTGCTTTGTAAGCCAACAAGTCTTTTGTTTTTTCTATAGCATGTTCTGTAGAAATAAAACGTTGTTCCTATGAACCATTGGTGCACTTTGCTGTTCTTTATGTTTTGGAAACATCCCGTGGATGCTGTGGATAACCCCACAGCATCTGCTACCCCAGGTAATACTGGACTTCCAGCTGAGATGAATGACTTTACTGCTCCCAGCACTGCTTGAGCAACCTGGTCTGTGTGAATTCATACTGCATAACAAATACATACTTGTATGTAGCTGCCAATTAATCCCAATTCTCAAGCATGAAAATAACTTCTGTTTCGATTTTTGCCTTATGAAAATGACATGAAAAACTGAATGAGATGCTGAGCTGCTGATGGACTAATTAACAAAGCCTTATTACTCCAGGTAGCTCAGGTGTTCCTATATGAAGCTGCACAGTAAATGTGCCATGTCTTCATCTGATCAAGCAGCGGGAGCTGATATTTTAATGTGTTTCTATTCCAGAAAAAGAAAAAAAAAAAAACCTCAAAAAGAAAAGCCTTTTAAAATTGTCTTGTTTGCATCATTCTGACATGCTGCGCTCTGTCTGTGAATTCAGCTCTCGGTTCTGTTGGTATCTGCAGCCCCTGATTCTTGTGGTGTCTTCATTTTCTTCCAGCATCACTGTTTGTGTATATATGCTCTATTGAACAAGGACATGAACAGGGATCAGCAGCACTGGATGGTAAAATACTGTATGAAATTCATTGTGGAAATTTCCTTGTATTGTAATTTCCAATACTCAGGTAACTGTAACAATATCTCTGTAAGTCAAATACTTTTATAAAATGACTCAAATAGATGCTCGTCCTGTTGTTATTGGTTTGGTGTTATGAAGCACAAGTGTAGAAATGAAGGATTGAACTGCTGCTGGGGGTTGCAGGTAGGCTGGGATTCTGTCGGGTGATATTTCTGCCTGCTGGGGATGTGAGCAGGCGTTGGGCCCGAGCCCCACTTGTGTTGGTCACAGCACAGGGACTGCGGGAAACACTGGGAGAGCAGAGTGGGGAGAGCCGGGCTGTGTGCAGGCCAGGGCATGACATGGAACCTCGGCAGCTGCGCAGCTGCTGAGCTTTTCCCCCAAGTCTTCAGACTCTTGGGTGATAACAATGTGCAGCAAAGCCAGCTGGGCACTGCTGATATATCACTGCAGGGTTAGGGGATGAAGCCCTGCAGCACCCGCATGGCACTCCCTGTAATCTGCCATCTCTATGTGCCCAGCTGCTGTAGGTGTTGTTGGAGCAGCGGAGTGGCAGTGCTGTGCTGCAGGGCAGCTACACACCCAAAGGGTCTCCATAGGCTGCAGTGATGTGACCCAAGTCCCACACTCACTTTCTTTCCCATTCCCAAGAATGACATACCAGTAGCAAAATATGTTTTCCCCTTTTCCCAGTGTCCAAAGACAAAGATGAGGTGTCTTAGCAAGTGCACCAGCAATGTGTGGAGCAGAACCGCCTTGGGAGCCACTGTCACACCTGAGTCAATCTGTTCTAGGCTTCCCATGGAAATGTAGCATTTTGACTCTTTGTTAGTAAATCTTTGAGGTTGCATTTGACTTGCTGTTGCAATGTCTGCTGCTTGCTCTTCATGCAGCTAGTCCATGTATTTGTTTATGTAGTCAGTGCTAGGGTTTGATTTAGACAGCTCCGCCATCTTTTCAAGAGCTGCTCCATGGCCGGCTGTGGAGAGAGGGTGAGTGGGAGAGGACACCTGTGTCCCACAGTGGCTCCTCCAGTCAGTAAAGGTCCTGAAATTGGTCTCTTCAGCTAATAGGGAGCTTTCCTCAGCTACCATGTGTTTGGAAAGAGGAAGAGCAGTCCCAGGGCCTTCAGCTGTGAGACTCTTCACACAGACCTTGTGGAGACATCTGCAGGTGTAGTCTGGGATGGAATGGCTCCTGTTTGGCTCTTGTTACCTACGTGCGGCATGTGGTTATTGATCTTTGAAGGGAGCAACATAGGAAAGAATCCTGTTCTCATCTACTACCTAATGCTAAGTCATTCCTCCTCACGGAAAAGTGACTAAGCATTGGTCCTGGGTGCTAGGAGAGGAATGTCAGATCTGAAATCAGTGTGAATGATGGACATCCTTGTTTAACACAGGGCCGCTCTGTAGTGCAGAGGTGCTTGTGAGTTCAGAAGATACCTGCTGAAGGAGAACTGCCTTGCTGTTGGACGTCATCAAGCTGCAGTCTTCCCAGGCAACAGCAAAACAGGCAGGGGTGTGTGCTCCAGACTGTGCCAGCCTTTGATTCTGTTCCTGAGGTGAGCTGCACTTTGCTCGCTGCAAATTCCAACTATATTTGTAGGAATTATTACTATGAATAACACAATGGTGGTGTTTGAGTCGCAGACAGACGCAGCAGAGCCCTTTGCTCTGATCTTTTCACTCAAGCAGCTTTTTGCCATCCCCACCTGGAGCCACTGAAGCGTGCAGCCAGGAGCTGGACTCAGTGGTCCTCGCAGGGACCATCCAGCTCAGGAATTCTATCATTTTACAATCACTGAGCTTGGCAGACTTGCAAAGAGTGTGGGTGTGACAGCAAGCAATTAGCGTGGCCAGCATCAGGAACTCATGGTTATGAGCTTAGGGCTAGTTTAGGTTTGCCAAGCAGGGGGACTAATGCTGGGATCCTTCTCTCCGGCCTGGAGGCTCTCACACAGCAGCATGGTTCTGTGTTTGGCAGGTGGGTTGGACCCAGGCCGTGCAGGAATCAACTGGGCTCTGCTTCAGCTGCAGTCTGAGGGCCTTTGGCTGCAGCCAGCTGCTGTTCACACAGGGTGCAGAAAGCTCCAGAGTCACACAAGGGCCTTCAGGCTCCGTGTGAAACCCCACAAGCTGAGGGGAAGGAAGTGAACATCATCAGAGGTGGGGACTGCACAGCACTGATGTGTGGTGACAGATTGGGGTGGGCGGTGAAGTTGGGAAGACCAAGAATGAAAGATGGGAAAAGCAGTTGAATTTAAAGGAAGAGATGCGAAACCAACAGGATAATCACCTTGTAATTGCCAGCCCAAACAAGGGACGTTTTGACCAGCGACTGCTCTGATCCACTTAACAAAAGCCAGAAAACCACTCCATAAACTTAGAAGAACTGCTCAAAGCCACAAGCTACAGGTACTGGAGAAGAGCAGGACCTTTGCCCTGCAGTCCCCGGCAGTTTCAAAAACACCAAAGCCGACACTGGTTTGCTACCGTATCTCTTATGGGACGGCCCCAGACAAATCATCCCTTCTGGTCTGAGGATGAGGAGGGTCAGATCCTTTTAGAGCACCAAACCTGGCAGCCAACCTCATCACCAAACAAGCAGCCAGGATCCAAACGCCAGCACTCTCCATTCATCATCCCACTTCCTCGCTGCAGTCAGTCCGATGCTTCATGAGATTCAGAAGCAAACAAAATCAATACAGTCATCTTGATCCCTGCAGGAACACACTGTGAGCAACAGAACACCTTCCTGGAAGAACTACCTCCATGAACAGAGGCAGCGACCACCTCCTCCCCTCCTACAGCCTCATTGCTTTCTCCTTAAGTATCACCACATGGAGCCTTGACCTTCCCTGGCACCCAGGCACCAAAGGGCTCTTTTCATGTTCTTTACAGCAGTCTGGGAAAGAATCTTGGCTTCAAAACTTTCAGAGCAGCAAGAAGGAAGTATTGGTTCTCTTCACAGACAGCCTTGGCTCTTCTGCTGCTGCCAGTGGGGAACATCAGCAGAGAGCATCTCTAAAGCAGAGAAGCACATGTATGAGAATGAAAGTCAATTAGGTCTGAGCAGGATTAACAGGGTTTTAATTGAACTATGTGAACTGGAACTTGGGTCACAAGCTGCTTTTGAGCCTGCCTCAAGGGATCTTGCAGCTTGCACTGGAGGAGCACAAGGATGCACTGTGAGCGGGACGATGAGTGGTCAGAGAGGGAGACCTGCTTGAACAGTCAAAAATGGAACAGAAAAACTGCTTGAGATAGATGCCTGGGAATTTGAGGACTTACCGCAGTCTTTCTTTCCTTTCCTCTTCTGGGGAGGGAACCAAGTAACACCAGCCAGAGCTCACCCAGCTCACCGCTCCTCCTGCAGCCCAAGTGACTGCCAGGCAGCTCCCTGCTACATCTACACTTGCCAGGGAGCCTACAGAAATCCCCATTATCAATTGACTGAATCCCCATCTAATCCCCTGCTCCTATTAACAAACACTGCCTTTATTTTGCTACCTCCACGGGGGCTCTTAGAGCCAACATCCCTCATGAGAGGCAAATTAATTAAGACATTGCACCATTTCCTCTTTCCAGGAAGGTGGAGGTGTTCTGGCAGACATTTTGCTGCTTCCAAGTCAAGCACGGACACACGCATGCCTGAAAGTATGAGCTAACCACCTTCACACAGATCGAAGGAGCTGAAAGGCCTCCCCTAAACGGGTCACTCTCGTGAACAGGCCAGGGATGTCCCTGTGTTTCTACAGAGCTCCAGCAGCTTTCATAGTAAACACACAGAAAGAGGCAGCATGACTTTTAAAAGTTACTTTTGTTTTAATTTGAAACAAAGATTATATGTACACAGAACATAAAATATGTAAGATACTAGTAATTACTCAAGGCATGCTATAAGTTCAGCTAATAATCAAGGTTTTAAAACAGGTATTGAGCTGTTAGGAACCAACAGCAAACATAGCACAATCCCACCTCCCCCACACAAGATGAAACCCCAGGAATATCCAGGAATTCCACTTAACAAGAAGTCATTCAGCCTCAGCTCAGACAGGAGGAGAAGCTGCTCTGAGTTAACAACCACACAGGGCTCATTGCTCACTGCTCTTGGCAGTGGAAGCACTCCTGTACTTTGGGTAACGTACACATTACTCTTTCAGTATTTGTACGTCTCTCAGAAGAAAGCAACAGAACCAACGTTAGTGAACCTGCAGGAGGACAGGATTAAATAAAACAACTACCATCCCCATTTGTGGAAACTCACAGCTCAGTATTAGTCTTTATTCTTCATGTGAGATATTTTTGTCATGTTTCTTTGTCCTGAGATCTCCAAGCAACTTCGGAATGCTTTTGTCTCACATGCTTTGTTCTGTTCTCCTCATGCTGCCCACCTGACTCATCCACCAACAGCAAGGGAGAGAAGCAAACGCGGTCCTTCTCACACTGATGGTTCCAGCAAATGTGCTGTTAGGCTTCTGGTAGAGAACAGACACAGCACAGTACTGCTGCCGGACCTGGGCACACAACGCATTTGTCAATTGAGGATGGTAGTCTGTGTATGCAAAAGGATGGCAGACCTGCAGCCCCACCACAGAACCCTTTTCTTCAAAGCCACTGTAAGCCCTGGGGCACCTAACACAGCAGGTTCTCCTCCCATTGACTCATTTGTGATCAAACAAACCAAGCAGTGAGCTGGCATCAGGAAGCTCCAGATGCCTTACAGAGACTCTAGCTATGACACCACCTCACTCTCCAGTCCCGTCTAGCCATATTTCAGGTTAACACTAGACCGCCCCTGGCCCTGAAGAGACAGACCCTGAAGGAATGCAGTGTCTCCAGCTCTTGCCATATATCAAGTCCCAAATAGGTGAAGACCTCTTTGCTGCTAATGCATTGGAAGCCCTTCCCTTCCAACTTCCTTAGTTCCAATCCACAGTCCATGAAAGGGAAAGCACGGCCATGCCTGAAAAACAGGCCACGCAGTCCGTTGCCTTTGGTGCACCTCTGAGGAAGCATTCCAGGCGATTCTGCTGTCCTTTGTGCCTTCCTGCTCAAGCCCTTATAGTTTCTTTTTGCTTTCCATCTTGGCTTTCTTGCTCAGCTGAGCAGCACTTGCCTTGGGTTTCTTCACCGTCTCCCAAGTCTTAGACTCAAAACCCTCCGAGTCCTGCAAGAAGCAATTTGGAAACAGTCAGGGAGCTTTCTAACAACGGGCTGATGCCCAGTTCATTTCGGGCATTTATGTGAAAGCAAAAATAGGTAAGTGCTGGGTATCTCCGCTGGAATGCATTTATATCAGGCTGAGCCTACATTTAGTAAGACTTGAGCAGCACCATCCCTGCTTCCTCTGCATGTATTTCTGGATGAGTGTGAATTCACACACAGCCTGTTACCACAGAGGTCGTTATAAGCTTAAGTGCCTAAATCAGGCTTTGTAGAAAAAAAACGCCCCCCTTCTAACAGCAGGACAAAAACCAACACTAAACAACAATTATTCACACCAGAAAAAGGAGAAGATATCACAGAATCACCAGCATGTATTGAACCACTGAAAAGGTATTTCTGCCAAATTTTCATCCTTATCACGTGCGAGACAAAAGGTAAGCCACAAAACAGCAGTCAGAATGTCATGTTCAGAGCCTTTACACCAAGACCAAAATCCAGGCAGGGCACCGAAGGCAAAGCTCTCTTCACCTGGACTAACAAGGAATCCTAAGGTATAAAGCTTGTTTCCTTCAGGGGAGATGACAGGTAGTATTTCAGCCATGGGAAATAAAGTCTAGTTATCTGGTAAAGACACAAGGGAACAGCACCAGTCTCATTGGATAAAGCGCACACACACAGATTGCCCCCTTCCATTAAATGCATTTGAGTCTAAATATTGCTTTAGAATCTTGGGTTCTAGCAGTCAGAGCTTGCCAACTGGAAAAGGTCGCACAGAAAATGCCAGAGCAAGATGTGCTAGCTTCAAGCTCCCAACACAGAGCACCAGATAATAGAGGGGCAGACATGCATCTGACAGTATCCTTTAATCAAAGAGTCCTGTTCAATCATCTCTAAAGTCACTGGGCTATTACAGTTCACATCTGTGTGGCTTCCCAAGGAAAGTGAGTTGGCTGCCTTTCCAAAGGCTGTAATCAGTGCACGGGGAGCTGTAAGGCTCTGCAGAAACAGAGCAACAAGCAGCTATTACTCAGGTTTGTAGATTGGTGCTGCTCAGAAGTGAACACTGATGCCTTCTGCTGTTCGAACCAAGGTAGTCTCCAAAGCCTGAAGCCTCTAAAACAAAGAAGCTCATCTGTACCTGAACCTAAGCATCATTCCTAAGAAATGGAGAGTGTCTCTTTTGTTTATTGTCATGTGAATTAATCACATGCACAGGAAATCATGGGGACAGTGCATATACGGAGAAAATAAGAAACAGAGCATACAAACAACCTGAACACAAACAAGCTTGTCAGTTCTATCGCATTAATTGGAGGAATGAGGGCCAGAAACCCCACATCAAACAAAGCGGTCATCATTCTCAAAGAACAAGCACTAGATATACAGTATCTCAACTAAATTCATTGAGGGAAATGATGGGTAGTGATGGCTGCAAAGGAACAGAGGAGTAAAAGAGAATCAGCACCGGCAATTGCAGGCTCTGCCTCACTGTAGACCACACCACTGAGGTCCAATTTTAACTAAAGGGAAGGTGGCATCATAGTCTCCTGTCTCACATGAAAACTTCACCTAAAGCTTCAGCTGTACAACCTCAAAGAGCAAGTCTGGAAGCCAGTACTGGAAACAGCCAGTAAACACAAAAACCTCCGAGTCCTACTTGCAGCTGGGCATCCAGTGCAAACAGCAACAGACAGTGCATCAGAAGCCGGAAAAGCCAACAGGGAAGAGAGACAAGCTCAAGGCGCAGGGACACCTTTCTTCCTCCCACGCTGCTTTCGTTTCTCTCAGCCCTCACAGAGCAGGGGATGCTCACAGTCCGTCGCCAGCAGTTCCAGTTGGGCTGAAAGGCCACCAGTTGGGAACACCAACATGGAAACGTGGGACAAGCAGCTCCATTTCCAGGAAGGACGTGAAGCTGACCACTTCATGGCCCTGCAATTACCAGCCCGAGCCAGGCATGTTTTGAGTAGCTATTGAAAGAGGCAGCACCACTATTCAAATGTATGTTTCGCTTTTATTTGCAATAGAGAGATGCTAAATGTATCCAAAATACATTTCAATATGAAATCAAGTAGGAGGGATACTGGTAATGACTAAAACTTCCTTAGTTCCTCTCCACAGTCCACGAAAGGGAAAGCACGGCCATGTCTGAAAAACAGGCCACGCAGTCCGTTGCCTTTGGTGCACCTCTGAGGAAGCATTCCAGGCAATTCTGCTGTCCTTTGTGCCTTCCTGCTCAAGCCCTTATAGTTTCTTTTTGCTTTTCATCTTGGCTTTCTTGCTCAGCTGAGCAGCACTTGCCTTGGGTTTCTTCACTGTCTCCCAAGTCTGAGACTCAAAACCCTCCGAGTCCTGCAAGAAGCAATTGGGAAACAGTCAGGGAGCTTTCTAAACACTGGCTGACAGCTGCTTTGGGAGCAAAAGTCACCTAACAGAGCAGCTTTGGGGGCCATCACTGGAAATTGCCTTCCTGACCTCAGGGCACATTAGAAACTCCACCTCTGTCTAGTTCCCAAAAATCCCATGCAAACCAGAGCCTAAAGTCCTCTCTTGCAAGGCGGTCCGTGCTGGGAGGGTGGACCCTCTGCCTGGCAGCTCACAGGGCGCAGCAGCAGCTGCAGGATAGGATGAGCTGGCACCTCAAGGCTGCTGGCGTGCGGAAGGAAGGACAGAACCAAGTGCGGCACTCTCAGCAGTGCCGGGGCACACTGCCATGGGCAACAACTACAGACGGTTCCCTCCCAGCTGACTGCCTGAGCATTCCTATCAATCTCACACAGAGCTACTTACTGCCTTTGGGGACTTGGAAACTGGCAGGATGATGGCCAGCACACACAGGAGCTGGAAAAGGGCTCCAAACAAGAGTCTGTAGCACAGCACGTTCTCCAATAGTGTGGGCTCAGGGATCTCAGGTGGTGAGAAATGCAGTTCAGCAGCCATAGCGCAGACAGCTGCTGCTCCACTGCTCTCACAGAGGCTGCCTGATGTGAGGGGGGAAAAAGGCATCGTTAGTCTCAGGTTCTGTGATGGGGTTACTTCCTGCTAGCAAACATTTCCAGGCTGACTTAGAGAGGTGCTGGGAAGATATCCAGGGCCTACTGACCCGAGAACAAAGAGGGATATCAAACTTGCAGTTCAGTTGCCTTTGCCCGCCTGCCAAGGAAAAGAGCCCTCAGCCTTCAGTACTGCTGCACTTGCAGGTGGGGGGAAGAGAAGCAAGAGAGGACAGGTGGACGTCAAATAAGGGAAGAGCTTAACAGACAAGAATAAACCTATCCCTGAGCTCCATCACACGAGTGACCACTGCCATATTAATATTAATACCAGTATTATTCACAGAATTAAAGTTTCCCATGTTCACGTACCTGGTTGTGGACGTGTTTGCTGTCTTGCTGCTGCTGTGCTCTACAACGCCAGCCACAGAAATAAAGTGTGCAGAAAGCTGATCTGTTGAAGACAGAGGAGTGAGCTGTGCTTAACCAACACTGCTTCAGAGCATGCTTACAGTAAGGCACACCTACCTTACAATGGCCACGCAGGAAGCTCCAGACACAGCTGTTTCCATGACGCCCAATTGCATTTCACAGCCACTCACGCTCTGCTCCTCGACAATCTGCAACAGAAAAGTCACAAGATGCAAATCCCATCCCTCGGAGATGTCACAGACCTCCGCACTCATGGAGCAGCACTCATGTCATTGGGTGAGAAAGCAGACATGTGCTTACCGAGTGAGTGCTGTTTGCTGCCAGTTGCTGGTAGGACCCCACCTAACTCTAAGTAGGAACAGTAACCTATGCCTAACTCTAAAACAGGAACAGAAACCTAGACCTAACACTAAAACATGAACAATAACCTACTCCTAATTAAAAAACACTAACAATAATCTACTACTAACAGTGCAACACTGAAATCCACAATAGAAATAGGGTTAAGATGGATCCGGGGGCCCACAGAGGTCTCAAAGGAGAAGATGATGTTAAACGAAGCCACCCAGCTAATGCCGGGGGCGGGACGGTAAGGAGCCCAGCGCCTAGACCAGCGATGGCGGAGCTGAGATGGTAAGGATGTGGGGCCTGGCATGGTGGTATGGTGCCAGGACAGCTGTGCCGCGGGTGGATCCACCTCCATGGGCTCATCTGGAGGTAGATCCACCTCCATGGGCTCATCAGGAGGTGGATCCACCTCCATGGGCTCCACGGAGGTGGTCACGCGGCTGGTCCAGGCGCAATGGGAATGGGCTCGCTTGCCTGTCTGCCGTCTGATGGTCCTGGCGGGCCCCCTCCTCCTTCTCTTCGACCATGCTGTCCCCGGCTCCATCTTCCCACCTAAATCCTGGGAATCCTCCAGCCTCGCTCTCTTAGCTCCCCACATTGCTGTCAATGGCCGGAGCTCTCAGAGGCGAGTGCGTTGCGTGGGGCAGCGGTGACCAAGGTGACCAAGGTGACATGGCCAGGGTTCTAACATGGCGGCCGCACTGCTGGCACTGCTGGCACTGGCGTTCCACATGGCATGAAGAGGGGGCTGGAGGACAGGGCACGGCACGGGAGCCAGAAGGCACTGCCTGTGCCCAGCGGGCAGCCCTTTTCTCCGGCCGGCAAGAGGGCACAGAGGAGCCGGCCCTGAGCAAAGGGCCCTCGGCCTCCTTCATCCTCCCCCTTCTCCCACAAGGGAATCTCTTGGCGCTGCCATACGCAGCACGCAGCACCACGCTGATTGGGCTCCTGAGCTCAGCGCCAACAACAGCAGGCTCCAAAGGGCACCTGACTACTCCTGCCTGCTCGGACACACCATCTCTGCTCTCCATGTTCAAATCCAGGGCCTCTCCTTGTAATACCTCCAACTCCATTTGCATCCAATCACTCTGATTACGTTCCACATCCGCACACCATGCTGGAACACACACGGGGCCACTCTGCCTAACCGACCCTCAGTGGGGACCCACAGACGTGCAGCACCATCAGCACAGCAGAACTGGGCCGTGCTCCTGATGCTGCCACTTGTCCAGTCTCCCTCTCGCCGCCCCCATTCTGCTCAGGCAGCCAGTCCCAGCAACAAACACCAGCACAGAACTGAAGCCCCGACTCGTCCCGCTCACTGAAAGCCAGAGCAAGGACATGTTACACACCTTCGTTCAGCTCCACGCACTCGCTGGCACCACACGCATCGCCTCTGCGTGCCGCAGCACCGCCAGCTCCTCCCCCGACATCCCTCCATGCCCCACACCGCGGCCTGACCCCGTTGGCAGCGCACAGCCCGCTCCTCCCGGCCCCGATCACCTTCCCGGCGCTGCCATGCCACCATGGCCCGGAACTGCTCCCGCCAGCACGAAGCGCTTCCTGCCCCTCCATCCCCCACTTCTCCTTTCCCTTCACTTTCCATCCATACTCAGGACACAGATATCAATGGAGGTGGCTGCAGAAGATCATCTGTGCAGGCAATCAATGGTTCGTGCTGCGCTTCACTGCCTTGTGCTCTTCACTGACTGCTCTGTTGTGCCCTTTCCTAACCCCGCAGGACCATTTGCTTCTGTCTTTAGTGAAAGGGCTCTCCCTCAGAAATCCCGGACCCTGGAGGTCTGGGGAATGGGAGATTTCCCTTTAGTCGGGGAGGAGATGGTCCGTGAGTGCCTAGGAAACATTAAGGTCCATCAATCCATGGGACCTGATGGGGTGCATCCGCAGGTGCTGAGGGAGCTGGCGGAGGTCGTTGCTGAGCCGCTCTCTGTAATCTATCAGAGGTCTTGGAGAACTGGGGAGGTGCCTGAAGACTGGAGGACGGCCAATGTCACTCCAGTCTTCAAAAAGGGCCAGAAGGAAGACCCGGGTAATTATAGGCCAGTCAGCCTCACCTCTGTCCCAGGGAAGGTGATGGAACAGCTTGTGCTGGATGCCATCTCCAGACAACTGGGAGATAAGGAGGTTATCAGGAGTACTCAGCATGGGTTCACCAAGGGTAGGTCGTGCTCGACCAACCTGGTGGCCTTTTATGAAGATGTCACTAGCTGGGTGGACGGGGGGAGAGCGGTAGATGTAGTCTACCTTGATTTCAGTAAGGCTTTTGATACTGTCCCCCATGACATCCTTATAACAAAGCTGAGGAAGTATGGGTTAGATGAGTGGGTGGTGAAGTGGGTCGAGAATTGGCTGACTGACAGCACAGAGGGTTGTCGTTTGCGGTGCGTAACCTGGCTGGAGGCCTGTAACTAGTGGCGTCCCGCAGGGGTCTGTACTGGGTCCGGTCTTGCTCAACATCTTCATCAACAACCTTGATGAGGGGATAGTGACCACCCTCAGCAAGTTTGCTGATGACACGAAGTTGGGAGGATTGGCTGACACGCCTGAAGGCTGTGCTGCCATTCAGCGAGACCTGGACAGGCTGGAGAGCTGGGCAGTAAGAAACTGGATGAGGTTTAACAAAAGCAAGTGTAGAGTCTTGCACCTGGGTAGAAATAATTGCATTCACCAGTACAGTCTGGGGGAAGAGATGCTGGAGAGGAGCTCTGCTGAGAGGGACCTGGGCGTCCTGGTGGACGACAGATTGACCATGAGCCAGCAGTGTGTCCTTGTAGCCAAAAAAGCCAATGGCATACTGGGGTGCATTAAAAAGAGCGTGTCCAGCAGGTCAAAGGAGGTGATCCTCCCCCCTCTACTCTGCCCTGGTGAGGCCTCAGCTGGAATACTGTGTCCAGTTCTGGGCTCCCCAGTACAAAAAAGACAGGGATCTCTTGGAAAGAGTCCAGTGGAGGGCCACTAAGATGGTGAAGGGCCTGGAGCATCTCCCCTATGAGGAGAGACTTAGGGAACTGGGTCTGTTTAGCCTTAAAAAAGTAGGCTGAGATGGGACTTGATCCAGGTTTATAAATACCTGTGGTGTGGGGGCCATAGTGGCGAGGCTGGTTTCTTTTCAGTAGTGCGTGGGGATAGGACTAGGGGTAATGGGATGAAACTTCAGCATAGGAAGTTCCGCACGAATGTGTGCAAGAACTTCTTTACAGTGAAGGTGATGGAGCACTGCAACCGGCTGCCCAGGGGGGTGGTGGAGTCTCCTTCTCTGGAGATATTTAAGACCCGCCTGGACGCCTACCTGTGTGACATGGTGTAGGGAGCCTGCTTTGGCAGGGGGTTTGGACTCGATGATCTCTAGAGGTCCCTTCCAACCCCTACGATTCTGTGAGTCTGTGATTCTGTGAGTAATGGCCACCTGAGAGTGCAGCGTTATTCAGCTGACCAAATGGATGAGTACACCAAAAGAAGAGACAGATATTTCTCTATACGTCTAGTGAAAATTCCAGAGCTTAAGGCATTCCAAAGCTGTGATAAACCCACATTCTGCCACTGATGTCACCTTTGTTTGTTTTGGGCTCTCATTTAAATGGCATTTCTGTGGGGTCTCCAGCACACCTTAAGGCATCTGGTAAATGCAGCTGAGGACCTTCAGGAAAGCCATGCCCTGGTAGTGTCAGTGCTTGCTGGACAACTGTGAGCCCCACAATGGGTCTCGTTCCTGTGTGCCACCTTCTGAACACCAGTACCATGTTGTAGATGAGAGGCCAAGCCAAGCTAAATCTAATCATGCTTCTTGAAAGGGATGCTTTCTGAAGAGTCTTTACACTAATGAGAAGACCACAAACATTCACTCAGTGAGCTCGAAATCACTGTGCATTTACATGCCTATGGTCTTGTTTGTCTCACAGAGACATGGTGGGATGGTTCCTGCCTCTGGACTGTAGCAAATGGGATAGAGACTCTTTATGACAAATGGACAAGGAAGATGAGGAAAAGCTGCTGCCGTCCATGAGAGTGCACTGAGCTCTGCCTGGGGATGGCAGAGGAGCCAGCTGAGAACTGATGGAAAGGGCTCAAAGAGGAGAGTGGCATATTCTGTTCCTTGCTTCCTGATCCAGAAGAACAAGAGGAGGGGGACAGGCAGGAATCTGAGTTACAGCTCAGATGGAATTGTTTTCTTCAGACTGCCTGCTATGGTGCAGTGTTTTGGTTCTAGGAGTAAATCACTGATAGCACTCTGGTGCTTACAGCTGCTGCTAAGCAGTGTTGTACGGAGCCAAGGCCATGCATGGTCAGTGGAGGGCACATGGAGTTGGGAGGGAACAGAGTGAGGACAGCTGACTGAAAGTGGCCAAAGGGGCGTTCTCTATCAGCTGACAGCAAGCAGAAATTGTATTGAAACAGGTGGGAGTTCACCTCAGTCTCTTCACTTCCCAGGGTCCAGCTGGGCATCAGTCTGGTGGTGCTGAGCAAGTGCTTGCGCATCAGTTGTTACATAAATTCCATATCAACAGATATATAGTGATAACTATTACTCCTCTCCTTTTATCTCTCTTAGTAAATTGCTTTGTTACAACCCCAAGCTGTACTTTTTTTTGCCAATTCTCTTCCCCATCCCACAGGGAATGGGGCAGTGCACCAAGCACTGTGTGCTGCTGAGCCACATGTTGGGTTCAACAACCACTGTCATTTCGGTGCCTGATGTGAGACTCCAAGGGTTGAGATAACAGCACAACTGTCCAGAGTGAGATAACTCAGGGCTTTGTGGGAGTTGGAAAAGTGCAGGCCATGATGCTAATTGTTTCCCTATTTGTGGAGCTTGTTGAGTCTTCTCATGAAGCTTCACTGCACAGCTCCTTACTTGGTGCTTGGATGCTGGAATAGGGTATTTAATTTGCTATGCTGTTTGACCTCAGTTTGTACCACGATAAAATTGGCAGCTGACAAAGTGAAGTTTTGTGCACATTCAGCTCTGTGGTCATCTTTGGGTTTTGGAAGTAATATTGTCGATATGATTAGGAATTACACAATTTACATTGTCGCATCTGTGAGCCCGGGGGTGTACTGGATATTGTGTTGAGGGACAAGGTTTAGTGGGAGCTATAGGTAATAGGTGAACGGTTGGACTGGATGATCTTTTAGGCCTTTTCCAACATTGGTGATTCTATGAATCTATGATTGAGGTTAAACAATTATTCAGGAATATCACTGAGAGATCTGCCCCATGATGAGAAGGCTCTGCATGGCAGGGGGTGTGGGATGGTCTGGGCAGCTGCCTGGAGCGGTGGGCACCCCCAGGGCTTTGGAACTTCATCTCTGAGCAACTGCAGGATCCTGAGAAGCTGGTAGAATATTGGGGGCAGGTCTGCTGTGGCACTGGTAACCCCCAAGAGGCATACATGACTGCAGTGTGCCCGATCCACAGAGCTGGACATGCTGACAGTGCTGCAGCCTCTGCAACTCCTGGCACAGACCTTGCAGCAGCTCCAAGGTTTTGCTACACGTCCTGCAGTTGCTCCAAGCTCTGGGAAAGATCCCGCTGTCACTCCACCCTCATAATGAGCTCTGCAGTCACTCCTGCTACGGGTCCTGTAGCTGTTCCAAGTATGGTAATAAGAAAATGCAACAAATTCCTCCCAAGGGAGGAAGTACAGTCCTGCAGTGGCTCCAACCCCTCCAATGAGCCCAGTGGCTGCTCCAACTTAGTCACAGGTCCTGTGGTGATTCCAGCTCTGGCAATGAACTCTGAGGTCACTTCAACTCCTGCAACAGCCCGACAGCCACTTCAGCTCCTACAGTGAACCCTATGGCTGTTAAAACCCCTGCAACTAGTCCTGGACTTGCAAACAGATATGCATATGTATTAGTATCTGTGCATATATGTTTGCAACTGCATATGTTGTATATGTGTGAAAATATACTAAATATATTATATATGTATAAATACATTTGTCATAATTATTATCCTTTTCTTTTTATCTTTGTCTCAATCCATAAACTTTAAACCACGTGCTGGGACACGCAGCCCTCAGGGATGTGCTCTGATGCTGCAGCACGGAAGCCCTCAGGTGGAGCAGGAGGCTTTTTCCAGAGTAAAGAAACATGCAGTGCCTACATCCAGATCTGCTATGGGATATCCCAAATTAAGTTAACCCTCTATGAAAAGCAGCTCACGGTCTGCAGTGAGACTTTACCTTGTCATGGTCTGTGAGCAATGCTCCTGCAGAGAGCACGCAGCCCGCTCACACCACACACATCCTGGAAGCTCTCTCCAGTTTCTCTCCTCTCCTTCTGTCAGCTGCAGGTTGTGCTGTGCACAAGAGCTGCTCCTGGGCACAGCTGTCTCTCTGCAGCTCTGCCCACATTTATGAGCTCCCTGTGTCCCAGGAGCTCGGCCCAGCTCAGCAACAGATTATGTCATTTTTATCCTTCCCATTCATCTCCCCTGACATGTCCATGGGTCCTCATGGCCAATAGCTCCTGAAAGACAACAGCATCATGACTGTGTGTTGAAATCCGCTCAATTAACCACCACATGTCCAGTGGTCAGTGACTGATTGGAAACATATGGGGAGTGCTACCAGAGATCGTTTGATGAAACAATAAGGGCACCCAGACAAGGAAGGCGAGGTTTGGACTTTCCCTGTGCAGGACAGTGATGCAGCTGAGGCAGTGCAGGAGTCTCATCCCTTGACAGAAATCCTGGAGCTGAAATGGAATTCAGCTCCCAACAGAACCACAGGACCTGGGATTCCTCTGGTTCAGTTCAGAAGTGCACAAGGAGTTGCCTGCATGTAAGCTCCTGCTCTGAGTCCTCGGCCCTTCAGCAGGGACGCAGCTGCTTACACACAGACACTGGGTGATGCCCACCATGCCTGGGCTGCTCCTGATGTGTGCCAGTGCTTGTAAACCGTGTGGGAAGTCCCTGAGATAGACACCTCCTTCCTGGGCATCAGCCGAGGGCCAGAGAGAGGATAGTACCGGCTGTCTGGTGAATTCACATGCAGCTTCAAAAGCAGCACAGGGCCTTCAGCAAAGACATGCCCATGGTGTGTCCGTGCTGCTACGTCACCTCCAAGACCCATGATCGGTCTAATGTCTGTGTGCCACCTTCTGCACACTGATACCATAGGTGAGCTATCTAGTCCAGCTATGTCCAGTGATGCTTTTCAATTAGGATGTTGTCACGGGTTACTTAGATTTACCTATGCCCGTGACAGGGGAAGCCACCCCGTGGGCCCCCCTCCCGGGGCCCGGAAAGGAGGGGGAAAAAGGGAGTGGGATAAAACAGCGACAATCTAAGGAGGAAAAACTTATTTTACTAAATATGATACCGAAATACAAGATAACACAATATAATATAATTGAGGCTAACAAATTGAACGATACAGAGAGAGAGAGTCCCCGAAAACCGAGAGGCCTACTGTGAACTCTAGGCGACACGGATGGAACGCTTCCCACTCTCCGAGAAGTTCGAGAGAAGAAGGAGGGCACTCCAGCCTGGGAACGAGATTATACAGCGTCCTGGTCCCGTGACTTATCATTAACCCTGTTGTTCTCTGGGATATGTAGTCTTCTTCTGTGGACTGCACATTCAATAGAAGTATCCATACTTTACATGATGTTATGATGTGGAATACTGATAGCAAAATAACTGAATTACAAAACCATGACATTCCACCCCTTATTCTACATTATTACATCATGGTAAATATATATATACATATATATACACGTATGTAAAATTATGATAGCTAAACAGTAGAATTACATGTAACATAACTAAATGTACAACTATAATAACTAAAATACACTACACATGCAAACATATATATATAAATACATAAAATTATTGACTGCACTCCCCTAGCATCAAATTCCCTTGTGGCACACATTGAACATCCCCATCCTTCTGCATTACCCACCAAGTGCACCCAGGTCCCTGGGCAAAGACAGTTCCACGGATAGGTTTGCCCTTTCCAGAAGCTGGAAGGACCCAAACAGCTTTTCCCAACATGTTCTTTACATGTACAACAGGGACCTTATCTCCTTCTACAGTGTGTAGGGGGCTAGATTGACTAGGACCATCACGATTGACAGATCCTCTAGTATTGACCAACCAAGTGGCTTCTGCCAGATTCTTCTCCCAGTGCTTAAATGTTCCACCACCCATTGCTTTCAACATAGTTTTCAACAACCCATTATATCGTTCAATTTTACCAGAAGCTGGTGCATGGTAGGGAATATGATAAATCCACTCAATGCCATGATCTTTGGCCCAAGTATTTATAAGGGAATTTTTAAAATGTGTCCCATTATCAGATTCAATTCTTTCTGGGGTGCCATGTCGCCACAGGACTTGTTTCTCAAGACCTAATATGGTGTTTCGAGCAGTAGCATGGGGTACTGCGTATGTTTTAAGCCACCCAGTGGTTGCCTCTACCATGGTGAGTACATAACACTTACCACTGCGAGATCGTGGCAAGGTGATATAATCAACCTGCCATGCCTCCCCATATTTATACTTTTGCCACCGCCCTTCCTCCCAGAAAGGTTTCATCCTTTTGGCTTGTTTAATTATGGCACATGTTTCACAATCATGAATAATCTGCGCAATAGCGTCCATGGTTAAGTCCACCCCTCAGTCTCTGGCCCACTTATATGTCGTGTCTCTTCCTTGATGACCTGAGGTCTCATGAGCCCATCGAGCTAGAAATAATTCACCATTATTCTGCCAGTCCAAGTCAATTTGAGCCACCTCAATTTTGGCAGCTTTATCTACCTGATGGTTGTTTTGTTGTTCTTCAGTAGCCCGACTTTTGGGCACATGTGCATCCACATGACGCACCTTTACAACCATATTCTTTGTTCGGGCAGCAATGTCCTTCCATAATTCAGCGGCCCAAACAGATTTACCCTTCCGTTGCCAGTTGTTTTGTTCCCACCTCTGTAACCACCCCCATAAGGCATTTGCCACCATCCATGAGTCAGTATAAAGATACAGCATTGGCCACCTCTCCCGTTCAGCAACATCTAAGGCCAGCTGGACAGCTTTTACCTCTGCAAAGTGACTTGATTCTCCCTTACCTTCGGTGGCCTCTGCAACCTGTCGTGTGGGGCTCCACACAGCAGCTTTCCATTTGCGATGCTTCCCTACAATGCGACATGATCCGTCTGTGAATAGGGCATATTTCTTTTCATTTTCTGGTAATTCGTTGTATGGTGGGGCCTCTTTAGCTCGTGATACCTCTTCTGCTGGTGATGTTCCAAACCTTTTATCTTCAGGCCAGTCCATGATTACCTCTAGGATTCCTGGACGATTGAGGTTTCCCATTCGCTCTCGCTGTGTAATCAGCGCAATCCACTTGCTCCAGGTGACATCGGTAGCATGATGAGTGGAGGGAACCTGTCCTTTGAACATCCAGTTCAGCACTGGCATTCGAGGTGCCAAAAGGAGCTACGTTTCACTCCCAGCTACTTCGGAAGCAGCCCGAACCCCCTTATACGCGGCTAAGATCTCCTTCTCAGTTGGAGTGTAGCACTCTTCAGACCCCTTATATGATCGACTCCAGAATCCCAGGGGTCGGCCTCGGGTCTCTCCTGAGGCTCTTTGCCACAAACTCCAAGTGGGGCCTTTCTCTCCAGCAGCAGTATAGAGGATGTTCTTTACATCCTGTCCAGTCCGTACTGGCCCCAGAGCTACAGCTCAGGCTATCTCTTGTTTAATCTGTTCAAAAGCCTGCTGCTGCTCAGGGCCCCATGCAAAATCGTTCTTCTTCCGCGTCACCTGATAAAGGGGGCTTACAATGAGGCTGTAGTTTGGAATGTGCATCCTCCAAAAGCCTACTGCACCCAGGAAAGATTGTGTCTCTTTCTTGCTAGTTGGTGGAGACATGGCAGTGATTTTGTCGATCACATCTGTTGGGATGTGACGACGTCCATCCTGCCACTTTATACCTAAGAACTGAATTTCCTGGGCAGGTCCTTTTACTTTGCTTCGCTTAATAGCAAAGCCGGCTTGTAGAAGAATTTGGATGATCTGCTCTCCTTTTGTGAAAACCTCTTCTGCTGTATCACCCCACACAACAATGTCATCAATGTACTGCAGGTGTTCAGGAGCACCACCTTGTTCCAGTACAGTTTGGACCAACCCATGGCAAATGGTTGGGCTGTGTTTCCACCCCTGGGGCAAACGGTTCCAAGTATACTGAATGCCCCTCCAGGTGAAGGCAAACTGTGGCTTACATTCTGCAGCCAAAGGAATAGAGAAGAAGGCATTGGCAATGTCAATGGTGGCATACCATTTGGCTGCTTTTGACTCCAGCTCGTACTGGAGTTCCAACATGTCCGGCACAGCAGCGCTCAATGGGGGTGTGACCTCATTCAGGCCACGGTAGTCTACTGTCAGCCTCCATTCTCCACTGGCTTTACGCACTGGCCATATGGGACTGTTAAAAGGTGAGTGAGTTTTACTGATCACTCTCTGATTCTCCAACTGGCGAATCAAATCATGAATGGGGAGCAAGGAATCCCTGTTGGTGCGATACTGCCGTCTCTGCACTGTCTTTGTAGTTATCGGTACCTGCTGCTCTTTTACTCGTAGCAGCCCCACAACAGACGGGTCCTCTGACAGGCCAGGCAAAACAGACAGCTGCTTAATGTTGTCCATGTCTACAGCAGCTATCCCAAAGGCCCATCGATACCCCTTAGGATCCTTGAAATGCCCCCTTCTGAGGTAATCAATACCCAGTATACATGGAGCCCCTGGGCCAGTCACAATAGGATGTTTTTGCCAGTCTTTGCCAGTGAGGCTTATTTCAGCCTCCAGAACAGTCAATTCTTGAGAGCCCCCAGTCACTCCAGAAATATGGATTGATTCTGTCCCTTCATGACTGGAGGGCATTAGGGTGCACTGTGCACCGGTATCCACCAGCGCCTTATATTCCTGTGGTTCTGATGTGCCAGGCCATCGAATCCACACAGTCCAATAAACTCTATTATCCCTTTCCCTCCCCTGACTGAGGGCAGGGCCCCTCTATTGGTTACCTGTGATGACTGGAGCAACTCCACTGGTGGTTGGTATGTCTAGTAGTTCTTTCACCCGTGCTCGTAGTGCAGACGTAGGCTGATCATGCCACTTCCTCATGTCTTCTCCACGGTCACGTAGGTAGCGCCACATGGAAACACGCGGTGCAATCGTACTGTTGTTCTTTGCTCGAGCTGGGAAGCGTGTGCGTTTAACAGCTGAGACTTTTGATGATGCAGGTGAGGAGTACGACTGGAATACTTTGATCAGATCCTTCATTAGACCTGGTGGCCCGTACGAGGATTGACCTTCATCAGTTGTTTCTGATACTATTACGGGATCATTACGATTAGTTGGTGGAAACAATTTCTTGCACATTTCATCTAGTCGGTCTTCTAGCCGTGAGATGGCAGAAACTGCGGCATGCAGTTGAGGGAGCTGCTGATCGGTGGTTTGAAGCATTATAATCAGCTCAACAACTCGGGGCCATCTGTCCACGAACCCTTTAGAACCTGTTACCAATGACTGTGCCATTCTCTCTGGTGCTGTACTTGTGATTTTCTGCCACATGTCAGGATCGGCCCTCACTCTCTCAGGGTCAAGTTCGCTTGGATCAGGGCTGTACAACATTTTCGCCATGGCCAATTCCCTCAGGCGCTGAATACCTTTTTGGACGGTATTCCAACTATCAAATTTAGGCTTCAAAGCATCCTTATAGGGGTACCTTTCTCTCACGGCTTCTAACAGCCGCAACCAGAGAGTGGCAGCTCCATCCGAACATCTGCTAATCCCTCTGTCCATACCTGCATCTTGGGCAATGCTTCCTAGTTGGCGAGCTTCATTACCATCTAGAGACAAGCTGTTGGCCCCGTTGTCCCAGCAGCGAAGCAACCAAGCAAGGATACCTTCATCTTGACGCCGTGTGAACTCCTTTCTTGAGCCTTGGATTTCAGTCAGCTTCAGAGGTCGACAATAGGTGATTTCCTCCTCATCATCAGTCTCTTCTTCATGCCTCTTGGTTTTTGCCTTTGCTTTTTTCGGTACTGCTCCATGCCCGGCACCTGGGTCTTCTGCAGCCCCCCCCTGTGCTTCTCCTTCTTTTCGTTCTAGACGCATGGACACCCGTTTCCATTTCTTGCCTTCCACAGGGGCAACTGATATTGCTACTGATGCCTCCTGTGACTGATCAGAATTAACTTGGGCTTGAATCTCAGATCGGAAACTCTCTCTCTCCAGAATAGTATGATACAAAGCACGGTATGCATAAGCCAAACCCCACATAAGGTTTACCTCCTTAGATCTCTGACCCAAATACTCACTTAATTTCTTAGGGTCCCTTAGGTGTTCAAGAGTGAAATCCCATGACACTGCGGGTCCCCATGCTTCTAAGACTTTTCCTAAACCCTTCCATATTCCCTGCCAGTCATCATTCTCTGGTTCTGGAGGAGACTTCCGCATAGAACGAATGCATAGGAACATATATGCATTCATTAATAGTGATAACATGGATGCAAGTATGAACCCTATCTCAGTTATTGAAAGGCGTGTGGAAATCTGAGAGTACAACCTAAATAAAAAGGGTTTTTTTAGCCTGTACAATGAATTAAACATGGTGCTGTTTGTAAAATTGCCTGTTCCATCTGGGATGCAAGTACTTGTAAGATTCACAATTCCATCTGGGATGCAAGTGTTTGTAAGATTCACAATTCCATCTGGGATGTAGGTGCCAAAATTCTGACCATACCACATCTCATAAAAGTACCAGGCAGGTGTCTCCATCAGTATCCACCTTATTAGGCTATATACCTGCACAATTCCACAACACCAAATTATGGTGTTAATAGTTGACCAATACTTTAAGAAGATCATAATTGCTTTCAATCCCTTAAACAGAGCAACTGGGATGAAGAGTGGATTCATAGCTGGCAGGCTCTGTAAAAGTCAGAGCTAGCTAGCTTTGCTCTAAGGGAGAAAGAAATCCCTTTGTTTTCTACACAAAAGTTAGATAGCAGTGCTGAGAATGTACAGCAGCCCTTAATGTTGACAATTTGTCTGGTATTTCAAGGTCACGTTCTCAGTGAGCAGCTACGAAAAGATAACACTCCCCTAACGAAGCTCTTTAAGAGTAAAGAGAGAGTCGTTCTAAAAGCTAAAAAGCTCTATGCCCGCATTCTCCACCAAAAAATCTGTCACGGGTTACTTAGATTTACCTATGCCCGTGACAGGGGAAGCCACCCCGTGGGCCCCCCTCCCGGGGCCCGGAAAGGAGGGGGAAAAAGGGAGTGGGATAAAACAGCGACAATCTAAGGAGGAAAAACTTATTTTACTAAATATGATACCGAAATACAAGATAACACAATATAATATAATTGAGGCTAACAAATTGAACGAAACAGAGAGAGAGAGTCCCCGAAAACCGAGAGGCCTACTGTGAACTCTAGGCGACACGGCTGGAACGCTTCCCACTCTCCGAGAAGTTCGAGAGAAGAAGGAGGGCACTCCAGCCTGGGAACGAGATTATACAGCGTCCTGGTCCCGTGACTTATCATTAACCCTGTTGTTCTCTGGGATATGTAGTCTTCTTCTGTGGACTGCACATTCAATAGAAGTATCCATACTTTACATGATGTTATGATGTGGAATACTGATAGCAAAATAACTGAATTACAAAACCATGACAGATGTTTACTTCTGTGGTTTTGCACTAATGCAAACACCAACACACAATAAGCTAGAAATCTTGGTAGAGCTGCAGGCCTGAGCTTCTGTTTTGACCATGGAGACACAGTTTAATGTCTTCCACAACTGCACTGTAGCACAAGGGGGATACCGAGTCTTTAGGATGGATGGGAGAGGATACAAAGAAGGGCGACTGCCCTCTGTGTGAATGCACTGAGCTCTGCCTGGGGATGGAAGAGCAGACAAGTCAGAGCTAATGGAAATGGCCAACAGAGGAGACCATCAGTGTCTTTTCCTGTCTTCCTGATCAGGGAGAGTAAATGGAAGGTGCCCTCTGCAGACAGATGGGAATCTGATGTTGTCTGTCCCTTGTCCCATTTGGTGGCTTTTGTCACTCCATTATCTGTGGCAGGGACAGCACAGCAGGGCATGTGGAATCCAGCAGATCCCTGGAGAGCACAGATGGCGGCTTCTTGACCAAGCAGTGGAGGAACCAAAGAGGAGAGGTTCTCTGCTGGATCTCATACTCTCCGGCATGGAAGGACTTGTGGGAACTGTGAAGGTCAAAGGGGCATCAGGCCAAGCACAAGATGCAAATGGATCTCTTTTAATTTATTTATTTATTTTGAGGCTGTAAGCTTAATAGTTGATCATAAATGTCAATAAAACTGAAACAAAGAATTGAAGACAAAGATGGAAATCAATGAAAATGTTTTAACCCTTCTCAACATGAGAAATTCTCATGAGTCTTGTTCCATTTTAAGTTGTAAATATGAATCTTTGAGGTGATTTGATGTCTTTTTTTTTTTTTTCTTTTTCTGAAACTACGATGTTTTCCAGAACTGTGTTTGCTGGACACAAATGCCTTCAGGTTCAGAGACACAGACAGCGGTGCCAGTGCCAATGCCCTGTGACTATAGCCCGGTGCCCGGCACTACTCTTCCCTGCTGCCTATTTGATGTGTCTCATCCTCCAGGTGTCTTCAGCTCTCCTAAATAAATGGCCATGGTTAAGGGCATGTTTTCAGATGCCATTTGGGCACACACTACTCCCACTGCCCTCCGGATTTCTCCATCCCTTGCTCTTTGTTCAGTCAGATACCTCCCAATTATCTGTCTGATTTCCGACTTCCAGGGGGATTACTGGAATTTGTTCCATCTCCCCAAAGTCTGATGGAATGTGTTGTCAACTCCTTCACTGTGATTTGATCTATCCCTTCCTATCTATTCTTTTTCTTTTTCTTCTTATACTTTTTCTTTTTCTCAATCACTGTCTCTCTTTTTTTTTTTTTAAGGCACGAAATCTGAAAGATGTTCATTAATGTCAGTAAAAGTGAAAAACAGAGTTGGAGACAAAGATAGAAATCAATGAGAATGTGTTAACCCGTCTCAGTGTGTGAAATACTCACAAGTCCTGATCAATTTTAAGTTGATACCTCTCAACTACCTGGCTGAAATGTCCCAGGGAGATTACTGGAATTTGCTCCATCTCCCAGAGTCTGATGGCCTCTGTTGTCAACTACTTCACTGTGATTCAATCTATCCTATCCTATCTCAGTCTAAATAATTTCATTTAAAAGTATTCCATAGGAAAGACAAATTTTGATGCAGCTTGAACATGGCATGCAGTTGATCACTGTGTTTTACTGTTCATTCAATTGTATCACCTTTCCTTCCATTTGCTGGCCAGATAAAAAAGAGAAATCTTTCCTTTTCCATGTGCAGCTGGTTCTCTGAGGAAAGCCAGTGGGAGTTGGTGCAAAGCAGTTTTAACACTGAGTGGATGAATGCAGAGGAGAAGAGTGATGTGAAGAAAAGTGATGCAAGTCCCATAGGTCCACTGTGAGCAGAAATTGGGTAGGGAGGTTGAGAAGGACCTTTGTCAACACAGTAACAGTACAGAACTCATTGAGACATCCTGGATTGGTATCATTTGCACAGTGCTGCTTTAATGTCTTTTTTAAACCCAACTATAAACAAATAAACAGTAAATTTATAATGGATTCTTTCTCTTTAAGCTCTCTCCAGATATCCCTCCTTTTTGCTGAACAAGTTCTGATAACCTGAATAAGATAACAAGATGGCATAAGGCACAGGAGACTCTTTCGGTTATAATGGGCCCCAGGGTGCATTTGATGCTGAGTCCATCAACCTCCAGTGCAGAGAGAAGTTTGCACAAAGTACTCAGCAAGACAAAGTCAGAAGTAACAGTGAAGTATCTTGCAGTACTAATGGACCCACTGAGGGCCATTATCAAGCAAGCTTCCCTAGGGACTTGTTAGAGAAGATAATTGGAAGCCATGACTATAGGCAGGGAAAGGCACTGGCATGCTAAGAAACCTCTCCTTTGCCTTACAAAGCAGACAGGTCAAGCCCTGATTGCAAGACCAGTGGTAGAGAGATCCTGTCTCTCATGTTGGCTCAGGACCCTTCCTGGGGCAGTGGGATGGAGGTCTGTATGATGTTAAATGAAAGACAAGGGGACAGAAGATCCCAGGCTCTACATGCGGTGCAAGGATGCTGTGAAGTTCATATCCCACATGTGCCCTGTGTCTCATCGCAGGATGTAGGATGTGAGAAGGGCCCAGTCTGAACAAGCAGTCAATCACAGTGAAACTCTGAACTTCAGATCTCTCAGTTCCAGTGCCCTCCTGTGCACACTCTCCCATAGTTTGATGCACGTTATGTTCTGCAGTGCCCAGAAGAGCACCTAGAGCTCCAGGTGAGGCTGCAGCAGTGCAGAGCACACAGGGACAATCCTTTCCCTCACCCAATTGGCAATACTTGCTTGATGCACTCCAGGGGACCGTTGGCCTTCCTGGCTGCCTGGGCACACTGCTGACTCACGTTCAATTTGACGTTGACCAGGACCCCCAATCCTTTTCAGTCAGACCGCTCTCCTGTGTTCCATATCCAGTCAGTGTGTGTATGTTCAGGGTTGCCCCTACCCAGGTGCACAATCAGGCACTTGTTTTTGTTATACTTTATGCACTTGGTGCTTAGTACCAACTGGTACCCAGTTCTCTGACTTGTCCACATCTCTCTGAAAGTCCTCTCGCCCCTCAGTAGAGGCAACACCACCTCCTCATCTGGTATCATCAGCAAACTTGCTCAGAACATCTTCTAGTCCTGCATGCAAGTCATCCACAAAAACATGAAAGAGAAGTGGCCCTAAAATAGAGCCATGAGGAACAGGTGGACTGGATGATTTTTTAGGTCTTTTCTAACCTTGGTGATTCTATGATTCAATGATATCCCATCCTTGTATGAATGCCCTCTTTGAGCAAACACTCTCTGGGAGGACTCAGCATATGTCTGGAATTAGCACCGTTCATAACTCCCCCACTACAATTCCCCCTCCATACAATTTCCAAGCTCCATCAACAAGTCCGTCCAAGTCCCCTACCCTAGTTCCCTAAATGTGTATATTATTGGGAGAAAATGAAGACATTCTTGCCCGGACTAACAGGAGACCTTCAGAGGTGCAAACAGTTCTGCAGACAAGGAGGGAAAAAAACCGAAAGACTGTATCAATTCCTGCCAGACAGACCATCTTGGCATGATCACGGGACGTCTAGCTTGTGCGCCTAGCATAAGTGTAAGCAGATACTATAAAGACCATTGGCAAGACCCGCCAAACCTGAGGTGGCTTGGAGTGAGTGGCAAGAGACCATGGGTTCATGTATGAGCAAGGAGCAAATGACAAATACAGAAGAGCATACAGCGGATAGCCAAATCGTGGAAGAGGAGCAGAAGGAGCAGACCGCAGATTTTGAAATCATGGATGCCCCCATAACCTACGCGTGGAACCCACTCTATGACGTTCCAGCCTGGAACAGACAGGGGAGACGACCTGTGCAGAGGGAGATGAGCGCCAACATCAATCTGCATCTGACCCAGGAATGGTTCCATGGCAGGATGGGAGCAGGGCGCAGTGGGCGGCACATTGCTGAGCAGCTGATGACGCCTTACTGCACTGTGATGAGGGCTCCCGATGGCTCATTCCTTGTTAGGGAGAGCGGGACATTCATTGGGGACTATTGTTGCAGAACGGCGGGAGAAAAGCAGACGACCACACCTGTCATTGACATACGATCAGCTATTCTTGTTTATTCCTTGGCTGCGTGTACATTTATAATACGGATAATTAGCTCATACATATTGCAAAAGTGGAGCTCATCATTGGTTCCCAATTACATACCATCCCCGAGTATCTTAATGGCTTGTTGTTATCAACTGAAAGCTACTCCCTTGCTGAGTTCCCAAAACCATGGCTAGTTTCTCACCATCCCAGGGCATCTTGTTATTCTAACTGCCCTTGCAGGTGATACGGCTGCTTGTCTAGCTGCACTGTGTTTACGACCCATCTCAGCTAACTAGCTGTAAAAAACACTCTCTACATTTCCCCCGTTTTCCTTTAGGCTGAAAAGGCTCAGTTTACCGACCGACTAATCATATTTAACAAGCAGTTCAGTTCATTTGTTCAAACAGTTCTCATGTAGTTTAATCCTGCTTCGTAGCTGCTGTTCTGTGAACTTCGCATCTCGATCCATGACTAACGCTCCGTAGAATTCTTCTTACAATACTGCCTATAGAATAACAACACTACTTCTATTAATAACATAACTATCATAACTCAATCAAGGCCCCGATTGACAATATTCTAAATATGAAAGAAAAAAAACTAGTCAAATACAACATAACAACATTATTGCTAAACCTACTAAAAAGAACAAACATGTTTGTACTGCAACCTAAGTTTCTGCAACCTGAAAATAAATCCATGAGGGTCCCATTGTGTTAATCTGTAACTGATCAGGAAAAGTCTTCAATTTTGATATACTCTGATATATTGATTTTTAATGACCACTAAAATTTGTGCAGTAAATGCTTTTAAGATGTTCATAACCATGCTCTACCAACTGAGTTATCCGGGCTAATAATTGATTAATGATCGCACAATTTAATGGAATAGCATGTCAAATAGAACCAATTTTAGAGGACAAATGTACTAAAGTATCGCTAGGGGCATTATTACTTTTTGACCCTTGAGAAACAGCAAGCCATGTTGGTGGTGGATGCGACAGGTAGTGCCAGCAGGGCGTCCCCTGCTTCAAGGTGCACCTTTCCTCTCTCACCCATCACAGATTCTCTCCTGCATTCAGGGTCTGAAGGATTTCTTCCAGTTGTACACCATATCCGCATGGCCAGTGCGTGATATAGAGCCCAAGTGGAACACCTGCTTGGAAAACAGAATAAACTATCAAATTTAGTTCTATTAGCGTGCACTTTTGTCTAAAATGATGCATGGTTATATTTTCAGATCCCAATTAATTGGATGTAAAAGAGGTATCCGTTCTATGATACAGGGTCATCTCTTTGACTGAGATTCCTTTCCAGGTTTTGTCTTTGCAAATTAAGAAAAGCTAATTAATAGGCTAATAACATCATAACCAAACAGTACTAAAACTTTGAAAGAGCTATTCCGGTAGATTCTAGAATTGATTAGATCAAATCCTGTTTAATACACATCTGATCTATTACTAAAATAGAAGAAGCACACAACATCCTAGCTAATGCCTTAAACTCTAATTCTTGAGACTGCATTGGTAAAACAGAAAATCACACACTATGTCAAAATATTACTAATATCATCTATAACACAGCAAGTTACAAAGCAATACCACTAAGTAAGAAACACACCATTACAATTACTATAAAGGCTGGATGCTATTTTCTGCCTTCAGATGAGACCGAACATATCATGCTGGAACCCACGAAGGGCCAGTCCCTGTGGAAATACGAGCATATTCACGACCCCAAGTTGTCAGTGATAGGGGACAGTCCCAAAGTCCTGTGGCCATATTCCAAACATTAACCATAGGCTGTTCCTTTAGCACTGGGGAAGCCTCAAAATGACGATCCACATAAGCTGTATCTCTATGAACACGATTCAAAAAATTGAGCACAAGCAAAACAAGCAAAACCTTGCATAATATTTCTTGTGGTGTGTCTCCCATATTCCCCCTTTTTTGTTTAATAATAAGAATAGATTTCAATGTTTGATAAATGTGATCAATGACAGCTTGTTCAGTGGGAGAATGAGCAATGGCTGTAGTATGTTTAACACTCCCTTCTTGGAGGAAAGTTCGAGTGGCCTTAGAAGTATATGCAGGCCTATTATCTGTTTTTGTAGTATGTGGGATTCCCATAGCAGCATAAGCAGATAACCAGTGTTTACGGGTGTCATGACTGCGTTCACCTGTATGTGCTGTGGCAAATACATAAGAAGAATGAGTATCTATCGTTATATGTGCATATTTTAGACAGCCAAATTCAGGAACGTGAGTGACATTTGTCTGACACAGTTGAAGAGGTGCTGTGCCACATGGATTTGTCCCAGTTTGAGGCAAAGAGGTATCAGTCAAATTATGTAGCCGGTATTCAGTCATAAACACGGTGTACTGCATAGCAGAGAGGATCATTCTTAACACAATTTTCCAGTCATGAGGGGTCATAGCGTAACTGTCACTGTTTGCAACCAAAAGATTGTATGTAAAGGCTAACTGAATTCTGTATGTTATCACTGACTCCCTTAGCTCCTTCACTGCCTCATAAGGTAGGGATTCCCAACGGGGGGCCTGATTCAACGCAGGAAAAGTTTGCAACGTGTCAGCATCACCCCTTAATATTGTTTCTTTTCTGCATTGCTCTAAGACATCACAGTACGCTGTAGGGAAATGTGTCATTCCTGCTCCCTTCAAAGTATCATCAGGAGGAAATGCGTCCGATTCTCTTTCTGGATCTACAGGACCGGGGTCACAACGATCTCCTGGTTTCGGTCCATCCGTGTCTTTAACCACGTTACATGCGGGCTGCACAGACGGAGCCGCGCACGACAAGGGGGGGGCGGCATGGCGAGGCGCAGAGAACGACGTGGGCGGAGCAGACGGCGGGGGCGCCGTAGAGACCGACAACGCTGCGAGCGACGTGTCCGGGGGGCAGGCGGCCGCTGGCTGGGAACGGCTGCTTGTATCGGAGCGCAGCCGCTGTTCTTTCTTGCGCTGGGCTGGATGTTTCTTGACCGGCGACGGCAGGTGACGGTGTTGTGGTTGTCCGAGCGGCAGTTCTGGCACCACACACCGGCGACTTGGCAATTCCGTCGCAAATGTCCCTTAACGCCGCACCGGAAACATTTAAAAGAGGTGCTTGGGCCTGCACTGGTTACCGCAGACGCTTGTAAGGGTGCAAGAGCTGCTAACACTTGATTCTGAGAAGCCTCAGCCTGTGCCTTTAATCCTGCCCCTAGCTCTTTAATAGCCTCAACTATGAAAGCCTGAGCCCCTGTGGGCACACTTGATAATCTGTCTAACGCCTCCTCTATTGTCCAGTTACTCCTCAAAGTACTTAGAATGCCACGAGCTGTAGCATTACAATTCTGAAGTGCACAATGTTTTAGCATTATTTCCCTCATGTACTCTGGTACTCCATAGAGCCTTCTCTATGGCTCCAGCTACCTTATCTAGAAATGCTCCAAAATCCTCATTTCTTCCCTGCTGGATTCCCATATAAGACGGTAGCCCACCTGGCACCTTGATCTTATCCATAGCCTGCCTGGCCAGATACATTGACTCCCTACATTTAGCTGGTCCTAATAAAGCCTGGGCCTCCGTCCGGATGAAAGGACCCACCCCTAAAAGTTCTTCAACGGTTACATTATACAAGGGATCTCTGGGCTGCCTAACTATCGCAGCGCTCTGTTGGCACATCTCTTCCCAATAAGCATTAAATAGCAGTTGTTGGTGCTGCGAAAAAATCAACCTAGCTATAGCCCGACAATCAGATGGCAACAAAACCTGAGTATTCCAGATATAATCCAGTATCTGTCTCGCTGGCTCACTTTTTACTCCAAACTGACTGACCGTAGACCGCAATTGTGACAACAACTTCCAACCTAAGGCACTGATAGTAGCCTGTGTCCTGCCTGCAGGATCAGGCGAATGCCCCCCCGGCAGCACCACCTTTTGCACCGCTTCCAACACCTCACCGTCTCCCGCCTCTAAACAAGCCCACGCCAGCGCAGCCCAAGCCCCCCCCCACTCCCGCGCGATGGCCTCCGCCAGGGCACTCTGTGCCCCAGGGAGCGGCTCATTGCAAAGGGGGGTCGAGGGGGCCGGCTGTAGCGCCATGGTCGATGCAGGCGGCTCGTCTGATACAGACGTGCCGGGAGGCGGTGACGGGGCACTCGGCTCCGCAGCCACTGGCAATGTAGGCTCGGCGGCCGGCAGCAACTTTACGGTGGACAAAGCACGGGGCACCGGGCAATCTGACCATTCATTATAATTCTTATTCCTCCCCTGCACAGCACTAGCTTGCTCTGCCACTTCCTTTTCTGCCTGATATTGCAGTAAATCATTATAAACCATACGCCACCATTTCCCGCATTTCTTAGCCATTTTCTCCCCATCTATCATT